>NC_134197.1:10969185-11569185 GCF_964188355.1 Buteo buteo | reverse complement strand
TAGTATAAACATAAGTTCAAAAGTTACCCACGTTTATAAAAATGTCATTAGAAAGGCTTGTCTGACAGAAAAAAAAAAAAAAAAAAAGAGGGGAAAGGAACCTATTGTTTTTATTTAGAAAACATCATTGTGTAAAACATTATAATGGAAAGGCCGAGTATCTGCTTTCCACAGTGTGGTCATTGAGATGCTGAGTTTCTCCCAGAGTTGCCTGATTGCCTTCATAGGCTGAAAGAAAAGACAAAAATAATCAAAAATACCATGTTTGCATCTTCCAAGATAAAAGGAAGCAAGGCAAACAGTTCTTTTTATCCATGGGCTCCACATCAAGGGGATCATTTACTTATTTTCAATGTGTTCTGTGAAAGCTTCTGATGGGCAAAGAGTTGTCACACTGGAGTGTATAGCCCTCCTAGTCATTTCTCTGGCTTGCATTACCATTACCGGTACTCTGTTGGCCATAAATGAAAGGTTATTGGCCATGAAAGAAAAATCACTTTGTTTCCCATTCATTCTTTTATGCCTTTTGGATTGAACCCTCATTTCTCTTGACCACTAGTTTGATGATTGTTAATCGTTTTCAGTTAGAAAAACAAGGTTATTTGGGGGTTTTATAGTACTACCTTTTCCATACCTGCCTCACAGAGCTCCTAGGACACTCAAGAAAACTAATGCATAGTAGACAATTTATGCATATACTGGGAATTATTTATACTGAAAGATTTCTAAGTCAGTATCAGAAAATTGAGGGGGGGGAAATCAACACAAGCCTCACATTTCTCTTGTTTGTCCCTCATGTTGTTGAGGAACGAAATTATTTTATTCAAGGCATAGCATTAAAACAGTTATTTAAAATCCCTGTGAGGGCAAGCAAATATATTGTTTCATTTGGCTACGACCGTCAGTCAAGTACTCATTGTAAAATAGTGGTTCACATTACTAAAACAATGAAGAGATTAAATTTTTATTACATGTATTAGGCTGACAAAACAGAAAAGATTAATATAAAATGAACTGATTAAATTAAAACCTTTGATTAGCTCTTCTAGGAAGAATTACTTGCCTAGTCTATTATGTCTGTATACATACGTGAAGAACACGGGATTAATGTACAATTACTTTATCACTATGCAACTTCTGTTGGTATATTGAAATATGTGAATGGATTTGCTTTGTTTAATTCTGAGCTATTGGAAAATCAGCAAGAAAGGAAATCAGAGGTCCTTAAAGGAATTAAGAGTCCTTAAGAAAATAGCCATTAATTTAGGGGTGCCCACTTCCTAGCTCAAATCTGATTAGCAGGCTTATTTCTCTCATGTTTCAAACTCAGAAGGACACTAAATTGTTGAAAACAAACCTTGTGTCTACAAAAGAAATATGAGCTGCCTGCAGCTAAAAGTGGAGGGATGCCAATAAAGGAGCTTGTTCATACCCCCAAGCTGTAGCCAATTGCCCTGGTGCTGTTCCTGCCCCATTTTGTGAAGCCACACTGAAAACTATGTGAGGGGAACCAATCTAGGTTTAACTACATATACAGCGGTTCTTTGCGAAGTTATTTTAAAGTCGTAACAGCCCTTCAGCCTGACTCAGAAAACAGCCATGAAGCAGCGATGCTATTCTAATTGGTGGGAAGGAGGAGGGTGATACTCTTCAATAAAGAGGCAGGAAGAGGAAAATGGCTTGGGGTTGAACTGAGCACACTCTCAGCGGTGTCTGCTGAGAATGTTGTCTGGTGACATCACAGCCACTAAGAGTAGAAGGATACAACTTGCCTGACCCACGGGCTTCCTGGAATATAGCTGAGGCAAATGGGTCAGCGAGGTCTTAAGAAAAATGAGCCAGGCACGCAAACTATGCATAGTTTTAATATTTTTGCCAGGTCTCTCTCTTTTTTTGTGTTAAGGGATGGTGCATTGTTTCAAAGGAGCTACTGTGGATTATTGTAATCATAGGGTTGCAGAGGAGAGTATGGTGTATGGGAAATATGGCAGTCGTGAGACAGCTGGAGCTGGGTGGGGAAACCTTGAGTTTTGCCTGTCCAAAAAGCAATAGGACTGCAGGATGCACAAGAGGACAGTTTGAGGGACTCACCAGAGACCCATGGCACCACTCACTACATTCTCATGGCAGTACGATGAGAACAGGGTGATTGCAAAGCCTTGTGATCCAGAGTAAAGATGGAATGACCCAGCGGCAGAAGCAGGGCCTGGCAGCGGGAGGGAGTACCCCCACAGAAGCAGGGCAGTACCAGGGCTGCTAGTCACCCCTGAACCATCACAACATGACACTTTCTTCTTCTTCTTACGTAAGAAAATAATTTGCACAGATAATGATTCTGTCTATCATGCCTTTAATAAAAGAGCAATAACAAAACCTGTGGGTATACTATAAATGGAAGGCATACTACCCCCTCATAGTCCTCAACAAAATCTATACAAAAAGCCAAGTTCTGCTTAGCTTTGCAGGAGGAACTGGAGGAGAAGCACTAGTGTTTCACAATGTGAGCAGGATGGCATTCTTAAACCCAACGTAAACATGCTCTTTTTGCTCCAAAAGTCTTGTTTTCTACTTCCAGCTCAACTTGTCTCCTAATTTGACCTACTTCATACTGAATAGCTTTTTGATATGGGCATCACTGGCACCTACTGGGTACCTGCATACTCCCATGTGAACCAGCAGCAGTTCCCATATGAACTGTTGGCCAAACTAAGTGCTTATTTATCGAAAAGCACTGGACAGAAATGTAAGAGTTTTGGTTGGAGACATTCTGCTTGTGGATTATGTTCACCGTTGCCATAGAATATGGAATTAGACATGCTCAAATATTTTCAGTTACATTGCCTCATAAAGTTAACTCACAACAATATTCTGCTGAAATGTTAGTAATCCATGGGGGGGGGGGGTTAAGATGTGAATTATTAGTTACTGTGAAGTAGAGGATCTGTTAGCCAATCTTAGAGTTGTATGTCTGAGGTTCATTTGACTATTGATTTTTTAGATATGGACTTGTTATAGACTTTGTGAAAAGCCTCTTAATCATTTGAGAAATATTTGTGCCTCTTCACTTTTATAATTCATCTGATATTTCATACTGAAAACACTCCCAGGACCACTACAGATAGAAACAATTAACTGATGATAATGTCACTGATGTAGTAAACTATAGCCATAAATTTGTTCAGAAGTACATGGTATATGACCTTAAACTGCTTATTTGATGTTCCCATTTATGTAATTATCTTGCTATATAAAGTTGGTATAAGAAAACAGTGTTTGGGAAATATTTTGAAATCCACTGATCATTCATGAAATGCAATTATTCACTTACTTTAACTCAAACAATTCATTACACAATATATTATATTTTAAGTATATTTTGGAATAATAGGTTATATGTTGTATTTATTTGTGTTTACAAAATCAGGATTGTTCTAGTGCAAATGGTAAGATTTTGAGATTCAAGACACACACATTCTAAATGTGTCTGAACCAGCCACCATAGCTGTTGCTGTATATGTTGCTGACTTGTTTAGTTCCCTAATGAAGTTGTGTTTAAAGATGTCAGAATTGTGGCCAGTAGGCATTAGTATCTCTCCAAAACTAGGACAGAAATTTCAAATACATTAAGAAATAGAAAATAATGAATACCGTTTTCCTCAAGTTCACCTTCAAAACAAAGAGCTAAAAGGATCATGCGCCCTATGCTACCTTGAACAGTGCTTATGCTTTACATTTCCAAACAGTACATCATGTACAATGAAACTATTGTTCAGGCACTTAACCACCATAGGATTAAACACAATTCATGTTAGGAAGTAATAACAATTAGCACATTTCCTACAGAGGAGCAACCCAGACAAGGGGCTGATTCCTCAAGGGAATGGGGAGAAGAAAAAGAAATTTGTGCTATGTGATACAAAAATAACAAAAGTTACTTTGCACTATGTAGCTGGTGTGGATAGTTGCCCAAAATTGGCATTGGCTGTAGTCCATTTTTTTAAAGGTTGAAGCAGCATTGTGGGATTGCAAAGTTATTTGATATTGAACTCAGACAGCAGGAGAGAAAAGTAAAGTAAGGGCCAGAGAAACTATAAATAAAAAATAAATTACAGCTATCAATATCATCTCAGAAATTCCACATACAACTTTTTCTGAGAATTCACTGCACATTCATCCTATGCCCTGAAAAAGTCAAAAAGCCATTTCACCAGATATTTAGAAAGTACATGGAGTGTACACAGTGGTTTTACATGATATATTATACTGACTAGAGCATATGCTTTGGAAGAAAGAAAAATACAAGAGTCTGAGATCAGAAAATGTATTTTTAGTTTTGTCTAATATTGAGGACTCAGGTAATTTTGTATTTTTTCATCATAGCTGTGTGGAATGGAAGAGGGAAGGATTAACATTGTCCTTTGAGGAGGCTCTTTGATTATTTTTGCATAGAAAGGACTACTGCTTGTGCTACTCATTTTCCCAGAGTGTTAGCAAAAAATGGAAAACAGAAAATTGAAACAGCCTCCTTCTATGTCTTTTTCTCACTGTGAGAGCAGGCTTTTAAGAAACTGTAAAATAGAGTTGAATTTCAGAAACACCTGACCATGCCAGCACCCACAAACTAATGTACTACAAAACCAGTTTCAACATAAAAATAAAATCTATTATTTAAATGTTCAGTGGACCTCCAAAGCAGTCCACTGAGTGTCTAAACCAAACAACAAAAATCTTATTTATTGGTAACATGAAGGGAAGTTTCTGATACTTGCATGACTTCGTATATGTGGTAACATTTAGTCATGTTAGATAACAACCTTTTCCACAAGTGACATTCAGCAGTACGGTACCAAAACCCTTACAAAATTTTATTTCATTAACAGAGAACAGTTTATTTGGCAGAGGTGACAGGTGCTTATAGTAACTTGTGTCTAGTTATTAGTCCCTAAGTTGTGTAAAAGTAAACTTAATGACTTGCAAAAAAAGAAAAGAAAAAAAGCCAAAACCAGTCCTATTTATTAATTCCTTTCCAATGATTTATTTTGTTTCTGTAAGAGTCCGCTTTACTTTGTTCATCTTCCATTAATCTCTATTTATCTTGGTAAATAAATTAATGGTATAGTCCCCCATATTTAAATGTCAGAGGCAAGGTAGATTTTTAATCATTTCCTATACCAAAAAAGGTCACATGGATTTTAAATTTTGACACAACTGAGAGTATCCAACTGAACTATTGATTAAAACTTTTGTCCACACATGTATACTAATAACTTAAAGCAACAGTGAACAATTGCCTTTACAGGTTTAGTGATTTTGTGATTGGCCTTCTGATAGAAGACTAATGTAAGGGGCTTTGGTGTTTAAGACACATTTTTCAGTGACAAGGATAGTTGATATGTTACCACTAGATATTTTCAGTATTTAGTCTGTATTTCATAGAGATTCTCATCTGAAAAATGTTAGTTTGTCATCTGTATTTTTAAGTTAACTTGTTGTAGAAGATTGTTCAACAAAGCAGGTGTAAACAGTTTTGTTTCTCTCTAAAAGTAGTGCTTGGTCTGGTTAATAGCGCTTCAAATGCTATATATTAATGCCATCATTTACCATAACAATAAAACTCCACCCCCCTGAAATAAAAAAACTTTCTAAACAAAGGACACCTTTCTATCTGTAAATACATTAAAATGCCCAGAGAAGATGTCAGACTACAGTTCTCTGTTCATACCGGTATCAGCAGAGACACTAAACAGCAATGCAACCTTCTCTCCTGTTCACAGTCTGCACTGTACCCCTGCAGGTATGAAAGAATACACTTAAGAGCTATAGCAATTACTTTGTAAAGTGAACTGTGCCCAAGAAGGTTGGTGAAAATATCCATAAAAGCAGGAGAGGGAGCCTATTGCAAAAGCAGAGGACTGACCAGGGCCAGGCCTTTAGAAACTACTGCTGCTTGCATTCTGCCCTCCTCCTCTCTGAAAACCCGCCACAATACCACGTGAGTTATGACAGTGATGTGGGCATAAAGTAGATATTATATTAGTTCCCTTTATTTAGGAAGCTGGAAATTATCTGGCTCAAGACAGCTGCTTTGACTGCTTGGACTTTAATAGATTCCCTGATCAGGCAGAAAGCTGCAAAGAAAATGAGATTCAGTAACTCGCAGTGGTGCAAGGAGATGTCAGTTCCATATAAGGGATGTGCACAGATAATGTTTTCACAGCACTGACTGTCTCAGGCTTGATCAGAAGCTGCTAATCTTAATACACCTCTTTTCCTTGACTTTAGTGAGCTTTGGATTGGGCCCTTTGAGAGCAGATATAAGCTAAAAATATTGCAGTGCCGAGACTGTGTAAAGTCAGTAGAGAAATATGATCAAATTTATCATTATAATACTCAGCAGTTTGTAAACTCATTAACATTTGCAGAGAACATGCTGTTTTACCTGTGACCTATAAATTCTGGAAAGCTCAGGAGAATTGCCACTCTGAGAAATGTTGATGGCAAAGATATTTTGGGGGAAGTATGATGAAGCCAAGTGGCATAGTTTAATTGAAGTTGCTATTGTTTAAAAGCTTCATGGGATGCAAATGACAAGTCACTATGCATCTAAACAATTACAGAGATTGCACAGAGTGGGGTTAAGGTTTATGATATTATATAGGAAAGTGGGAGTTGGTTGGTTTAGCAAGATATTGCCCACAAATTAAAACACATTTCATACAGTAGGGACCATTTATAGCAATAAGAGGATGGATGATACTAATGTCCCCCATCCCAACTATGCTAAATGTTGTTTCAAATCTGCAAGTATTGAGGACAAAAAGTGTAAATTCTGGGTTAGATCAGTAATATCATCTGCACACAGGGATCACATGTAGACACTAGAAAGAATATTGGAGGACAAAAAAAAGATACAACATGCATTAAAAGATTTACAGACTGAATAGAGAATTGTGCATCTTTAGCTGGGGCAGAACATATTGGAGTCAGCAGCCATTGTCTCATGAGAAAGAACAACATATATAATGCTTGAAATCTTTTTCTATTAAAAGAGCCTTTCCATTAAGAAATTTTTTTTAAATTGTTTGGTTTTGCCAATATGTCAAGATTTAAAAAAAAAAAAAAAGAAAAGAAAGATTGCTGCTAGCTTTTGTTGAGTCATAAATCCATAGCACTGTATATGTAGTTTTGAGCGCTCATTGTCATTAGGGACTGTCCATAACTAAAGGAAAAGCTGAAAAGAGTCTTCTGTATTTCCATGATTTATACCCTAACTCTGTATTTTATTCAGTCACAATGTGCTTTACAGCAGCCTCAAAGCTATGCCAGCCATTCTGGCTCCTAGTGAGTTAAAGCACTACCTGGGGTTGCTGTCACGAGGACAACTTCAGTGATGCCCTATTCTTCTTCTTCTTCCTTGTAAAAGGGCTGCAATCCGTGGTGCTTGCTACAGTTCCTAAAAAGGATGGTGCGGCTCTAGCTATTTAAGGGAACTTCTGGCCAACTGCACCAAGTTCCTGGCCCTTCTCACCCCAAGCCATGCAGTGGGGCAGGAATGGGCCTAACAGTTACAAAAAAAGAGTCCACGTCCTAGCCAAGATGAAGCTAAAATATTAGGGATCAAAGTAAGACTGACAGTTCCCTGCTGGTTGTGTATAGAGCTGTTGGAGCTACATGTAACTGTGATTTGCTGCAGAAGTTATATCAACATGGTTTTTAAAGTGCATTTGTGCACGCAAAATCCAAAAATAAGACACTCCAAATTAGTGCCAACAATAATTGTGCCATACCAAACTACCACGTATTCACTGCTTGTTTGTGTTATACTATGTATATGCTACATTTTCTGTAGAAGAACTACCGATATTGAGGAATCATTTCAACATCTTTTAAAAAATTAATTAGAGCTATGATCCATCCTGTACATCATTTATTACAAGTCTGTCAACCAGGAATCAGAGTAACTACTGAAACTCTAAAACATTATTTTACTCTCAAGAGACAGAATATGAATCTGTTTATATCAGGTTGGCAAATGCCGTTAGGAGAAGATCAAAGTTTAGGAATATCTGAATAGATCTCATTTGGCAAAAGGCATGTGAGTTGATCAGTCACGCACAGATATTCAGGAAATTAACTGATGTCTTGAATCACACTGCCACATATGTGATAGGAATTTATTTCTGTGCGTATCTTTGTCTACAGCATGAAAAATAAAATAGCTTTGAACATGTAGCCCTGTCTCTCTCAATTCAGGCTTTGGCTTCACTGCTGAATCTTCCAAATGTGCAGCTGGAGGAGGGAAGAAACAGGAATTTCTGATATAGACATTTGTCCAGTAGGAACTAGATGGAACTTCCAGCTTATTACACATGGACCACTGAACACCAAGCAAATACTACTCTCTCCCTCCTGCATATTTGCAGTGTCTGTGGATTTCCTCATATAGTTACTTACCCTATTAGCTTAAGGGGAAAGCTCTAATTGTATTCACATAAAAGCAAAATCTTCAGTATATGCTGTTTCCATTAGTAGTATTCTCCTTTTTCCTACTCTCAGTTAGGGTTTAACAGAACTCTCAGGATTATAAGCATATTTTACACTTCTGCTTTGTATTAATATATGATACCAAAGCAAGTAAAGAAAAAATTAAACAAGCATTTATCACTAAAAAAGAATTTGTCACTCAAATACAACCCTCAGTACAGAAGGATAGCAGCAGTTTGGCTTCACAGCCCACATGCTGATTATAGGAGCTGCTAGGTAAAATTATAGGACTTGTATTATACAGAGGGTGTCTGTATAGATCATAGATCTAATAGAACTCATTTCTTCTTTAAAAGCAATGAATCCACACAGTCCATGCAGCTAAGAGACGGTCAGAGATGGAGGTTGGCCAATGTGAGCATATTGCTGTGGATCACAGTTTTGCCCATTCACTTTTCCCTTTTTTCTCCCACAGCGAGGGAACTTAGATACCACTGAGACTGCTTTAGCCCGAAGCATGTTGTAACAACAGTGAGAGAGAAGAGAAAGCAGAGGCACTCCACCTTACCAGACAGCCCAGTTAGTCTGTCAGTCTGTCACAGAATTAGGTCCCCCAAGTAACAATTCTAGCCGAAATTCAATCAATAAAGCTAACATGCTTCTGTTTAAAAGACCTCTATTTTTCTTCTGTAAGACCAAATGTGTTCATAAATTAAACATTTGCTAATAAACACTCTCACCTCTGTTTTTAGCAAGTCTGTCTGCTTAAGAGAACAGGTTACTGACACTATTAAGAAACTGGCAAACTCGTTGCTTTCCAGATTATTTAATGCTCAAAAGATTAGAAATCTAGTGACAGATAGTTGAGGGTGCAAACTTACAAACTGGCCACTGTTACGCTCACTATGACAGTATTTAAACTGGGGATCCAGATGTGACAAGCTCCACATTCTATTTAATGACCATCCAGTCCCTTAAGCCTTTTTTTTCTTTTTTTAACAACAGTATATATTTGTCAATGCCTACATCCACTTCAGCAGAAGGAGTTTTTTTCATACACTCAGATTTTATATCTGATTTTTGAACCATTGCTAACTAAGCTAATTTCTTTAGTGAATTGCATAAAAATTAATAAATTATCCTGGGTGGTCATTTTACATTTTTACATATTTTACACATTTTAATACTCTTATTTGAGGCATTATAGATATTAGAAAACTTAGGGTTCTGCCATCGTCCCCCCAAAATGAGCTCCTGATTAGTACCAATTCTTAATTTTTTCAAAGTGTTTATTTTAATAACTGTTAACCTGGAGTTGCAGGGAAAATGGAAAGTGTTCTCTAGTCAGCAACTGTGATCCTGGCAGACTGCCAGGATGTTTGTGACCTCTAGAAATCCTTAAGGTTTTGATCAGCATTTCCTTATCCCCAATACTCTGTTGTTTCTGTTTTAAATTACATCTCAGTGTACCCAGGGTAGGTAATAATGTTAATGTAAGTGATACAACAGATTGTTACAAGCATCCTTGGATTATGAGATGGGAATATCTTGATTATGTAAACAATAATTGCGTTTATTGTATTATATTTCTGAAATTATTATAGTATTATGCTGATACAAATTATACTGTCGCATCTCAAGCGTATTTATTTAAAACATAGTGGATGGAATTCAAAGACTGTCAAAGACAATGAAAGACAATACCTGACTTTCCCCGGTTTTGTATCAGGATCAGTATGCTATTGTAACTTCCACGTTATTTTGCACTAATTTCTAAGATCTAAAGACAAAAATTTCTTGACTTTTCTGTGCCTGTAGAGTTAATAGTTACCATAATTATAAAGCATTGTAAATAATGGGTGAAAAGATCACACTGCTGCTGCTAAAACACATTTGTTTGCATCAGAATGTGCAATGGGAATCTTGTAATAGTAACTATGCATAATATTAGAAAATGCATCTCTCAGAAGGCACTTTTTGTTTATATATTAATATAAAGGTGTATTAATAACAAACAGGTTCTTCCCCCGCTAACACTTAAAGGCGAGGCAATAGCAAAATGAGGATTGCTTACACAGCTGAGGAAAAAAAAGCATTATGTTACTCTCCATTTATTGTTTTGATCCAATGTCAATGGTGCGCTGAAAATATAATGTGCTATACATATTATATATTACATAGCACTTGTGGGGGGTATATGTATTAATGTATGTTGCTATGTATACTGTGGCAGCTTACACATACTCTGTACCTAAGTGGCCGAAATTCAGAAATTTGATGGGGAGAAAAGAGGAACGTCATATTTCATTGTAGAACATACATGGAGTTGCAGTATCCTGAAGCGATAAGAATGCTAAAGCATGTAAGAAAACACAGTTATTTGTTTAAAAACAGCACATTGGTTTATTCTAAGCTGAGTAGCACAACTTCAAGCTTTTAAAAATTCATAACACTTTTTCAGCTAGGATTGGTGTTGAAACTGAGACAAACGTATGCTGTCTTTTCCCGTATCACCTTTATGGATCCTTATGCTGCAATGACACTTTAACAGTGAGTTATTTTCTTCCATGCATTTATAAGTGTTTTCACTGATTTTTTTAATTAATAATGACCTTTAAACAAATATGGGTTTTTTCTATAAGTTACAGAGCATGACATAAATTTACATATTGGCAATCACTTCCAGAAACCAATGTCAGGTATTAGCTATTTCATTTCATCTATTCTGGCAGTATTTTTCTAGAGTACTTGCCTTGTCACTAACTGTGGCATATCTTCATTATAACTGTCAGGCATAGAAAAGCAGAATCACAAACATGAAGCCAAGAAAAGCTTTGATGGCCGAGAAAAAGATCAAGTGAGAGAGAGAGATTGAGCTGAAATAGTGGTATCATCCACTAGATACTCCTAAGGGTGCAGAGAATGAGACTTTGCCTGGCCTGCTTTTGAGTCACAGCTGGGTAAATCATTAAGTTATTATTACTATCGTTGTAAAATGAGTTTGGTTTTCAGGCTCATTTTTGCTTATTCACTTTCTGATATTATTTATCTGTGGCTTAAAAAGAAAAATTTAATAAGGTTATCATCCAAACATCTACCAAATGAGTGAAGTTGATACAGTGCCAAACGGTCAGTCCAGGTAAATTTAGCCATGGGGGTAATGACTGTTTTGCAGACACAGCTCTCTGTTCTGAAAGCTCAGTGAGCTATGTAGGCAGCTCCAGGTGTTACACACTACCTAGTTCTGAAATTTTGAATCCTTTTTGAAAAAAGAATCTCTGGAGCATTTTCAATCGAACCCACTCTCTCTGTGTGCTTTCTGACATCTTCCTTGTGAAGTGAGGCTCTTCATTGTCATCTTCCTTTGACAGCTTCTCTCATCCCATACGTTCAATACATCCGCTCTGAGCAAGTTACCTTTTCATCTGGCATTTCTTTATGTTAAGGCTATGCTGATCCTCATTCGTGAATTGGATCTGCCAGGCTTGCTGATGTTTTATACTGCAGTTTGCCAAACCTAGTTTGCTCTGACTGGTAGTGATAGCAGTGGATATAACTTCAGACAGCAGTGGCAGCAGCAATCTATGCTATCCAGCTGTATGTATCTAACCATAAATATGATAATGTTGTATTGCTGGACCACAGCTAGCTCTGCACTGGCTTCTGCAACACCTTTCTACAATGTGAAGCACAAAGATAATCTGATGCTCATAGGCACTCAGCTTGCATGCAGTCAGACTGAAAAAAAGCTGAGGTTTGCTTTATGTGGACATAGCTCCAGCTGTAAGGCCTCACCATTTTTTTATGGAGGGTGCGTCAGGAACTGTTTCAATGCAAGAGGAAGCGTGTACCTGTTTTAGTCCTGTGTATGATGTAAAAAAGCACTCCATGTCTTAATCAGAGGAAAGCTGGTGAGAATGACAGAGATAGGAGCTGTCACTGGTATCAAGTCCACAAGACAGAGCAAGCAGTCTGCATACCACTTGCAATTATCTCACACAGGTCAAATATAGTGAAATCTGTGACTGCAAGTTACTATGAGAATATTTCAATAGGATTCTTCAGATGTCAGAGTATTGATCTTGACATACTGACTGCCAGGATTCAGTCACACCTGTGATGTTGGACTATGCAAATGTCCTAGTTTTAATCTACTGGGATGGTAATTAAGATAAAATTATTTTTCTGTCAGTTCCTTCGAGACTTGTCAGTAACTATATGAGAAGAGTATTCTTAAAGTTACTCACTCATGCTCACCAACTTCCAGGGTGCACTGATCTCAAACTCTGTATAGGCTACAGGTATATGGGGAAAGTAAATCCACTTCTACATACACAGATTTCACACAGGGAAATATGCACTTAGGACTTCTCCCTTTGTAATCTGCTACTTAGCCTCAGACTGCTTAACACCATTGACTTTCCATCCTTGAAGCTGTGCAGTATCTTCTTTCCCAAGAGTGTTGCAAGCCATAAAGGACAACTAATGATGCTTTTGAACTGCATTAACTATTGTGTGGATTTGCCACTTGGAAGCTTCTAGCGTACACTTAATATCATGTAAAGTAGAAATAAGAATAATTAGCAATTAATAAATCATCTGCCAGGTTTTGAGCTTATATTTTCCTCTATGATCTGATCTTCTGACATATCCTGACTCCCTTCAGACTTTCCTATACAATTAATTTAGAAACTACAAACCAGGCATCATCCTGATAGACAACTTCTTTGATCCACAGGGAAGGGTATGTGCCATAGATTGTTCTATCCTTCTTTTCTCATTTTCCTGGCATTCCCAACCTTTGATAACTAGATCTCCCTATTTGATGATTACAGACTCTCAGAGCAGCATCTCAATACTTATTTGATTTATGGATCCAAATTTTGTGCTAACAATGCCCTGCAGCATTTTATTGCACTCAGTAAATAACTCTAGATTTATTGTTCTTAAAAGAGAACAAGGCTAATGTAATTTTTTTTTGTCTAGCTATCTGTTACTCCCTCTAGTAACTTTTAATCCATTTGCCCCTTTTGGTGTTATTGAGATATCAAGAATGAGATGGTTCTACAGCTGTTAGGAAAACAAATGGCTGAATGGAGACAAAAGGCTGAAGTACAAACTCTGTAGTCGTTTGCTTGGTTTGTTCTGTTTGCTGATCAGTCAGTATATGTATACCAGAATGGATAACTCTGAAAAAGCCAGAGAATATTATTCTTTGTCCAGACAAAATCAAGAAATGCAAGAGGAACCTGAGGTACTGCATATGGGTTATTGAGATGCAGACGGGTTGGAGTGGAGAAGCACTATCTTTCCTCTTCCTGATGAATAGACATGAGAGGTGGTAAAGAGAAAAGGGAAACACTAGTGTTATTCCAGTGGACAATTCAGCAGAGTAAAGCACTAAGTTACAGAGCCAGATTTTCATGGACCACTTGTCTTCCTTTCTAAAAATGTTTGGGTGATTTTGACGCTTACAAAATCTGAAAATCTTTTCCTGTGCATAGAGCAGATAGGTGATTCACACTTTGCAGCATAACTAGCTCTGTGTCTCTGGTTCCAGAGACATCTTCATCTATGTCTCTGTATTTGTAGAAATGGTGGAAACAGTGTCACCTAGGAAATAAGGTGTGGCTTGTGAATAAATATTTCAAACCAGATTTTCCCAAGTAAATGTTAATGGGTCTAAAATGCTAGATTATGACAATGCAAGATCATCATACTATAAAGTGTGTAATTTGTATGCACTTGAAAAGAATCCTGCAGCACTGGTGTTTTTTTCTCTATTGTAATTGGCTTACTCTGAGATTAAATAAGCCTAATTTATTTGCATATAGTTATTTAGACCTCTCTATAAAAGATCTCTAAGGATCACAGTCAGAAAAAGAATTAGTGAGTTAGGTAATTCTTAGGTAGGTGCATAAAATTATTAATATAATGAACAAGTCAAAGAAAGAGCTACCCTAATAATATAAATTGTATTTTATATACTTATCCTCTATAATATATCTGCTAAAACATGGGCATCTTCAAAGAAGCATAAATAATTTTACTTTTAATATTCTTCAAGATTCAGAAGTTTCTGGTAATTGTTACTGCTTTTGCTACAAACATTTTTATCCAGGCTTAGCCCCTGGCCTCTCTATCATCACAATCATACCTTTGCATGGTTAAGCAATAGTATATTGGGCTCCCAAGGCAAAATTTTGGTTTACTGACTTCGATGCAAGAACTTGCAGACACAAGATAAACCCCAGACACATACTAGTGAATAAGGAGATGGCTGTTAAAAGTTAATTTTGCTCTAAAAGTGAATTATAACTCTTAAAGAGATCTTTATTCTAGTTAAACATCTATGCAAAAACCTTCTGCAGATATGCATGCTTTTCTTCTGATTTTCTATGGTTCCTTGAAGATCTTTGCTGGGGCCAATTATTTCCAAGAGAAACTATTCCTTTTCACAGACCTCTTTTCTTAAGTGGAGGTCCTTAAGAAAGCAGGAAAAGCAAGAACCAAAGAAAAATAGTGTTGAAATTATGGGATAGAATTAATCAATCATAAACGTAAATTATTTTGCTTAAAAATCCTCATAGGAGTTCAGTTAACTAAGTAAAGCATTTAATGGCAATTTAACTACAGAGCTATGACTAGAAACTTGAAAGTCTTCTAATTGAAATGGTGGTCAGGTTTGTTTTTGACAAAAGACAAAGAATGTTTCTTCACCGTACCGCTGGCTGTTCAGAAGTTAACTTGGAACTTTAACAAGAATCTGGATTACTATAGGAGAAATGTAGTTGTCCAACCTTCCAGCTTTGGAAAAATTAGAAATAGTTTAATTCATTATTATAAATGCAAAACATATTCTTTAAACTAGAGTTACTCATCTGATGAGGTAGAGCAAAGCTTTTAGGAAAAAAATCACATTCCTAATTCTTAGCCCACACCCCAGTAGGAATTGCTGAGAGCATGTTGCACAGCAACTCCTTCAGGCCCTTCAGATGTATAAAAGAAAGAGCAAAAATATATAAATCACCATCAACTTCATTAGTTTAACTGCTGGATGAGAATGATTCTGAAAGGACTACTTTTCCTTTTTGGAAGCTGTTTATAAAATACTGTCAGTAGGCCTCATTCTTTTTACCACAGGGATGCTCAAGAATTCATCTATTAATTTGCTTCTGAATGATATAAGCATATTGTATTACCTAGGCCAAACCCACCTGGCCAGACTAGCAGACCAGTTCGTCTGTTCTTGGCCAACTACCCCCTTGCAAACGTGCTGACTCGGATCCCTCCATATTTGGAAGGGCTTCAGTGAAACAAATCTCCACTGTGCTCAGTTCTCTACTCACGTAAGGTTCCAGAGAAATTTTAGACCATTTACATAAGTGAAAGCTGCCACCTGCAATTCTATTTTGTGCCAGGGTTCAGTGGTTGAGAATTCAGTATCCGCACAAGCCCTCCAAGAGGCCTGTTCTGCATACTGGGGGTGACAACAGTTGTTCAACTACAGCAGCTGTGCTGCCAAAGGGGAGGAGTGTGGAAGAAGAGCATGAAAGGTTCCCTTTCTCCTGTATGCCGAGGGCACGGACATTTTCCTCGTTTGCAGACTTCCAAACTTTCCCGAAATCAGAACAAAAATGGAAAGTACATCTAGCTGGAAACTACTTCTAGCCTCCTGGCTTCTCAAAACACTTCTCAGGAGGGTTTAATTTGGTAAATTATTTGGTAGATTTCACTGCACTTCCCCTAAATAGCTTTCATTACTCTTGGCAATGGACATGCATTTTTCCTTCTCCAACACTGAATTCTCTAAGCTGTGTCACGTTTTTTTGCGAAGCCCTAAGATAAACTTCCTGCATATCCCTTTATCTCTTTCCGTATTCAAGATTAATAACAAAAACATAATTCCCCTCAACAAGATATATATGAGGTCCTAAGTGAGTTGTAGTGCCCCTGGGTAAAATCCTTGAGCCATTAAAGATGGTGAATGCTTTACTATGATTTTTGACCAATCAGAATTTCATCTAATTGGCTTAAACTAGCCACTACTGTAAGCACTGTCAAAATCCTACTTTTGTTACAAGGCTCACAGACCGTGCCTACCCTCACCTCTGAATCGCGTCCACTACCATTTTGTAATTTATGGCTGAAAGTAGTTAATCTTCAGTGCCCCGTTGATAAGACGAAATGCTAGTAGACATTTGCCATACTTTTCTATGTTGTGGTATTTTTTTCACATGATGTCCACAATGGCTGACCACAGACTTTCTGAAATAAAAAGTAGCATCATCAAACAGTATTTGTAGTCATAGAGGACCAGCTTGTTACAGGCAGCAGAAGAGACAGCAATAGGAAGCACAAGGTTTAGTATGCATGGAGAATATGTTAAGAGAAAACAATAAAGCACTTCAAGAGTGCTAGGGAATGATCATATTAGCCCTGGAAGAGCACCTATCTACATAGGAAAGGCTGGGGTTTTTTTCCTGGCTAGTGCTGTAGAGTGTAAAAGGTGACCTAACACAGTGAGAACAAAGTTTTCAGGGTAAAAAACAGATCTCTGTTTGAGGCAGTTTATTGTGGACACTTCCAGCTAAACAAATCGCTAACTCCAATAGCGTCCAAATTTTGTCATGCACAGTCTCTTTTGTGTATGCTCGTATGTGTGTATAAATGTTTATCAAATGTGCGTTTCCTTTAATTGGTAAGGAGTGGATGGTAAAGGAAAATTCGATTATTTTGGATTATGTTACAAATTCATTACAGATTCAGAAGTATAGTTATAGCCTTAAGCTTGGGTGCACAGACATGTTTCTTAAATGTACGAGTTAAAAACAAAAAAATATTACTGAAGGGTTCTGAAAAGCTATTTAAATGTGGTAACTAAAAACCAAAGATTTAATTTATTTGTATACCTAGGAAAACATTAGACCCCACATTGTAATCATCTGGGAATGATTATCAGTATAGTTTTTTATCATGGTTCCAGAGATTTTTTCAAATTTTTTTCTATTATAAAAATCAACAACAAAGCTATTTCATAAATATTAAACACACTCTGTTCCCTTCTTGACTTTATCTTCTGATAATAAAACTGGAGTCAGAGCCAATGTGTACATTTCAAGGAAAGTTACGATGTAAAGCAGAGAATATAGAACAAAGGTACCAAAAATCATTTATGATTGAAACTGTAGACTGAAATTCGTGAAAATATCTCTCACTGAATAGCATATCACAATTGCCTCATAATACTGGGATGTGTATTCATAAGCTTTTTAATGTATGCAGCTAACCTCTTCTACTTTATTTTCTAACCACTGTACTGATTCTGCTTGGCAAAGCTGGTATGACTGATTAAAAAATGAAGAGGGAAGTAATTTTACAGAATGTTAAATTTCTGATAAGAGCATTTAACATCTAAAATATAGTACCAAAGTTTCATACAGCCAGAGTGATAAAAATTTATATGTTTAGCTCTGGATGTATGGGTTATATCAGCAATAGTCAATGCTTGCGCCTGAATGCATGGACAGAAACTGATGTATTAATGAATTTATGTTTTTATAATTTCTGTTACAAATCTACGATTTTTAAGACAAAATATGAGGGTAGGAGTTAATGGATTCAGGGAGATGATTAAGCTGTAAGTCAACAGTTAAAAACGATATTGTTTTGGCATGGAAAAGGCAAGTGTAGTTTGTCTGTTGGCAAACCAACAGTGAAAGCAAAAGGTACTTTTTCTTTGCCTTTCAATGAGGTGACTCATGCCATATTAAAAAAAAAAAAAGGTATCTCAGTCTCTATCCTCTTCATTTTAAGGAGCTAAAACCTAGCAGAATACAATCATAAAAAGGTTGTGTTGTTGGGGTTTTTTTTATTTTTCCCAGACTTGATTCCTATTAGTTTGGCATTGTTTCCTATACCAGTTTTTGACATTAAGAATCCCAGTGACATGAAATATTGCAACAGGTATGAAGCATTGATGATTGATCTTGCTGAAAGTTGTGGTTAACAGTGGGAATATTTTGCACTGGAAGTTATTCAACATTGAGAATACTATTATTCAGTGTGCCTGTCCAAAGATAAAATACAATTTTAGATATTAAATTGAGTAGTATTTAATAGGTATAGCACCTCATTAATAAAATGTTTGCAAAATGCCAAAACAGTAGAGGATGCTTATTCTTCTAAGCATTGCCTTTGTTTTCAGATGAGTATTTGATGACAGGACATAGCAATTTCTAATAACAAATACCTTTGGAACTAAACCCTTATTAAATAATTATGCTGATAGTACAAAAGTAAAAGTGGAATTAAAGGGAAATGCATAACTGTTTTCCAAAGCCAAACCACATTTAGATACTGAACTTTTCATCTTGTATATGGTAAATACATCCCTGTACTACTGTACAACATTTCAAAGTATTTTAATCTGCACCCCCATGACAGCAAAATTAGTCTCATCCTTTATATGTGCTTTTCAAGTCTGCTGTTGTGTGGCTCAAAGCTGCCTATATAATAGTCTAGTACAGCAATGCTCTCTTCTGTCATGACAATAATTTTTATTTTATTAAATAATTATTCAGCCTTATAAACTACATTATAAAGTATAAAAATATATTCTAAATAATTTTTATTACCATAATGTTAATTATTGCTGCTAAAGGATAATGTCAGTGATTAACTGTATTTCTCCCAAATACATTTTATGTTGATGAATATCTTTATTAAGATATGTCAAATTTATCTGAATTAAAAGCTGACTAGAAGTAAATGATAGGATGCAAGGCAGTAATCTAATCTAATTGTTCTCATTGTACAATAAATGAAGAAAGATAGAGTGAAAACTTCATTGTTCAGTCCTAATGGAAATGGTTATATGGAGCAGAGCTTATGAAGACCTACCCAACATAGTTCAAAACATCTCCCACTGACTAAAATTGCAGGTAGGATGCATAACATTCTCATAGAGTTTCCAATAAGATCATATCTAACAAGAAATATTTTAGAATAAAGAAGGGACCCACTGAACATACATAATGATGTTGAGTTCACAATTTTATTTGATTATAGACCCAGGATGCAATCCCCCAGTCTTTGTTCATGCAAAATTTTGTGTTTACTATTTTGCTTGCTATAAGTCAACAGGATCATTCCAAAGTCATGGAATTAATTGTATGGTAGGCACATTGCTAGAGTTCTGACATACTATACTTCGTGAAGACTTCTGTAGTTATAAATAAAAAGCTATTGTGTATGATATATATTAACATTTTCAAAATCATCCTGTTTTCTAAAAAAAATTAACTGATGAAATGTACAACAGTCAATGACAAATGAGATACTTCATTTGTTTTACTTTTTCTCTTTCCTAAACAAACTCAGCAGCTCTCATTCTCAGGTTGTAATTAACTTCCTTGGAAATACTTATTGGTATTTCAAGAAGTTTCATAGCATCTTCTTATAAATCAGCATCATGCATCTGAATTAAAATCTGAATGTAAATTAGAAACATTTTTTATATTAATGATTGTGAGTCTAAACACACATTCAGAACTGATTAAACATTACTGTCTTACAGTGACTGACTGAGTTGCAAGAGAAATGCATCTCCACACTCTTAAGTTTATAGGGAAGATTTTGTTTCCGGCATGGAAGCTTTAGAGCTCTGGAATGCATTACTATAGCTGTAAGAATATTAACAAAAATTCTATCACCAATTTGTTAATGCTTTGAAGTTCTACTGGTAGCATAATTTCAGTTGAAGTCGGTATCTAGAAATTAATTTCAAGTAGTTTAAAAAGTGGTCTCAAGACAGCTGTGACAAAGCAGCTTGCAGCTTTTAACCTCAAACAGAAATTATATTTTAAAAATGCAGTATTTCTTTTCACATGGCTGGTGATGGTAGTGTGGGCTTTTTCTTGGATGATTAGTTTTGTAACGTGTATAACTTAAATGTGGAATTTGTCCTCTTTGTTGTGTATTACAACCAAAATGTAGTAAATAGCCCTCCACCAGAGTTAACTTAAGTCTACTAGCTTTTACCTCAGGAATTTAATCTAAATTATCAGATTTTTTTTTTAATAGTGTTAAGGTGTTTCCTGGATAGATCATAGAAACTCCAGTAAAATGAGATTTTGTATACTGGCAGTGAAGACTAAGACTTCAAATGGAAACAAATTCCCAATACTTACTGACTACAGTCCCTGCCCTCCGTCATAACACTGTAGTTTCTGGCACACTAAGTACACCCTCCAATTAAGCTAGCCATTTTATTCTCCCTCATTCTTCACTGTTTCGGAGTTCTCCATCAGCAGTACTTCTTCACTTCTTCTGTCACTGTGCTAAAACTATCTTTTTCTTGGCTGAAAACTTATTAGTGTTGTCCACCTTTTCACTCATAAAACATGGCTGGAACCCCATCCTTCTAAGTAAGAGGTGAACAGCCAATTAAAGTTTATGAAGAACATAGTCCAATTCCTCTGGGCTAGACCCGCGCATATAGCCAGGCCTAAAAAAAGCATTTTACTGTAGTCAAACTACCTAGATACCAGTGAGGCTAAACATACAGTTATTTGCTCAGTCCTTCAGATTTTGCACCCCTCTGTCTGAACAAGGGTTTTGCTAGAGTTTCAAGGCTTCTGCCACCAGATTGTTACAGTAATACCTACACATTCTTAATGACTACTTCAATATTATGCAATTCATTGTCCAACAGTTACTGTGTAAGTAAATTAGTTACCATGTTTTATACACTTCAAGAGCTCTGCATTTCAGAAAATAGTACTTCTCTTTACTAATTTTTCTTAATATTCCTGTATGCTTATTGCCAATGAGCAACAATAGGAATTATATTTAGGCAATGCAACACAATGAATCATCTGATACAAGCATGTTTATGGATGTTAAACATAAAAATAATTAGTTTGCCAAAGACCACTGTATTCAACAACAAAAAGTATATTCACTAGGGATGAAAGAGACTGCAAAAAATTCTTGCAAATTCTAACTGTATTTTCAGAGTGTCAAACTAGTGACAGTTTCTCTCACTAGAAAACAGAGGCTGAGCTTCTATTTGCAGAAATGGGGGAAAGCACAGGAATACGCAATACAGAATGCTTCTTCTAATACGCAAGAACTTCAAAAAATATGTTACTATTTAAATGCTTACTGTCTCAACGTAGAAACAAAGAAATAACAAAAGTTAACTTATCATAAGGCACCAGTTAAAGAAATGTCTTAGCTTTGTTTTCAGCATTAGCATTTGTAGTTAGTAAGTATCCAGGACAACTGACAATCAAATGCAGCCACAAACACATTATTCCCTTGCATATATTTAAGAACAGAAAAAGTCATTTTAATCACATGTGCTGCAAATCCTTGGCCAGTATTAAAATTGGCCTTTTGATACAGTGCAACACTTCCGTCTTTGAATGGTGTATTTACAATTCACTTATTTTTTTTAATGTTAAAATGAATAAATAATCCATACATGTCAAACTAACTAAAAACTAGCATTTTTCATCTTAAAACCTCCATAATGTAGAACTGACTTCCCTTTAAAGTCACCTTTATCTTGGGAGTCTGCATAAATGCTTTAAATAAACTAGTGCAAGGCTAGCTATTATTGAGGAGAGAGTAACAGAGCTTTCACTGATCATTAGGAAAAGTGACTGTGGATTGCACTAACTTAAGTATTTGTTTCACTCTGCTATCATAGATTATGAATTAGAAATAATAGCAGTAATCAAGTTTTAGAAATGAGGATGTAGCTGCAAAGCCTCCTAACTCCCACTGCACCAGTGTTATAATCCCAAGAAGTTAAATAAATTGTTCACTTCTAACACAATAAGTAGAAAGAAAAAAAAAAGAAGAAAAAAGAAAATCTTGAATGCTGCTGCTTTCTTAAGATTCATGAAAGTCAGAGATGAACAAAAGAACTCAAATTCTGCAGGAAGCTTTGCTTTTGGTTTTATGTTTTTAACATAACCTTTAAATGTCCTCTTTTTTATTTTATTTTATTGAACATTTCCTGTTAGAAAACTTGAATGCTATGATTCTTGGTAGATAGCTGCTGCTTGTTTACAAAGCACCACTACATTCTAATGTGTATGAATGAAGGGAAATAACGGAAAAGTAATCTTAAGTAAAGCACAGTACTGTAAGAAAATTTTGACAACTAACAACCACTAAGAACAAAATAGCTTTTACTAAAAAGCATCTAGGTGTCTGGATTCACATGGGCAAAGAAAAAAACCTATGTTTATCCAGAACCTCCAATATGTCTGTTCTTTTCTGAGTATCAGAAAAGAAGGGACAAGAAACTGAGTAAACTGCAAGACACTGAAAAGAGATCTTTACTTTTGGCCTTCCATTGGACTGCTAGTTTTGGCAAATAGCTGTGCTAGCTGCAGGCGACTTAGAAATTCTTTGTCCTTTGGTAACAAACAGACCAGAAACAAAAACACATTCATTTTCAGTGTCAGAGATCATGTGAAGTTTGTCATTTTGACAGAGCTTCCCTTAATAAAACACTTTCAGAACAGGTTGGCAGCATCAGCAAAATGTTTTCAAGAGGGCAGAAATAGCAAATGAACATTCAACTTAGAACATTTTTAATAATGTTTGGCCTTCAGTAGTTCCTCTTCAGTATTCTGAAAGGCACAATATGAAGGGGTACATCATGGCTAAGAAATTCCTCCTGCCCTCTTCATATCTATGGACCAATATGACAAGTATATCAGTTTCAAATTTTTAAGTCTCATTTTGGGATGACTAGTAGATAGAAAGTGGTAACTTAGAAAAGAAAACTTAAAAAATACATATCAAAGTGTCTGATGCTATAATTTTGTACTATTTCATTTCCTCTGTATACGTAAAGATCTAGAAGAGAATTTTTACAAAAGCTGTAATTCAGTCTGGTTTATTTGCTTGTAAAAATACCAAAAAAAGCCAGTCACTTTTCCAGCACTAGTAGTAGGTAATGCTGCACTGCCAAAGTTTCTGCAAGTAATATCCACTCTTGTAGAGTTTCAGAACTCCACTATAAAATTTCAAATTACTAACATGCTGGGCTTGGAAAATATGTCTTAATAATTTTTCTTTATAAAGATTTTTTTCTGCACCGTAAATGCACATGCTCTCAACAGACTTTAATAATTTGTGACCTTCTGGCTAATTCTAGTGGGTCATTTAGTCATGTGTTAGATGAGTTTATGAGGGAATATAATGGCAACAAATACAGAATAATGATCTACTTGCTATGAAGCAAATGTATGTAGTATCGGTTATAGAATGCATTGAGTAATTTCACTACTTGAAGGTCTGCATTGAACAATCTAAAATGATTGACTTAATCCATAAAGTTGATTAAAGACTGAAACAGCTACCATCTTAGTTGCTTGCTTCTGAGGTTTCCATCTGTAGAAGGAATGCCTGAGCTGCATGTGAAGCAGTCTTGGGACTGCCCCTATTCATTACCCAATGGATTAAGATAGCTCCAAAGTAGCAGTAGTGTTTCTATGTTGTAAATTGCAGTGGTGCAAAAGCTGTTTCACATATCATTCCTCCATCTGTGCCAGAGGGCCAAATTCTGAGACAGCGGTGGTACAGAGCCATCATAAGCCAAGATCCTAAGCTATTATTAAATGTATCTTTCTTTTTCTTTCTTGATGCAGTAACTATGTGGCTCTGAGTTGCATTTATATGCAAGAGTTTATAGAAGCGAGGCTTAAATCTGAATTCAAAGCCAAGAAACAATGAGTTTAAAGACCTGCTGTGTTATGTCATATATTGTAGTATACAAAGAGTTTTAAGCAAAATATCTCAGTGTGATGATTACAAAAATCTAGATACAATCAATGCAATAAGAATCTCTTTACTTTCTGGTTCCTTCATTAACTGGGATTCTGAATAAACATTTAACATACAAGAGAAAATAAGGATTGTACCCTAACTGCATTACCATTTGGCATCTTCCTTCATGAAAACATGGTCACAGGAAGGATCCGAGATCAGCAAAGAGCTAATACACAGAGCAAAGAGAGATATAGTGCATATTCCCATCCTCCTTAAACCTTCAGCAGTTCACCACCTCAGCTCCAGGGGACTAGAGCACCTTTGATTGAGACAGAAGCATAAGTTCCCCTGCAGAAGTGGTGTGTTTTTATACAATTAGGGACGTAATGCTGCAGTATGTATGTACTTCCCCCTCTGCAGTGTAGAACTGCACAGGACCGGGTGGAAGTACTTTGCTGGAGAGCAGTGCAGACAGATTAGGTGTCACACTTCACTATATGTGGTAACTTTATTAGAGGTCACAGCTTTAATTCTCTCCTGTTACTCTGTAACGATGCACATAAGAAATTGCAGTCAGCCTCTACCACAAAACAAGCATCAGGAGTGCATGCAGCATATGAATCTGCTCTTTCTCCCATTGTTTTTATACCCTCCCCCCCAAAAGAAAGCAGTAAAATCTCACAGTAACTGCACAGTGCAGTCCAAATAAAATTCATTCTTTGTCCAAATATAAGCAAATTTTCTGCTTTCTATAGTTACAGAAAGATAAGGAAAAGACTAATGCATATACTTTGAATGTTTCAAAATCTAAATACCAGTAAAAGTGTATTTGCAGTAAAACACACATCTACATCTACATTGATCCACCACACAGCATAAAGCCACCCACTGCCTAACAATCTAAACCTTCCTGAATGATACCCTTTTCTTTTATAAATATATTGAACTTGAATTTGTAAATATATTATCTATAATTTGTATGCATGTATATATATTCACGTATGTATATATATTTAAGATATGGATGAATATAAAATACATAAATATGTATCCAAATTAAAGTTGCAGTGGAACTGTTCATCACAAAAGGAAAATCAACATGAGAAAGATCTGTACCGTGGTCTAATACAAGACCGAGAAATAAGTTCCTAGGACTTCAGAACCACTTGAAATGTCACCATATTTCCTCTGAAGCTCCAAGGTGCATGTTTTCCTTGCCTTCAATAACATAAACACGTAATAGCAGATACAGAATAAAAATATTATTTCAAACTTAAAATAATAATCTTCCTCTCGCCTTTCCCTTAGAGAGAAAAAAAAAGAGAAAGTAAAAACCACATACAACTTGATGCTCGCCAGGAAAGTATTTAACTGTTTTACTAGTGGAGATGATATAACAGCCTAATCAGACCACTTTCTTATTGGATGTTACAGCCCTGTGAAACATCTTGTTAAATCTTGCTGTAAGCTTAACTACTTGTATTTTGGTATAACAAAACATTGAATAAGGCATAGCTTGATGAGCTGAGCAAAAACACCAGGTAGAATGAGACAAAGATACAAAACCAATATTAATCAACCAGGACAACTAATTAAAAATAAATATAATAACTAATGTTTCTATTCAAAATGGCTTTCTCTTAGTGTTGCACTATTTGCACTAGGAAAGCCTAAATATTTCTACTTCTGAAATAAAGAATAGTTCTAATTTGCAAGAACCCATGTACTGTTGATCCTCATTTGACATCCAGCAATATTTGTTTCATAATGCTCATTTTAGTGCCAGCATTCCAGATATTGATAAAGTTATAATGCAACTTACGTAAATTATTTGGAGGAGGTCTCGTCTCCATATTTTCATAATGCTGCACATGTACTACAATGTTTAGATCTCTTTCCATATGATCTGTTGTACAAGGACCTTGAGGTCGCATAACATCAGCAAGAGCCCTGAAAACCAAACAAAATCAGAATGAACCTGCAAAATCTATAAGGCATTACCAATATATTCCAGGGTTTTTTTAGTTTGAGATGCAGTCTGTTATAATGTCTGCTGGAGAAACCTGCTCTATTCACAGCAAAACCAGGGAATCAGATTCATTGTCAGACTTCGCACCTAAGGCTCTTTTTAGGTTGTCTTAGACAGTGTGCTAGCAGCAATAGACAGAAACACATTAAGTTCTTTAGCTGTCTTGGCTTTGTAGGAACATAATTTAAGCTTGTTGAGACTTGTAGAGTTCTGCCATTGCATGTGCTCATTAACATTGCCATCTTGCTGAGCACCTCAGCACCTAGCCCCTGTCTATAGCTTCACAAACTTGTTATCTCCACACCTAGATTACCAGCAGGGCCTGTCAAAGTAAATTCTCAGACACGCATTTGCAGTGTACCACACAACACAGTGGTCTTGGCCATTTTCGTTCAAAAATGCCACCAAAGTTGAAAGCTCACATGATTTTAATGTAGAAATCCAGTAGACATAGCACTCTTCATGATCAGGGATTAAGCTTTTCCCATCCAGAAGGGGAGATCAAAAATGTCTTTTCTAACTTCTATGAGTGCCCTAGTCATTAAGATGGAGCAAAGCTTGCACAGGAACACTCCTTGCTGCTTTGAAGCCAGGTCAGAAACAGGATGAAAGCTTTATGCTAGCAAAGAGGGAGCAAGCAAAAGGATTCCTAACAGTTAGGCCAGGCCCAACCTGATGTTGGTTATGGACTTCTTCTGCAGAGCTGCAGGCAGTAACTATATCTGAAAGAGAGACAGATTCATCCCGCTCTGGTATATTTTCTGAGGACTGGTTTCACTGCCAAGCGCCCTGCTGAGTATAAGTCCATTCTTAGGCATACAGATAAGCACACACACCTGTACCAGCCCTCTGGATCCAGAGTTAGTGACTAAGTTTTAAGCTCTGAAACTGTCGGTATGGCAACATCTAACTCTGTTTGTGATTCCGGGATGTGGATTTTCACCATTGACTTCTGTAGGAGCAGGATTAGCCCTTAGGTATATGCCATATAGCTACCTGCTGAATTACTGTGCCGTACAAAATAATTGGCCCACCTGCAGAAACTGTTGCCTTAGGCAAAGGAAAGCTATGGTATGTGTTACCAGTGTCTTCAGCGTTCAATGAAAGTCTTTTCTATTCAGGTCAATCCATTACTGACCATTATTTGCCTCCTTTTTGTTTTACTAGTTTTAACTTTTAGACCCCTTGAGCTATTTTTTTAAGGGAATGGATGCATTTTCTGGGCACTGCACCCAGTTTAGTTTAATTTTCTGCAAAATTATATACAGTGTCCCAGACACTGCATCAAGAAAGACTAGTTTATAAACTAATAAATACATAAAAATAAGCACATTCACTGGTGAGAGCCATGGCAATTGCCATCTAGCTCCTCCACTGTACTTCTGTGTCATGATGATTTCTTGATCAAGAAGCACTGTACTTTTTAATATTTAAAAGTAACTTCATTTAAGTTACAGGCAGAGAGGAATCTTGAGCTGGATCTTGCTTTCAGATTGCAGGAATGTTGCTTTGGTACACAGCTGAATGATACTGATGTTTCGTTGTGTTTATGGCTAGCATTATGTTATTAAAGTATTAGTTACAGTTGTGATCAACATGTTACAGAATACTCTGTTGATACTGTAAAAGGTCAGAAGACAGTAACCAAATGACTAATGGTATCAGAGCAACGCTCCCATTTGAAGCAATGCTTATACAGCAGAAATAGCAGAGATGGCCTACATAGCAGAACAATAAAAATTCAATAGATCTCATAAAGGTGTGTAGAAAATGATGCAAAAGGGAAACATTATATTGCAAAACGTAGTTTAAAATAAGTGGGGACCAAAATAATTAGTATCTAGTCAATTTATGCAAATACATCTCTATACAAAGAAAATTATTGACATGAATATTAATTCTAATTCCAGAGGCAGCTGGATGCATTTCTGGGAAGGAAAGAAAAGCAAGTGAAAGTTCCTAACTTCAGTGTGGGAGTTAAAACTGTGAGAACTCGTAATACACGGATTAGTATTTCCCAACTTTGTGAGAGCAGGTTTCCAGAAATGCTTTCCTCATTGCCCTTAATCTGATGGTAAATATTGTTCAATGTAGACTTTAATTAACACCCCACATGATAGAAGATTAACTACTGCCTGTCTGTAAAAATGCCAACTAAGTTTTCTACCATTTTAGGGTCATTTTTTTCAAAGAGGTTTTAAGAAATTAGCTGTCCAACTCCCACTATATTAAGAAAAAAGGAACCAGTCACCATCAAGTTCTATTTTTAACAACACAGCACCTATGTTTATACTGTGTTAGCCAAAGTTGTACAATCTTCTCAGGGCAGAATAGCTCATATAACAAAGAGCTTGTCCTTATCTTCCACTGATGTCAGGGAGAGTTAAAAATGTGTAGCAGTTTGTACCACTGAAGTACAAAGGAAGTGCTGTACCTGCATTTTGTTCTTTTAGGGATTTGCCCATATAATGAAATGGATAAAGGGAGGTTTGTGCCCCAGTATGTGACAAAATCCTTGAATAGACATTTGCTTTGAAAAATTCCACATAGGCCAACAGACTGTTATAATACCTTCATGCATTTGTCTCACCTGAATATTATCATATAGATTTTGTTCATTATCTGAAGAAATTGTTAGAATGGGTTCCACTGAAAAATTATATATACATAGAGGGTCTTTATCTACACTTTTGCTATACTGAATGATTTTTTTAAGGAAATGCAAAATACAAGATACCCTTCTAATCAGGTAGCGATATCATTAGGTCCTGTATTTTGATACTGATTGCAGTATTACAAAGTGGAGAAATGTTACCTGCATAGGAGTTCATGGCCCAGAACTATCCAAGTATCACAGAACTTCTGCATTTCTCCTGCCATAAGATTTTTCTCCTTGGGTATGTAATACTATTTTTGGGTGTTATAAAGCATGTGGAGCCAAGCATTTCCCTTATGGGTACAAGCTTGAAGAAGCTGAAACACAGGTTATTTCATGAAAGGTCACTTGTCATATTTTGCCTCCAAAACTGGGTCAAAACCCATAAGGGAAATAATTTCACACATAGGATTCGGGATTTTGGCAAGTCAGACTATTTTTGGCCCCAGCTACATGCCTTTTGAATGATCAACAAAAGACTTAACTCATGAGATCAGCACATTGTGAAGGAAGAAAGAAGAGCTCAAATGGTTCACAGTAGTTGGAAGGCTGCTAACATACTGTCAGAAGCACTGCTTCAAAAAAACAGGAGCTATAGTGTACAAGCATGATTGTAAATATTGTCCTTTCAGTTCTTGGTTTGTTTGCACATTCTCCACAAGGATTAGGGAAGAAGACAAAGGTGTGGTTTTATTTACAGAAAAATCTCCTCCATGAAACAGATGTAAAGCTTTTCCCTTTTCTACTCATTTTTGAGAGAGGATTCTCCGCTTTAATTGATGGAGCCTGGAAGTACCATTGATGTAGTCTTAAGCAGCAAGAACATGCTGCCCTCCTATGCCTAACAGAGCTTCTAGGTCTGCTTCAGGAGGCAGATAAATTACGTGTCCTTTTAGGCATAATACTGCCACATTCATTCCCTTTGCCATATCTGATAATATACACCATCTTATTCCCTTATCCTCTTAGAAAGCAGGAGGGTAAAGGAAGAGTTACTCTGGCTACTACTATTACTGCTTAGTTCTTGGACACTGTAGGTGAAGGGAACCTTTATCTCCTTTCAATGTCAAGTGACAAATTGAAAAACAAGGAGAATGATATAAACAAAACATTATCATATGATGTCTAAAGCGAAATATGCCATATAGAGTTAATACTGTACTCCCCTCTCCATTTTCATCTTCCAGATTTACAGTTCCATGCCAACAGTAAGAGTGTTTTACTGAAAAGCACTGATCTAACAAGAAAGAAAATGTCAACAGTGCCACACTTAGCCTTTTTTCTCAAAACAAAAGGAACTAACAAGCTCTCTAAAAAAGGACAAATTTTGACTCTCTTTTCCTAAAAGGTCTTGCCCAATAGAGTTTTTTTCCTATGGGTTGTTTTCACTAAATAAATACATTGCCCTGATGCTTTTTCATTGTCAAATATTTCAGGAAAATTCAGTGAAATTAATGGAGTGTTCTTGGTTTGTTTTGGTATAGGAGTAAACAAAATGTAACGAAAGGCAAGTGTGTAGAAACTACGCTCACCAAGCCTGTGAAGTTTCCTTTATTAACGTTGTACCACTCTTACACACACCAGTGTCTTACTTCAACAGCAGATCCACTGACTGCAAGATGAAATAATGCAAGGAACTAATAAGTGTGGCACAGTTTTGCTTCCTATTTATAAGTCAATGTTCTAATTCCCATGTGTCAGGTCTCTGTTCATATTTTTAGTATATCAAAAATGGAAATATATAATTTACACTAGTTTTAGTCTGTTCACTTTTTTAAAAAAATCAGCCCTCATAAAAAAAGATCAGTTTACATTATGCATTATCTTTTTTGACAAGTACCATCCCTTCCGTAGGTGAATTTCTTCATAGGAATGAAGAGAATTCAAGTGTTTCATGTAGCCATTGGCTAGGGAAGGGAGAGGAGACAATCTTAGCTAAGGAAATAGATGACAAATCAGCCTCTGTGTGTTTCTTGCTGCCAGCCAAAATGGAGTAACACTTAGTACTTTTGGTTTGGCCTACCTAACACTCTCAGTGCATTATACTTTTGCTTATTGATAAGGTTCAGTACAGAAAAAAACAAAGTGTTCTTTTTGTTTGTTTTTTTGATATTGTAGTGATGAGTGTTATAGAAGAAGGTGAATATGAATATAGGCTATGTATTATTTTAATTGTTGGTACTATTAACTGTTTAAACAGATAAATTATTTCTTAAGCATTGCAGCCTTTTTTTCAGAACATTAGTACTGTAAAATGAGCTAGGATGGAATATTTTAGTTAAACACACATTTGAGGACAAAGAGGTTACTTCAATTCTTCACTCAATGAACAGATTTTTAGATTGCCAAAGGGATTAACAAATCTAATTCCTTTTCAGATTAATGGTAAACTCACCCCACAGCTGTAATGGGAGTGTGAGAACTTTTTTAAAAAAAAAAAAAAGCTATAGCGCTGCTTTTGCAGAACATGACTAGCTATTATGTGTACTGAGTGGGTGACTGTTTTTCCATGTGATCATGACTTTCCAAGTTTCTGTATAATCCTGACTTGAACATTTTCATGGCAAGAAAAGCACAAGATCTCAGACACTGTTAAGTAATCAGGGTAACAGACGACCTTTTCTAAGAACCACTTCAGAAACCTAATCTTTATGCATACATGACTGAAGGATTTCAGAATGATTTCCCAATCCCCTATAATTCTATTTCCATAAACTAAGACAGAATATCCTTTCAGAAGGATATTCACACCTGTACTTTAGATAGCAAATATTTCTACTAGTAGAAATAGGACCTATTTAAGCCATATATAAGCAGGGATGGCTACAACTTCACTCTGTCCTGGTTTTTGTAACTGTTACAAGCCCTGCCTTTTTGCCTGCAAGACATTACAGAAAAGAGGCTGAAGCAAGGGAGAGCTTTTTCCAAACAAGCTCTGTAGTTTAAGAGTAAGATTTAAAAAAAGAAATTGGAATCCATGTATTCTTTTTCTCAATTTAGTAGTAGAGGATATTCAAAATGCCTAAAGAATTGCTCAACAAAAAACATCTTTGCAGAAGTATCACTGCCACACAATGTTAAGTTGACTGAAATTTCTGCAATGTCCTTTGTTCCTTGGTAGTAAAAGCATATCCATATCAGCCAGTTTATAAATAGCAAATAATTGCTAGTGAACTGGTGATGCATTTGCAGGAGTATTTTTATGGCTTGCTCTGTTCATCTCAGGATAAGCAGTTAATCAAAAAGTCATGCAGAAACTTCAGTAAAAAATAAGGCTCCAGGTGTTGAGTTGATCTCTTGGACTATCTTTCAAAGGATGACTCTTCATCTAAGCTTTAAAGATTGTGAACTACACCATTACCAGTCAGGGCAAGAGGAAGCTTTCTGCCACACTGCACGTCCAGTAGAAAGTATCCTTTCAATTGCATTTCATTGCTAAAGTTGCCCAATATGCTGGAATCTATTTAGACTCTTTAATGGCGCTGTTTGCCTTTTTAAATGCCTTTCTCCCATCTGCTTTACTTTCATGTGCCTGGGATTAGCATAAAGAATCAGACTGACTGCAAACTTGACAAACGTGTTATGCCTTGATTTTGAACTGCTGTGACAATCTAGGTTTGGAATATGTTGTTAAAGCCATTGGGCTCTGTCCTGAGCTGCCCACCTGCCTATCCACCACTAGGCAGCCAGTATCTGGAGTAGACGGTACACAGCACGCCTAAACTCTAGGTGGGAGAGGTTCCCTTTGATATAACTCAGCCATTACACTGTGGATACAGATTATAACACACACATATATGGATGAGACAAGACTTTCACATTCCATTTTTTACCTCTCAACAGTAACTGAAAAAAATGTTAAGAAATTCTACAATATCTTTTCCTTTTTGTGTCTCTCTCTTCCCTTCCACCCTGGCTCATTTTCACAGCTCAGAAATTTTACAAATAGCTCACACACTTGCAAGGGTTGGGGGTGTAGGGAAGGTCCTGCCAAAACCATTTTGCAGCTGGAGAGGGAGGGTGAGATGACATTTGTTTACATCCTTCTGTTGAGAAGTAAAAACATTTTCCAAGCTTTGAAACAGTTGGAAGAGGGAACCCATCAGGCTTTCTGTAATTCAGTGTTGCTGGTTTCAGGATTTTTTGGTTTTCCTATTCATGCACAGTATATCTGGGAACACTTGCTGGATCTTGTTGGGGAGAGGGTCAAACACTGCAGATAAAAATGGACTACTGTCTGTGCAAACTCCACAGTTATTTCTAGTCTTCCTCAATATGCATGTACTTCGATAACCTGGGCTTGGGGAACCACAGGAGCTCTGCTCGCCAAAGTTGGTCTCTCACAGTCGCCTTGCAGGGGAATGCAGCCTGCCTGGCAGGAGTTGTTTGTTTAGCAGGAACGCATGGGCTCCTCTCTCCTCTTTAGGGGCAGGGGGAGAGGTAGGGGGGAAGGGGACCCTGCTGCCTGGCACTCAGCCTTACCTGGACATGTGCTCCCGCTGGGGTCTATGCGCCTTCTCCAGCCCTAGTTTGGTGAAGATCCCCACCAGCACCATGACTGCCACAACCCCACAGATGATGTAGACAATGAGGTTGGTTTTATCCCTGGTGGGGTCATGCAGAGGGTCGTCTATGCGGGAAGGAGGCTTCCCAGTGTTCATCCACAACGGCGTCTCGTAGTTTGTGCAGGTGCTTTGATCCAGTCTTGTCTTCTTGAACTTGCAGCAAAACCTGAAGCCACAAGTGCCGCAGCAGAAGATGAACTCCCCCGAGCTGCAGTTAAAGGGGGGGTCCCACTGCCCCATCACGTCAAAGTAGCCCCTGCAGAAGTCCGGGGTGGGAGGTGGCTCAGAGGGGTCTAGCTGCTCCCCAAGGCTGGAGTGGTTTCCTCCTGAGAGCACAACGAAGCTCCCCAGCTGCTGGCCAGCTTTCTCCTGAGCCCGACACACCAGTGTGAGAAGGTCCGCCACCAAGTAGCCGAAGAGCAGCCGAGTAAAGCCCTCCATTCTGCCTCCCAGCCCCGGCTCAACGATGCTGCTGCTGCTGCTGCCGCCGCCGCCGCCGCCGCTCGAGCTGCTGGATGCTGCGCTGCGCCAGGAGCTGAACATAAAGGGGCTCCGTCAGGGGCCGGGAGTCCTCTCAGCCCGCGCTCGCCTTCAGCACCACGGACAGCCCCACGCGGGCCGGGCCGGGCCGGGCCGAGCCGGGCAGGGCCGGGCCGGGCGGGGGCCGCCGCCCCCCGGGCAGCGTCCGCAGCCCGTCGCCGCTCCGCTCCGCTCCGCTCCGGAGGAGCGAGCGCGCAGCACTTGTGGAGTGGAGTGCGCGGGAGAGGGAGCGCGCGGGAGGAGGAGGAGGAGGAGTACCGAGGGGTGGAGGTGGCGGCGGGAGTGCGGGGCACCGCGCCGCGCGGCGGGCTGGGGAGACGGGGCTGGCGAGAGGGGCGTGGAGGGGGCCACGAGGCGGGAGGGCTGAGGCGAGGGCGCTGCAGGGGCGGGAAGGAGGAGAGAGGGCGAGCGAGGAGCCTCCCCGCGCCGCCTGGCGCCAGCGTGCAGGCGCCGGGGGCACCCACCTTCCGCTCCCCCGCCGAGCCCGGCGCGGTCTCTCGCAACAACTCCCTCAGCCGGCCGCGGCGCCCGCCGAGCCCCGCCCGGAGCCGGGCGAGCCCGCGGGAGGCGACGGCTGCCGGGGCAGAGCGCGGGCGGCTGGACGGACTCGCCGCGGCATCCAGCCGGCGGGGAAGGGCTGCCGCCAACGGGGAAATCCGCCTCGGCGGGCAGCGTGCGGACGAGAGCGAGGGCGAGGCAGCCCGCCGAGCCCAGCCCGTCCTCCGAGGCGCCCGCGGGCGGCTGCCCGCCGGCCTGCCCCCGCCCCCGAGCACCCCTCTGCGAACCCCCCCCCCCGCCCCTCTCCCTCCTGAGCGGCCCCTCTGTGGGGCTTTTCCCCCGCCCGTCAGCCCCGCCGCGGAGCCGGCCCCCACCTCAGCCCCCTCAGCCCCGCCGTGGGGCCGGCCCCGCTCCCCGCCATCCCTTACATAAGAGACTTCCCGCCCAGGCGGGCGCTCCCCACAGGTGCGTCTCCAAAAGCGCGGGAGCGCCTCCTCGTCCCCTCCCCTCCGCGCGCGCCGCGCTGAGGGGCGCAACGGCCAGCGCGCGCCGGCCTGGGCGCCCGGGCAGGGCGGGGGGGGGACGAAGCGAGGGCGCCGGGCGGCCTCAACCCCGCACAGCCGCGCCGCGGGCTCCAGGCCGAGGTGGGCCCCTCGGGGGAGCCGGCGGCAGCCCCGAGGGAGGAGAGCAGGGCGCCACTCTCCCGATCAGTAGAGCGCTCCTCCCGGTGACTGCTCTCCTCACAGGCTAGCGCTCCCCGGAGATTCGCTTACCTGTGAGGCGAAGGCAGGTCCTCCCGGCGGAGCGGCGTCCATGGGGCCGTACCTCCGCTACACCATGGGCGTGAGCGGGCGCTGCCCTCGCCCCGGCGCGCTGTGCCCAGGTACAGCGTTACTGGTGCTGCACGCTTCAGAGCGGGGCCGCGTTTATGCCTGCTAAACATGAGCTGCCCCTGCACATCATTTATTTAAAAATCTTGTTATAATGTCAGTCAGGCTGGCTCCAGAGGACACAGTGAGGCAGCGGGTTGTTTGCGAGACGCAGAATTAAAATAACTTCCCCCAAACAGAGAACTGACTCTGGGAAAGACTTTTTAGTGATTCACTCCCCATCCCTGTTATTTAACCCTCTTATCTCCGTCGTTTGGTTTGGCAGTAACCCGTGCAAGTAGCGATAATATTATCCCGAATACTATGCTGCCACCAAATGTAGGAAATAAGCCCATTATGGCGTGGTTTAACAGTGTGGGCTGGTGCTTAAAGCAGCTTCCCTTTTCCTCGGGGGCACGTCTGTGATAGCCTCGCCGCGGCCTTGCGGGCTACTGTTGTCTCTGAGGCAGAGGGGCTGGTGTGCTGGGGCTCTGTAATGGCGTCCCTCTCCCACCTGCTCTTGCGCGGGGGCTGCATTGCTGCCGCACTTCAGGAACTTTGGCCAACTCCGTGTGAAGTTGTTAAGCGGTAAATAAACAGAAAGGTGAGGCAGAGGACAAAGCAGACATTTGGAACCGGAGAGGGCTGTAGTTAGCTAATTACGATCCTTTGCCTTCTCTTAAAAATAGACTCTAAGTACAGTGATGATTCCACTGAACAGTTTGACAGTAAGCCTTGCGTCTTTGTCCAGGAGGTAGGTTAGAAAGCCCCTTTATTTCTCAGCAGAGAAAAACAATCAGTCCCAGCCAAAACCAGCCTTTTTGGTTTTTAATATTTAATTCTTAAAACCTTCACCTCATCAACATCCCCTTTCAAGTCTCCTCTGAAATCATATCATTCCTCCCTTGTGTATACTTCTCTCTGCTATTATTTATTATTTAACACTTTGTGATGCAGTATGTGCTGAAAATACTGCACAAAAATGAATCTGTTCCATACTTATTATTGCATCTAGAGACATTTAAGGTCCAGTCCTGTCAGGCGCTTAAGATTATGCAAGTTTCCCTGTTGATCTGACTGCTAAAAAGCTGCTTAAATATTTTGCATGATTAGTGCTATACATGTGCAGAAATAATAACATCAAAAATTATTTATTTTATGGGCTATTAATCCTGACTAACTATGGCACAAGTTTCTTGTTTCACTGAGTTCCTGGGGTTTTCCTTAAGAATTCCCCTATAGCAAAAAAGCCCAAAGGATTTAGGCTAGAATCTAACATTTGCAGGATTCAGGTCCATGTGATCAGAATCTGACTCTAAGTGGCATGTGCTTGGGGAAAACGGGGGCGTGATTAAAGCTCCTTCAAAAAAAATGTTTCCTATAGCACCATAAGACTTTGGGTCAGACCCATAGAACCCATAAATCATGTTACCCTAATTAATCATAAGTTATTCTATTCTTAAGTTCTCTGTGTCTGTTAGTCATATTAGCAGTGAAGTTATTTTAGCTGTACCGTGTCTTGGAATTCCAGTAATGAACTAGAGTTGTTCTAGACTAGGGCATGATCCTTTGTTACTGGACCTGTGGCAGTGTGTTTTAATGGCTTCAGAGCATGTAGTTGTAAGAACACCTGCATGGCCAAAATCATAAAGTATAATAACGGAAATGAGAAAACTAATTGAGAGAAACAGGTATTACACACAGTACTGATGCACATCCTGGGTCATTATGTGATTTATAAAGCTTTTCTCAATGAAGTCAGTCAATAAACTTCTAATTTATTTCAGTTGTCTTTATCAAGTTGAGAAACATGAAAGATTTCCCAGTTTTGCACCATCACCTTCTACTTTCAAGATATTGCCTTAAGGTAAGTAATAATTACCTACTTTTCTACAGTTCTAGCCCATAAAGAATGTATTTTGCCTCTGAAACAATTGAGAAGATCAATGTTTCAACTAGAACCTAGACTTGTCTTTACTCAAATGCATATCCATTTAGTTAAGTGCAATACTTAATTTTAGGCACAGACCTTATACAAAATTAAGTATTCCTATTATATTTTCCTCTTAATTTCTTGCATTTGTTTTCACTAAGACTTTCACATGTGGACCAATGGCAATGCTTGTCATTCAACTTTAAGCTAGAAAATAGGTGCTTTTTTTCTGGTAAATCCTGGAGCAATGTATAGCCATGTCTCAGTGGAAGTTATATAAATGCATACACACTCAGACGCTATATATGTGTGTGTGCATTATACATGTTCAGTTATGTGTTTAATTGTATATACTCTTAGATACTGACTCTTGCAGGTTTTTTTATGTAAATAAGAGTAAAATTAGGAGAGAAAGTTAATGAGTTAACCTGAATGTTGAAGTGGCAATAAATCTGAAGAATATAGAACAATTAGAACATACAGAGCAATTGCAATTATCATGTTCAAAATTCTATACTTAATTTTTGTTAATAATAACAATGTTGATGCAACCTCTGAGTATTTCCCAGGGACTGATTACCTGCTAGAGAGAACAGTCATTTGGTGAGCACTGAGTCAATAAGGCCTTCTAGCCAATCATTAATTCCTGAGAAATGCCATATAGCTCAATCATTATTATTAAAAGACATTCCAGAGCTGTGAAGATCTGTCAAAAAAGCAGGTAGACAGGCCTGATCTCAGGCAGTATTGATGTGAAAGGTAGTTTGTGATAAGAAATGTCACGTGGAAACTGGAATGAAGCAGTCAATGTCTGTTTCCTTGATAGTTATTTCATACTGTAATGGGATGTTTGGATGTATAGGCACAAAATGTATTGTTGCTGGCAAACAAACAAGGTGATGATTCTACTACAGCAGGCCAACTGGCAGCATGTTTGCAATCACTAGTCTTTAAAAGTACGGTTAAATGTTAGAAGATGTCTGTTGTGGAGCAATAAGGTAGCTTGAGACATGAAAGAAATACTTTAGCAGACATAAGTTGAAGAAGCAAAATGTGTTTAACAAGGAGGCTACAAGTGACATAAGGTTTACAGATACTGAAAACAGTCCCATGATTTACAAATATTGTAAACAGCCCTGAATGACACAACACAGAAGTTTGTTTTGAACACTTCTGCATTCTTGAATCAGCATACATCACACAGCTCCATTTGGTTCTACTAAGTTTTATCATTCCTCTCTGAGGAGTATGCTTTCCCTTTGGTATTAGGCTAGCTGGATGGTTAAAACACAATTGGTTCTAGACCTTTCTTTCAGTTACAGAGCTAACACTTCATAAGCCTTTGTTCTTTTAGCCAATAACTGCAATCATTAGTATCATACCAGTGCAGCAACGTGTGACATTCCAGCCTGCAGTGTGTTGACAATAAATATACTTCTCCTTTTATAATTATTGAGCACACATCTTTTAAACTAACCTTTCTCTTTTCATTAAAAAAAGATGCACATACAGGCTGGGACAGAATGAGCTTGTTCTTGTAATTTCATGAATTCATAGCAACTTTAACTAGAACATCTTACAAACATTGAGTATTTTTTAGGTATTGTCATCAAGTTAGAAAAAAATACACTTTGCACATAGCAAAGGATGACCATTAAGAGATCTTAATGAGCCAGGAGGTACTTCCGAATGAAAAAGCATGAGAGACTTGTTTTCATGGCTCACTCAGGAGGAAGATAATTTATTGCAATTCTACAATGTAGAAATTACCTTTATCACCTAATATTTTTTCTCTTCAGTCTTCTTGTAAAACCAAAACTGTAGTAACTACATGGGTTGGGGTTGAGACAGGCAGTAACAGCATTCACATTCGGAATGGACTTAATGAAATCCTGAGAGTTCTTGCAGCTTCAGTTTAATTCAAAGGAAATTCAGATAAATTCAGATAAATTTAGAAGGTAAATGGAGTACTTGCAAATATACAAGAGGAAACACATGTATACTGCAGACGTCTTCAGTATACAGCAGTGGAAAAAAAGTGCCAAAATGTCTAAAGCAGCTTTCAGCAGTATAGCTGAAAAAATGAGTTGTGCCCTCAGGTTTGCCTGTTGCACAGCTATTCCTCTGATTCTGAACAAGCAAAACTGCCAGTCAGTTTCTCTCTTTGGCAAAACTGATGTTACTTTTGAATTGTAACAGTATTGCAAGTACCTGTGAACAAGGTATGTTTCTGCTTGTTATAAATTAGACTGCCGTGGAATTTAGATCTGGAATGATTGGCCTGAGGATTACCACAACTGACAAAGAAGGCTCTGCAGATCACTCCAAACTCGTGCCAACAAAATCTTTATGTCTTAATAACAAAAAAAGAAAAGAAAGTCTACAAAGGATCCAAAAAATTAGAACTGCTTTTGTATCCTTCCAACTGAAAGCCCAACCACCTTTGTTCCCATGAGTTCAACTTTTCAAGGCAGAGAGTAAGCCTTTCTAAACAGACCTAAAATAGCATTAAAAATTTTCAAGGTTAAAGTCAGTATAATAGGCTGTATACTGTGCTTGAGCATAGAGAAGCTGTGCTTAGACATAGAAGAGGACGCATAGCAGAGAAAATTTTCTAATCTTCTGCTGTCTGACTCTGGTCTATGTTAGAACAGTTGAGGAGCTGATCTAAGCAATACATCTTCTAAAAACTCCTCAGTAACTGAGATTAAGAGGTAGACAAGTTTTAATCTAGAATGCTGTCGTGGTTTAACCCCAGCCAGCAACTAAGCACCACGCAGCCGCTCACTCACTCCCCCCCACCCAGTGGGATGGGGGAGAAAATCAGGAAAAGAAGCAAAACCCGTGGGCTGAGATAAGAACGGTTTAATAGAACAGAAAAGAAGAAACTAATAATGATAATGATAACACTAACAAAATGACAACAGCAATAATGAAAGGATTGGAATGTACAAATGACGTGCAGTGCAATTGCTCACCACCCGCCGACCAACACCCAGCTAGTCCCCAAGCGGCAATTCCCCGCCCCCACTTCCCAGTTCCTATACTAGATGGGACGTCCCATGGTATGGAATACCCCATTGGCCACTTTGGGTCAGGTGCCCTGGCTGCATCCTGTGCCAACTTCTTGTGCCCTCCAGCTTTCTTGCTGGCTGGGCATGAGAAGCTGAAAAATCCTTGACTTGAGACTAAACACTACTTAACAACAACTGAAAACATCAGTGTTATCAACATTCTTCGCATACTGAACTCAAAACATAGCACTGTACCAGCTACTAGGAAGACAGTTAACTCTATCCCAGCTGAAACCAGGACAAATGCGCATTCTCCAGGCCTGGAACATCCATGGATGGAAGCCAGAACAGGAAGAAGTCAAATTAGTAAGTCAGTTATAGTCTGTCAGTTTAAGTACTATTAACCCTCAGGGGCTATAGAAGTGAGCTGTAAACCTCATAAGTGAAGAACTTGCTCTTCACAGAAATGTAAAGTTGCTGTATTACTTAACTAACAAAAGATTTCAGCCACCATTTATTTTGCATGTCTTCCAAAATGTACTTTCAGGCAGCCAAAATCAAAAGTTCTTACTGAACATTAGACCTTTTTAGTGTGCTTCCCTGATAATAAGCTTTAATGATGTCTCTCCATATCATTGGCACAATATGCCCATCTGAGGCTTGATGTATTTTGTATCTTGCATATAGTAATAATATATAGATGTAGGAACTTTCAGATTTATGAAGAAGAAAATTTCTCTGACAGTTCCATTTTTAAAGGATGCTAACTGTTAAAAGATGCTTAGGATTTTAAAATGGTAAGTCACAAGACAGATGAAATAAGAGGTATGGAAAAAGTAATAACAGTCTGAGGTCTGTGATATTTTTTTGATTATATGACACTGCAGTTTTCATGTGGCTATCAGATTCACTTATGCGATTACCATGCCTGGCCAAGAGTGTCAAATGTGGTTGCCAAAGGTTAAATATCCACAGGCCAACTCAGTATTTACTAAACTCAACAACTGTCTTTCCACTCATGTAAAGTGGAAACTGCACTGGGTGATTTTGTTCAAGAGATGCTGAATAATCACAGCTTACACTGAAATTACCAGATGTCTGAGTGGTCAGTACTTCTGAAAACCGGGTCACATATTTGAAAGCCCAATAATGAATTCAGAGACTAAATTTAGACACATACGTTGGAAAACTGTTGACATGCACAAATACATATACGCGTTCCAGACCATGCTTTTAGGCAGCTGGTAACAACTGTCCCTTCTTGACTCCACTGGACAGCCAATGTAAAGAGCAGTACTAAAGCTGGCTCCAAAAGGATTTGCTTCTCTGTCCTCTAGCATGATAGCCAGTGAGAATAAATAATCTATTAACCAGGTATACTGACAGATGGGTCAAACCCCCATGAAGATCTCAAGGTGGAAAAGTAAATGCCATTTCTTATGTTTTCTGTCTAAAGAGCATTCTGATAAAGTCGACAGGATTCATCACTGATATTTCTTAGTACAGTGCAACTCTTATACCTACATATATGGAATATCTATCTAGAACATCTATCTAGGTATTCTGTTATACCTACCTTGAATGAAAAGGCATCAATCCAGTCTCCTTGCTCTTTGCATCATGTCAATAGTAAACTGAAAACTAAATGCTTAAAGTAAATAATGTGTAGCAGAACATTTTTTATAATAATTCTTTTTTTTTTCTTCTGGTTTTGTAACATATATTTGCCTAGTTTTTTTTATTATTGTGAAAGTGCAGTGATCCCACAGCTGGATAAATAATAGGACAAATAAAAGAATTTTAACTGTGATGTGAAATTCACATTAGGGAGTCTTCAGACATGGTGCAAAAAAAAATGCTGACAGCAGATTCTAGTGGTATCTTTTTGTTGTAGTGTTTACTTAAATCAGCAGATTATCTCTAACCTGCTAAATATAATCTAATGTTAATAACATATTTAGGATATCTTTTCTCTAATATATATAGGAGATTATTGCAGCATGCAATAAGATTAAACACATTTTTAATACAAAATGCTGTCACCTTAGAGTACAGTTTTCAGAATGGATTATTTGATCTGTATATTTATATAGGCAAGTAACATTGGAGTAAAATGTAAAGAAGCTGCAAAAGGAATACTTCTGTATAATATGGAAATAATATATATATATATATATGGCCAGTTGTAACTGAATACTTGGTAAAAGGACAACTCACAATTTTCTTGGCTGTGTGTGGGAATTAGTCTGTCATTCACTCCCACATGCTTGACAGAAAGCTGGCCTCTTTAAAGTCAATTTTGTAATTTATATACACCTTGAAGTCTTAAATATGATTTTCCAGTTTAACAAATTCTCCCTGTGAACATAGGGATTGTTCTTCCTTAAAAAGAAAAAATAACAAAATTAAAAGGGAAATTGCATGCAATTTCTATGCAAACTAGAACAGTTGAAGTGAGCCTTGATAATACGATGAAGATACAGATAATTTAGATGGCTGAACAATGGGATCACTCTCCTACCTAAACAATGCAAGTATTTCAACACATAAAATGACCATAAGTGAAAAAGAGCAGATATCTCATAATACCCAATTATCTCACTTGTTTCTGTCATAATGTTCAGCTCAAGTTAAAAAAAACACTTGCACAGCAAGATCAGAAATAGATCCTCCATGCGAAGACTGAACCTGGGTCCAGTTTTCAGTCTTTTCATCTCATTGCAAAGGATGATTTTTTTAGTATTAGGTCTGTTGGTTTTCATTAATTACTTATTGACAGCTGTATGCAAAGGACAAAGTCTTGACTCATTAGTGTTAACAGGAATATTACCATTAAATTCAATGGAGTGAAGATTCCACTCTAAGGATCAAGATTTAATAAGTTTATTCTCATTGAGATGTTCTTTATAGGACATAAAATTCCATTTGTTTCAGTGGAGTCATTTTATAATGCTAGTGTTATTCATAATGAAAGCAAACCCAAAATCTAACATTAAAGGATACAGAAAAAAAAATAGTGAAAAGTTAAAGACAAAAATAACAAAGATAAGGGCCCCATTCTGATGCCTATTATATGACATAATGTAGAAATATTTAAGGAAATAATATTCTCACATACAGTGCACCTTTAAGCTCTAGTGCCGATAGCTATATATTGCTCAAAATGTATTCAAACAGAACTCTAGTCTCTATGTCCATCATTACATTGAAGCCCAAGGGAGGCATGGTCTGCTGGCAGAGTGATAAGGACAGCTCTCTAGCACATATGCTGAGGGAAGCTACCTGCACTACTAGGGAAGCCAATAAAAATCAGCAGTGTATTCAACAATCCTTGTTTCTACCTTCCTGCCTACATGCATCCTAAGCAACTTTTCTGTGCCCTGACAGTCTGAGAGGATGAAGGCTACTTCTCACTGACTTCATGACCTTTCATTACAGTTGCATTCCTCTGGGACAAGAGAGGAATAATCATAGCTTACACTGAAATCACCAGATGTCTGATGGTCAGTACTCTATACCATGAACAGATGAAATTTTCTTGGCAGCTGGCATACAGCTGTGGAGTTCATTCCCTGATGATATTGGAGCAATTACAAATCTCAGTTCCTTAAGAATAAAATATAAAATCCATTCTTTTCACCTACCTGTTCCACAATAATGAGAATAAGAAAGCCATCCCTCCTAGGACATGAGGAGAAACTAGAGATCCTTTACTGTGATTACTTTAGAGCTTGTAAAGGTATTCTGATACCACGGTAATGAACACAGTATAATTGCCAAGACAGATGATGGATCCAGCTGGCACTTCTCCCTCCTCCCCAACACATCATGGTGCTCACCACAACAACTTTATGATTTTTTCCTAAAAATCTGTTGAGTCTTATTGGTCTTTACAAATTTACCTGCAGAAACCACAAAATGCTCTCTTCACTTTGATTTAGTCTAGACTGTATGAGAGAGGTGCATGATTTTTTCAGAAATGACACCCATATGGTATATTATTCTCTTGATTAAAAAACTCCTCTAAAACCCTAGCTGATAAATAAATAAATGTGAGTTCTCCTTCTTGGCAAAAAAATATTTTATATACCTATCTATCACCTTCGGCTCAGTCATCTTTGGCAAGTTTTACCCAGAATGGTATTATTATGTTTGTTCAGGTGAGATTTATTGTTCAAAGCTCAAACAGAAAGTCCGCTAAGTTAACTTCTACCTTGCACTTTTTCTATTTACATAGGATTTATACAAGGATGAGGTTTTGGGTTGTTTTTTTTTTTATCTAGAAGATGAGATAAATACTTGCTAGACTAGGCTATGTAAGAACCCAGAAATATTGCAATTTTCTTTTCTTCAAGAAAGGAAAAGTGTGAAAAATAATAGCAATCTCATTGGTTCACAAAACCTTTCTCAAGATATTTACTCAACTCTGAGTTTCAAACAGCAAGCACTGCTATTTTAAATTTCCAAATTCTTAACAGCTGCATTGTACAAGAATGCCATTGCATTTTACACTACTTTGTGTCCTTGCTGGCAGCATCATTTTAAGTCAAAGTCTGAGTGGGTATGGACAAGGTCCTAATCTTTCACCTGCAGAAGTAGAACAAGGTATTCTCAGGAGTAAGTGGAAGAACTGCTGTAGCGGGGAAACCAGATGCCAGTCTCCAAAGTTTATACATCTATTATTCAGTATATTAGGAGTTAAGTGTAAAATATTTTTGATTGAGAAATTAATTTTGAACTGATTTTAGCTACTGAAATACTTTATCTATGTACATACCTGGATGCTTCCAAAAACAATTATACTTCAAAAGCTGAAGAGAATATTAGTAGATTAAATTCTAATGGATCTAAATGGGACCAGGGCTCCTTTCAGCCAGAGTGAATTTCACTCTTTATTTGCCTGAGTTGCAGAAATCTGATTAACCAAAGTTTATCCAGAAGCAAATTAGTGCTAAACTGTGAAAATCAGAGTTTTGAGACTACTAGCATAGCCTTATGCTAGCTTTTTCCGTCCAAAGAGTCCAATTAAGCAAACCTGGCAGAAGCCTTAAAAGCAAGTATTCTCTGCTAATTGTTAGTAAAAAATTGATCACTCTTTTTATTAAGAGAAAGGGTGCCTGATGAGGAGCTGAAGGGGCAAAATAGAGTGCAGCACCAGAACTACGCAGATTTCTTCTGGCTTTGGAAGCCAAGAGGAAAGGCTGGAAATTCTAGTACCAGTCTGTTTATGGTATCAGTATTTCTGCCTGACAGCAAGGTAATAGATGCTTCTTCAGGTCAGGGCTTCCTAGCCTGTTCCTAGACAAGCTTATTTACGGTAGATGGACTTGAAGTATTGTAGCACATCAAGTGCATGAGCAGACCATGTATAGATCTCTCAATGCCTTAAAACAGTGGGAGGATCCCTACTACAGTTTAGCAATACTGGCTTACAAAACCTGCACTGGGAAAGAAATTTAGCCTTATTCAAACAGTCAGTTCAGTCCCAAATAAATTCTCAAAAGAAGGCTCAGGAGACACAAAAGTTATGCACAGTCTTTATGCTGATTCTCTGCACAGATTCCTCCTTTTTGCTAGATGAGTGAAAATATGCTGACTTGCATAAATACCTTATATGACTATACATTTTATATTTAACAATATTTAAACTTTGACTATAGCTTGCCTGAAAATAAATATGTAAACCAACCTAGTTTCCAGTTAAGTTTGACCTTCTCTTGAGACAAATTAGCCTTGAAGATTTCTAGACAGGTAAACAGAATAGTTGCTTTCCCATCAGCCTGTTCCAGCAAGGAATGTGATGATCTCCATCTAGATAAGCTTGGAAGTATAATAATGATGAATGCTATTTTGCCAAAAGTTCAGCACTGGCAAATTCTCACTGATTCTTTAATAGTTTAATCAAACAATATGGTGGCAGATGAGACTAGGTTAGAATTGCTTGAGAACTGATGAAGGTAAAAAGGTACTGTCATTTTGGAAGCAGGAATAAAAGAAATTTGTCATACACAGAAGTAAACGTAGTAAAGTGCAGCTTGTTGATACAGGATTATATCGCATTTTGTATGTCAAATAGGCATAGTACATCAAGATCTTCACCCACTGAATCAGATTCATCAATCACACTTTTTATATATTATATATGTATTTTGTGCATATACATATTGTATATACATAGATATGCTTTTTCTCCAAAGCCAGTTATTCTGTTCCAAATGCCTGACTTTAAACTGTTTTTCTATAATGCCTGTCTTTTGGAGAAGAATCTCAAATGCAGACTCAGATACATAAGCTCTCTCTATAGGACATATAGAGAGTTAGATGCCTCAGAAGGGTGAACCTGAAAGTCTGCATACTTAGTGGAAAACATGACAACCAACAATGAAGTGCTGATCACAGAGGTCTGTCTCAGCCAATGCTCTTCTATGGAGGTTAAATAGCTAGCAGAAGATAGCAGGCAGGTGCCTCTTCCCAATCAATTAAAGAAACTGGACTCTGAACCCTACTTTCATCTTCTCAGCATAAGAAGAACTTGTCTCTGGTTTCTTTCTGTTGGGTTTTTTTATTTGTTTGTTTGTTTATTTAACAGAAACCATTAATAAGAGATGAAGCAGCTATTTCACATTAATATGAGGAAGGACAGAAAAAGAGAGAAGAGAGGTTCTTTGGTGAGCAGAATATCATCTTGCTTACAGTTGTCACGGAAAGCCTAAATGTGAATCATTTGGACTTCACTTTGCTCTTCAAAACTGAAGTGGTAGGACAAGTATGAGTACTACACCAACACTAGATATACTCCACTGGCTCTCCAATCAGTGATTACTTGTTCACATTCAAGACCTTTCTTCAAGGTTTTCACTGGAGTACAATATAATTCCTATGGCATCTGCAATTCAAAAGGTCACTGCATTCTCTGAAAACATTTTGAGTTATGGAACTCATCATGAAATGGGAGTAAGGAGACACGCCTTGAAAGTCTAAGCCTAAACACTAAAGATCAAAGCCTTGTACTGCATTTATAAGCAGTTGAATGGGATGTACCTTTTCCCTTAAAAGATTTCTTCCATTCATGCCAAGATATTAACATTAAAAAGATTTATAGGGAAGGGACACATGCATAACCACCCATCTTACTGTGAATTCACGTGTGCTACAGATTTAATTAAAAGACAGTAAATTTATATTTTCTTGATATTAAAGTTAATTGGTAAATACTAACACCAGTGAGCAATCTTGCCATCTCTGCAAGATCCTTGGCTAGGTTGTTAATATGCAAACACCACCAGCCCACACTCTACTAGGAACGATAAGTTCATATTTTTCTTATCTGATTTCTTTCCATTCAGGAGCCCAAATACATAGGACTGTATCATGTTTTTGATTTATGCATGTAACTCCAAATGACAGCATATGCAGTGTGCATGCCATAACTTCAATTATTAGGAAAGTTTTCAGTTTCCACTTATTTTAGTTTTTATTTCCTCCTAGGCACTTATTATATTCTTCCTAGCATGCTGAGCTCTTCTAATGTTTAGAAATATTGTGGAACTGCAAAAAAGGCACAGTCAATTAATTCCTTCATTTGAATAATTAAACATTTTAAATACTCCCTCCATACCTTATGTTCAGCTATAGATATATTATTAATAGTAGCTTGTACAGTGTGCTGCAAGAGAATGTTAGGCACATAATTCCTAGAACCTGGGGAGGAGAACATTTCCTGACAATATGAATTTACCTACCCAATGACAAAGTTATCTTGTTCTAATTCAAACATGTTTCACACTGTAATAATTACACCGTATGAATGTTATGCTTTTTTTATGAAAAATTCAGCACAGTTAATTATTCAAAAAATTGTTATGGTTGATGAATCCATCCCACTGTGTTCAACAAAAATGTTAATCGTGCTTCACTATTTTTAGGATGTTCCTGTTTTATCATTCATTCCAGTAGCTTAGTCTATAGAGTAAGACCATTGCATAAGTTCAAGACCATAGATTTGTAGCCAGACTCTCTGTTGTCAAATGGGTGCCATCAACATGCCATAGTTAAACATGGTTCATTACATCTTTACTTGTTGAGTGCATCCCTTTAGACAAATGGCCTTCAGTCTCTCTTCTTCTTTGGAATGCCATTATGTAATTTTCCCACTCTCAGACCCATTCTTGAACAACAGCATTCAATGACTCCACCACGCTTGTTGAACAAGCCTGACTAGGCTTCATAGCAGTAGAGTCTTAGTTTTATCTGATTTTAAAGCTGGAGTGTCTGAAGTAAAAATGGATGGAGCAGTCCATTTTGCAAGGTCACTGGATAAATTTTCCAAAAAGTAAATTTGCTAAGTATTGAATGTAGCACTCGTCTCATTCTTAGCCTACTGTTGTACAGAACATATAGCTTCTATGCATTCTCTACTGCATATGCCTGCAACCAACTGGCAAACATCAAAATTGTCTTTAATGGTTCCAAGTCATCTGGAGAAGAGGCACTTCAGTTAATTTCTTTATTTTGCCTGCTGTACAGGGGACATGTCTTTATTGTGATCATACTTCAGCAAATGTACGAATGTATTGACAAGACCAAGCAGTATTTCCATGAATAAAATTTTAGTTCTCCATTGTTTTAAAACAGAAGAAATTCAAGGCGTGGGAAAACCACTTTTTTATTGTCAATTAAAGTCTGCTTTTCTATATTTGGACATTGGACTCTGTTACGTTTGTAAAAGAGATTTGAAAAATATTGGAGGGTTAAAAAATTTAAAAAACCACCACTATGGGAATACACACAGTATTTGCTGTCATTGACTTAGTTGTTATGAATAAGTACAACTGGAAGAAATCTGAAAAAAAATCATCACAAACACAGTAGAGAAGGAGGAGAGTAGTTGAAGTGAAGGGCTAGTACAAAACAGGTGGATTACTTTTGCCTTGTAGGGCATGCAGTCTTGTCCTCATCTATTATTAATTTTGAAAGTAGAAGCTTTGTGGTGCATGTTATGTCTTCACTCATAAATAAGCCTCTGTGTGCCTCTACCTCTGTCCAGATTTGATCTCTATCTCTTTTTACCCAAGGCCTGTAAAACACCTACCGATCTTTAGACCAGGAACCTGAGAGAAGTGGAAAATGTAATTTATTGCTGAGATAATACTGTTGAAAAATGGATCCTTCTGGTTATCTAATACTATTATTAAAGGAAAAGGAAAGGCCCTTGAAATTCTGAGAAACAAAAGTGCTAGACACAGCTGAAAGAGAGTCCACACTGAAACATAAAAAATCAAGTACTATTTAATTTTCAAATAATATTTCCTACAAATTAAACTAAGAGGTTTGTAATAGCAATAATTACCTATTCAGCATCCTCCATCAGTCTCTGAACTCATTTTCTTCAGTCATTACTTGAGTGAAGAAAAAACTTAAATGGGTCATTTATGCTTAAATTAATCTGTGGTTTTCCCAGAGTACCTTCTTTGTTCATCTCCAGCTTTAATTACTGAAAAACATTTTGTTTTATAGAAATCTGTGGCAAAATAGATGCATCCTTCATAGTCATCCTGTTTCAGGAAGTTCAGTGACTGCTATATTAGTGACATCACAGATGGTAAAGTCAATTTTAAGATCTATTTCACATGCAAAACCTGGCACACAACATGAGTGAATACTAATGTGTAAAAGAGTTCTATGAAGGCTTTAGGGGACATAAATCATTCTCTAAGGCAGCAAAGATTCTCTCAACTGCTGATGCAATCTATTGGTAAGGCTGTATTTTGAGGGGAGAGTAGCGGTAGTCTGGGACCCGTGAATGCCAATCAACAAGAGGGTTTACTTGCCTGATTAATGTGTAACTACAGTTTCTACTCACACAGAGGACAGTTCTGTGGTGTCAAACCTCACTGTGTAGCAGAAGCTACAACTTTGCAAAGTGGTATGACAATGGTTCCTCTTTCATAGTTTTCTTATAATCACTAAGACTATCTTTTTTCTCAGAGTAATCTGAAGTCATCGTTTCTTTATGTCCAGTTTGTTATATCCTGTCAGAATGGTGATGTACATGTGCTTCTCAAAAATATATTTGGTTAAACAAGTGAGCTGCAAAGAGCCTACCTGCTAAAATTCAAGTGGCCAAAAAACATTTCCCTTTTTATGATAGGGGATGAATTCTCTTTATAGAAGAAAGCAAGAAAAAGGAAGTATCATTTTTTTCAAAAAAACCCAAATTGTTTCCATGCCACCTGTAATGTAAAAATGAGTTTTTCCAGTCTGAAAAATAATTTTCTGCTTTAAGCAGGGAAACAAAGGGATTTGCCCAGTGCATTTGCAATGCATTTTGAGTTAATCAATGTAATGGTAAAACAAGAATGTCCTTGTTGTATGCCTAGCTGAAAAAACATCTAAGTGCTCTGATTGTTTATTGAATTTTAATACTTGAAGGATTGCTGCTTCTTTGATTTTTTTTGGCAGAAATAGCAACTGCAGTTAATGATCATCTGGGGTTTTATTTTTTTCTAATAAAATGTCATTTATCAGCAAAGAAGGAGAAAGGAATCTGAGAGTCATGCATACAGATGCATAAACTAAATACTGCTGCTTCTGCCAGATTGCTGCTTTGCTTGTACATTAATGGAAAATCTGTTTGTTTAAAAATAAGAAAAGTCCAACAAGGCCAAATTTTAGATCTAGATGTGAATTAAAAGCTCTCAAATCTAGATTCGCTTCTTTGACCAAGTCCAATAGTACATACTTGAAGCCTACAGTACTCTAAAAACACACACATATATGTGTGTGTATATATATATGTACTGAATAGTTTCTTCAAATCTATTTATATGCCTAATTCCCTTCTATTTGTGACTGGACAGGTCTTGATGAGCAGCATGGATCATAAACTTTAGATAGTAGGTAAATGCTGTCCAATTCTGACTGGAATAATTCTGGAGAACATTTAAGTCAGAAAGTTCTTAGATAGTTCAGGATGAGGTGGCAGTGAATCACAAATTTTCTGCATAATTTTGGAAGTGGGTACTTCAGTTAAAGCCTTGATTTTTTCACCTAGTTCTAGCCCTGCTAGACTCCTATGCATTTTTTCTGTCTAGCAGTTTCAGTGCAAACTCATGACCCAAACATCCATGGCTCTTCAGGAGTAAACACCTAACATGTCAAAAATATGCACCAGATCAAATAATTTCTTATAGTCTAGCTCTTTCATTCACTGGAGTCATTACTGGTCATGACTTTTGAATTTGCTGGCAGCCTGAGTCTCAATTTCTCAATGAAAGGTGCAAGTACTCCGTGTACCTGAAAATGAAATCTCAGGATAGGGAAATCCAAAATCAGAGGCACCCTGAATAAAGCAGAACTCTCGAATATTTGGCAGCACACAAAATGAATGAGACATCTTACAAAAACGACCAGTAGATCTAGATAGAACCTGTATCTGTGTCAGAAATGGGAATTCAGTGTGCAAAACAAATTGAGTTAAATAGTGTGTTTAACTCATTACATCAACTTTTATATCTCTCATAGTTACAGTGATTCAAGGAATATATTACAGGTTTCTTGAACAAATGGAGCCTGCCCACACTAAATGAGTCAGATAGATAAAAATCAATTACATTGTGAATTCTTAACTGTGGAAATAATCAATGTCATCATTGTTCCCTTCCTAGCAAAAAATATTGGTCCTGGTCAACCAATCTTTTTAAGTTGGTTTGTGCAAAACATTTTAAATATTTTTTTTGTATTGTTTTGTGGGCCCTTTGAAAATGGAAAGCCATTTGGTATCAAGGCCAAGTATTAACAGGACCTTTTTTTTTTAACATTGATAAGCACTCTTTAGTGTAGTAATTCATTCATGTTCATATAGAATGTCAAAGGAGCAGACCTTAAGTTTTATCATATTCTGTAACGTTTTAGGCTTAGATTGCTTTATGTATTTATACCAGCATACTCATCCTGGAGTCTTTTACTCTAAGCAATGGAACATGAGAAAGAGACAAAGGGCTAATATAAGATACTACTGTACGTTTTCAAAACTTACTGAATTTTACCCATTAGCTGTTCTGGGGAGAAGAATAGGAGGGATATCATATGCCAAACCTTCCAAAATGTTACATCTGCTAGGAATGCTGTCCTGTTAAAAGATTTATGGGAGCTGGAACAAAAGATTAATAGAAAACAGACTTGATGATGATACATTGTATGCATTATTTATTTTCAGTGTGTGTAAATCCATACTGTCTCTAAACAAACACAATGATGTGATCCTTTTTATATCATCAGGTTTTATTAATTCCCATTATTTTCTCTAACTTATCCCTCAAGGACTCATATATATCAGCATGCACTGAAAACAGATGTTGATAATCCTGTCTTTGTTGTTCACACCTCCAACCTTCATTGGATTCCCTGAATTCCAGATGGCAGATAGTCATTCTGTTCTATATATAAGATTAAAATGGTTTATTTTCAAATCTGCATATCTGTCTGTGCTTTGTACTTTTCATTCCAATGTCTAGACCAACCCTGTTCTGTCCTTTTCACCTTTTCTATTCTTCCGTTTTTGCTATTTGCTGTCTTCTTGTCATTTGCTGAGAATAGAGAAAGGATTCCCTCCTTCAACCACTGCTTTGACTATTTTTCTCTTGATATGAATTGCTCATCAGATATAGTGTATTTTAGAATTATTTACTTGTTTTATTAGTACTTTATCTAGGTCTCTTGAAGTGCATACAATCATGCTTTAAATTGCAGTAAGAAATGGAGTGTCTGCTACTGGATTTTTCAGAACTTCTAAGCAAGTTGTTAAGAATTGTAAGTATTGGCAGCATGATCTAATGTGTACTAGAATAAGTCTTAGAAGATCTGGACTCCTCAGATCTGCACTATTCTAATCACAGTCATTACTAAGCTAAACCTTATATAAGCATTTCCTTTTCAATGCCTCCATTTCTCACTTTTTCTCTATCTTATTTTCAATATACTGGGTGCTCTTCCACAATGGTATATTCTCCTCTGTATGCTCACACTAACTTTTTAAAATTACTAAAATTATTCTCAATTTGTACTCTATAAATAAGACCAGACACGTGGTACTGTAAATTATTTATTCAGTGTCATTATATTCATGACACTTTGTATAACAAATCAAGTCCTATGACAAAATTCTGCTGCTTTATCTAGGCCTCATCTGGAATAAGTCCATTAAAATCTATAATTAAACTAACATAGATTGGTAGTAACTTTAAACTATCTAGTCATAGTAAAATGAGTTTAGCTGTATAGCATTTGGTCCATAATCTTGGCTTCAAAAATGCATACTTCAAATTTGGCAGAGTAAAGGAAGAAGGAGAGAGCAGAAATCCCCCTCCTGCATATACACTCCCCGTCCTCAGTTCTCACGTTTATATCCAAATGTTCCTTTATTTCTGCAGATGAAAACACTTCTGCACTTAGGCTGCAAAATCATAAGAAAATGTGTTTAAATTAAAAAATGGAAATTTCTTGTGGCATCCTCATTACAGTAGACAATACTTAAGCTGATGTAGTATCAGAGGAGTCCATGTGAAGAGGAGGCAACGCAGGCATGCTACATATTCACCATAGTCATCACCTAGAAAGAGCTGAGCATCCTGAGGCTCATCCATGACCCATCCTGCAAAGAGATCAAATACAGTACTGACAACAGAGTTTTGTAGAAGAGAGCCCCCTACACACGCCTAGAAAAAAGAGCTGTGAATTTACAGAGATTTAGATAAATCTAGATCTTAGAATCCACATCTCTGCCAGATCTGATTCAGTCTTTCAGACATGCATAACTTGACTTAAGAAAAATGGTTGCCTTTAGCAACACATCCAGGTTAAGACAAAGGTAATTGGGTGTGCTGATCACAACAAGCTCACATCCTTATGCTACAAAACTACAGTATGCTGTCTTGCCAAAACAGTAATGTTATCTCTACACTTTTTGGCCTGATCCTGATAGTATTTCACTTGCAAAATTCATCCCGAGTTTAGCTGAAGTCATGCAGCAGCCATATATTCTGGTATATAACTGCTCAGCCCTATTAAGCAGATGAGAAGAAAATGGAAAAGAAACAAAGAAGGTCAAAAATCTCTTTGGATCGTTCAGCCAATTGCTCTTATATTAGCACGAGCGGTTCCAGCATTAGACCATGATCAGGCTGCACCTGAGAGTCAAAAATGCACTTTAGTATTTACTTGCTTAATGTACCACATGCTGCCTCATAAAGAGGGGAATTGACAAAAACTACTTAATAAAAAAGATTTCCTCTAGCGCTTTCCATCTAATGATCATCAAGCAGTTTGCAAGCAGGAATGAAACTGTTCTCATTTGGCGATAATACTACTCCCATTTTACAGATGGAAAAATAATCCAGCCATAGGAATGCGTATTAGTTGATAACGGGAACCTTATCTAGTGCTTCACTACAGATTTCACAAGACAAATAAAGAGGCACTCAGAACTCTGCATGTCACACAATGCAGAATAACGGGGTCCCAGCTGTTCGACAGGGAAATCGCAACCATGTCATCCTTCCTGTATTGCTAGGTCAAAAAGGGACTCCAGTCCAGAAAAAGATTAAGAAAACATTGCCTTGCAAGGGTTATTTCAGTTATTAATGTATTTCTGTTATTACCTGACTGTGTAGCCTGGTGCTGAGACAAATGGAAGCCGCGTGGGCCGTGGTAGCTGCCCACAGCCATGGGCAAGGCCGTGGGCAACGCAGGGCCAGACCGGAGGCAGCCAGGCTGGGGTCAGCGAGAGCAGGCAGCGGGGCAGACGCTCTGCCTTTGCCTTTTCCGTGTAACTTTGTTTCTTCTCTTTTTCAAAGAGCAGTTGTTGGTGATGTCTAACTTTGTGAGTGCAATTAGCGCTAAGAGGAAATCCGACCTGGAGAACATCCCTTCAAGGTACAGAGGAAGGCTGCCAATGCTTTTAGATGACACCGGTTAGGAAAAAGTTGAAAACGAAGGCAATCTATTACTTTTTTTATTATTATTATTCATTTAAAAGCCTGCGCATTTGGGGGGCAGGCTCCGCTCCCGGAGGCTGCGCTCTCGCCCGCGAACACCGCAAGCCAGCCAAGCCAGCCCGCCCGCGGCCGCCATGTCGCCGCGCCACCCCTCGCCCCAACCGGCCCCCGCCGCCTCCCGAACGCGGCGGCGCCGGGGAGCCACCCCGGGGCCGTGCCCCCGCCTCTCTCCCCGGGGACCCTCTCCCTACGCAGCTGCCTGACCACCCCCCCGCTACCGGCCGCGCTCAGGCCCAGCTTCCCCTCCGGCGGAGCTTCTCCCGCCCGCGCCCAGGCACCGCCCCCGGCGGAGGCGGTGCCGCCCCCTCGCCGACCCGGGGCCAGGTGGCGGCTGCCGGCAGCGGCCGCACGGCGGGCGGGAGCTATGGCGGCGGAGGGGGACGTGTTTCTGAAAGCCCGGGGCAGGACTCTGACCGCCTTCCGCCAAGGTACGCGCCGCGGCGGGAGCGCCGGGCGGAACCTCGGCATAAGGCTGCGGGTGCCGGCGGGCTCTCTTCCCCGCCGCGCAGCCGAGCGGGTAGTGCGGGTGGGGCGTGCGGAAGGGAGGCCCGGGGCTTTCCCCGGCGGCAGCGGGAGGAGCGCTGAGTGCCGGGGCGGGGGGGGGAGACGTAGGGCAGGCGCTCGGAGGGACTGGGACAGGGCCGCGGGCCGTCTACCGGCGCCAGGAGGCTCGTTATAGGGAGCCCCCCGCTTGGGGGGCTGCTGCCGCGCGGCGGGGGCTCGGCCGAAGGCGGAGCTGCGGCAGCCCGCTGCCCTCCTGCTGCGCCGGGGCGCGCCCGAAGCCTCCGAAGTTTGTGACCACGTTAGTTGGAGGGCAGAGGCGCCTTGAAGCGTTTGCCCCGCGGTCCTGTCCGCAGCGTGGGTGGCTCCGGCTCCCCTGGAGAAGATGCTGGTGGTGTCCAACGCCAGATTCGTGTTAAAATGCTTCCCAGTGCTGCTAAACCTGATCTCGGTAGCTTGGGACACTGTTGGTGCTGGCACTATGCTGTCATGTGTTAGTACCTATAGAGGTGACCTAACAGGTTACGGGTAGCTCGTCGTTTACGTTACTTAAGTGAAAGGCAGGTGTACCATAACGGATGCAACTGGATAAGATCCCAGTTTCTTCAAGGTGCTTCAGCCTCTCTCAGGGTAGACGTCAGCAGCTAGTTCCTCCCCTGGCGCTTCCACGCTGTGCAGAAACGGCACCATTAACCCCCTCGGCTGGTAGTGTTGCCCTAAAAGAGGGTTTGTTACCCGCTGTGCAATAGACCAATCTCACACACTGAGGAGAGATATTGCTTTATTCTGCAAAGGGTGCTTGGTGGACTTTCCACAAATCAAGCACACCAGATTCATCAGGTGCGTCCCTTTTATACAGTAACAATTGCATCTAATTTATTAAACTACTCCTACCTAGTACATATTCAAACTATCTAATGCATATGCATAGGATTACATAACCATGATACATACATCAGATGCCTTCTCTGCATGCACAGGGGTCTCCAGTGGTCTTTGGTGGTCATTTGAGAAGGTATCCCCTCCTCACTTTGATGGCTAAGTCGCTCCGTATCAGGTCAATGATTCGTTTCCTGCCAAGAGGGATGCACGATCAATCAGGAAGAACAGAAATGGTCAGAATTGGTGCTCCAGGTGAGGCACCATTAAACAGGAAGACTAGAAAAGATCAGAATGATCTTGGTTAACTAACTTAATTTAAAACAGGACTTTCTAATCTACCACAGGATTTTCTATATCTGACACCAGTAGTGCCTGAGTATAAATCTGCTCCATAGGAGACATGCTTCTAGACTTGCCTCCTCCCAGGTGAATAAGGTGATGAGGCCACTGCCAAGCCAAAGATGGCAGCCACCTGCGGACTGCTGGTTCTTGCCTTGTGGCTGGACCAACAGAGGATTATGTTGAACATCTGTCTGTATCTCACCTGTTTGTAAAATTCTCCCAAGGATGGAGATTCTGCAGTATGCCTAGGTTTTTCAGGTGCATAACTAGCTCTGTGTTAAGAAATCTTTTCCTATTGCTATGCATGGAAGGTATTTTATTTCCTTGTATTTGTTTATAAATTACAAATTGTATTGGTTTGGTGAGGTGGGCAAGCCTATTCAATCCCAACAATTTTGTGGTATTTTCTTGGGTTACATTGGAAATATTTGGCTTTGCTTGTTGCCAAATAAAGAAAAATCACCAACTCTGAGCACGTGAAGTATATGTATACAGTCATTCTGGCAACCTATTAATTGCAGATGGTGTGGTTGGTTTGGAACAGAATGCCTAGCATTTGTTGAGGGGACAGATGGCAGACAAGCCATCTAGTTATATCAACTGTATAGTGAAATTGTAACAAAAGGAGTGTTCAACGGCAGTGTAAAAATTTCTGAACAAAAGCTTCATGTAAGTACTTCTTGAAAATTGCCTTAAACATGGAAGAAAAAAACGTGATTTGGGTTATCAGCTTTCCAGGTCTGTTTCTTTCTCCTGAAGTGTCCTTGTTTGTTACCAACTGGTTGTTTTTAATCTTGTTCAGGACTTTTTAGGCTATGATAGTACAGTTACCATCTTTGGGTACAATGTTTCTTTGTCAATAGTTTACTTAGCTCTTTCTTAAGAGGTTAAAGTTCAACACAACCTTTTAGTAATTAAATGATTGGAAAAAAACAGAACCAAGGACTGATAAAACTGAGGAAAAGTTTCTTGCAGTTTAAGATGAAAATCAGGTATCTGTGTTTTGTTGTTTTCCTCAGTCCTTAGGTTTCACTCCTTCTGTTAAACAGGTAGCTACACAAAATATTTACTACCACTGCTATGGCTTGGCACACTGTTTCGTTTTAAAATTTGAGAGTCAACATTGAGAGCTTAATTTCCTTTTTTTTCTTACTATTCTTTCTGCAAAATCACTCTTCCATACCCTATTCCCTAATAGTAATTTGCTCAGTCTGCTTTCGCATTATGTGGAGGTTATACCTGTAACCTGCTCTAATCTACTCTTGATATGTGACATGTGTGAATCAGAAGGTCAAGGTTAGGGATCTAAATTATACATGTAATCAATGGAGCATAGTAGCAAACAGTGCATAAATACCCTATTTTATTGGCAAGATACCTCTGTTTGCTTTGGCTTTACTTTTTTAATAAATTGTCTGTCTTTTCTACCCATGTGAAATTATGCTTCAGATGTCTACTACTTTTGTTAGTATTTTAGTGAAGAAACAGGACCATATATTTGGGTAAATTCTGTCTTCACCACTTCTAAAAAGTCATGGGGTTTTTTTGGTTTGGGTTGGGTTTTTGTCCCAAGTATGCCAGTAGCATGCTGTGCAAAGAATTTCTCTGAAAGTACATAGAGCACTTTTTTCAAGTAACTAAACAAGTGATAGTACCATCAGCTTAACTGTTTGAGAAATGTCTCTGTTTTGAACCTGTGTTTTGCTAGTTTTAGCTGATGGTTCCAAAACCTTTATCTGGAAGAGGAGGATAACCAGCATTGCATACTCATGTTCTCATTTCCACATGTGTTTTTATGTTCCTCTGTCATGCCTCCCTCACCAATCTTTTCCAAACTCTTTAAGTTTAATCAGTTGTTTCTCTTGTTTTTTATTTGCTCTCTTCTCTATTCCTTTCCTATCTCTGCTTTTTTTGCCATTACTGAATGTTGAGCTGACTTTTCTTTGTAGCACTTGTTAGAACTATCATTGATTATATGAAGTTAGTGGTGTTTTTCCCGTGTGCGCTATCCTGCACTTTTCTACATTGCAGTTCATCTGCTTTCTTGAATTGTCACTGCGTAATGAAGTGTCTCCCCAGTTCTTCACAACCAGGCCTTATTCTCATGCTGCCAAATGGCTTAGTTTTAGCAAATTTCATTTCCTCCTTATTCAGTTGCTGTTACAGATTGTTTTGAATCTGTTGAACAGTATCTGTCCCAGTACGGATTCAGGTGGGATCTGTGTGTCTTGTTCTTTTTTTTTTCTTAACAGTTTTTTATGCATGCAAAGACTTTCATATTTCAAGACAGCTTGGCTTCCTTAAGAGTCTTTGATGAGTAACTGTCAGACACCTCTTGGAGATGGTATCAAGTGGATTTTCCTTGTCTGTGTAAAAGCTATCCATTACTCTTTCTGAAGAATCAGTTAAGTGCAGTAGTTTCTGTCTTTGTTACAGTTTTCATTAACCTGCCTGTACTGATGCCAGTTTTGCAGTCAGTAGTTACCAGACTGCTTGGAAAACCCTTTTAAATGCAGGTGTGATGGTGGCCATCTTCCTGCTCCTCTGGTACAAAGGCAGTTTTAAGCAAGAGGTAACTCCATGGGGGTTAGCTGTTTTTTACTTTTGAGTTCTGTGGATGCCACCTAATCTGAGTGGTTTGTTATTGTTCGTGTCTATTTGTTGAATCATCTACTGGTATTTTGATTTGAGACAGATCCGATGCATTGCCGCTAAGGGAGAATTCTGGCATTAGATCTTCACAAGTTCCTTCACAATAAACATGGATACAAAATTTTACATTGGTTTTTTTCTGCTCTGCCTTTATCTTTGGGTGCATGTTGCACATCTGGAACATCTGTTAGCCTTAGTGAGTGTCTGGCAAGCTACTTGCTCCTTATTCCTCTAAAAAGGGCTGTAAAAATTCCTCTTCACTTTTTCTAGCTTGACTTATTGGACTCTCGTATCTCACTTTCCAGTGTATAAAATCTTCCCTGTTTTCTTTATTTGGATGCTTTAGCTTTTTGAAGGATGCTGTCCTGCTCTTACTAGCGTCCTTATGGCTGCTGTTTATGTTGTTTAGTCAGTCTGGATTCTTTTTGGTTTCTGAAGTTCTTAGTAAATGCTGTGCGTATGGTGTGACACTCTGGGATAGTGTCTGAATAGTTTCCACGCTGCCTTCAAGGATTTTTGCACTTTTAAAAGCACCGTAATTACATATAATTCGCCTTCCTTTGGAATTTAGTACAGCCACAGTTGATTTCTTATTTTTTCTTGCTTTCACGAGTGTTGGATCTTGGCACATTATGATTACTGTTCTAGAGCTCTTCAACAGTAATATTTTTGAGCACTGATCAGAACTGCTTCCCAGCTAGCATATTCCATTCCCAATACTGTCTCCAACTCTCATATGAATTAGGCAAATTTTTACGTGGGTTTTGAGCAACTTTCTGTGACTTCACCTTGTCATTATGCAAGCCACCCCCCTTCACACCTACAGTCTTGGGCTGTAAAGTTTCTGTAATGAGTTTACATGTTAAATTTGGGGGTGGGCATAAAGGCATGACTAGAGTTTAGCATTCTGTAGCCCTCAGTACAAATAAACTGTATCTGAGGGGGAATTTCCTACCTTGATAGTTATCTAAGAAGTTTAAAAGTATATATTTTAAAAACAGTAGCACTGCCTAATTTATTTGAGAAACTGTATTATGTCAGTGTTTCTACTGACATTAGCTCTGTAGTTTAGGCTCACCGTATATAATTTCTACAATAATTACTCTTTTAAAGGGTTTTATTTGCTCTCTGAAAAATGGATTTTGATACCTGTTTTGAAGGGGTTTTTTCCCTGATGCATAAAATTGCACCTTCCATAATAGGTTGCCTCGGTCATTCATCAGAACAGTCGTATCAGAATAGTCATATCTTTGGTAGTCTCTAAGGTACACATGGAAAATATAGCTGAAAGGAATGCATATTTCATTAGATTGAAATCTTTTGTATTTGGACATACAGACAATAACAATGGTGTTTTTGAAGCCATAATTATTGATAATGTTTCAATATTAAACAAGGAATTACTAAGGATTTAGTGCAAGTCCTTTATTGTTTTTCAAGCTATTCCAGGACTGAGAGGAATTAAAACAATTTCCTTTAAAGGTGAACTGCAGAACAATTGCAAGGAAAAAGTTTTTGCCTTTTGTGTTGTTTGTGATATATAAATACTGCCTTCACTTAAAAAGATTTCATTTTCTTTCCTTCCTTCTTTAGAAAACCAAGGTTGTGCTTCTTGTCCAATTTTACCTAGAAAGAGAGTCGCAGACACGCTTTGTAGGCAGAGACAGCTCAGGCAGGGAACCATGTACCTGTATTTGCTATTTTGTGATCTTTCAGAGAAGTGAAATTAATTCCCTTGGCAAACCCAATGTGAGAATGGGGGCATTTTTCATATTTATTACTGCCCATGATATACTGAGCAAGCACTAGGCATGTGTCCATGTCTATTCTCCTCTGATACAATAGTGTATAGAGAGAGATTATGGACAGGAGTAACTTTTCATAACTAATTTGTTTTCATGAAGTTCTGTAGAGTGTAGAGGAAGAATAAAACCAATATACAGTTGAAACCAAACAATGTAATTTAAAAAAAGTCCCACTAGGGAAATAGTGGAAATCCCACCAGTACTACATGGCTGTCTGAGGCCAGCTTGCAGTGGTTTATATGTGCAATCTCTATATATTTGTGATCCTCAGAGAGGGGGGAAGAAAAGGGAGGAGAAATTAGGAAAACCTAAAGGGGAAGAAATAAAGACAGGGCAAGATATTAGCTATTATCCTCTATAAATGGTAAGGTTTGGCTTAAATCCCACCTAGGTCCTTGAAGTGTCTTTTTGTGCGTGATCACAATACATGGCTGAGGTTTTCTCTTGTGAATTGCTGCTGACTACTTTGGCCCTTCACAGAATTAATCCTTAGATAAAATTAGAAGCTGGCACCATTTTTCAGCCTATGCTACTAAAAATACACTGCATTGATCCTCTCTCCGTACTTTGGCATGCATGGGAGCAGAAAAAGAGTGGGAAGCTATTGAAACTGAGGCATAACAACATGTTCTGAAGTTGGACTTCCTCCGTGGTGATCAGCTGTGCAGCTCTTAAGGAGGCCTGGGAATAAAACGGATTTGGAATAGGAGTTTTGTGTGGCTTACTGTGTAAAAGCAGCTCCACAGATATTTTTTGTCCTTCAGAAATGGAAACTGTATGTTGTCGTGGTTTAACCCCAGCCAGCAACTGAGCACCACGCGGCTGCTCACTCACTTCCTGCCCCACCCCCAGCAGTGGGATGGGGAGAGAATTGGGGAAATATAACTCGTGGGTTGAGATAAAGACAGTTTAAGACAGAAAGGAAGAAAATAATAATGGTAGTAATAATAATAAAATGGCAATAATAATAATAATAAAAAAAGAATTAGAATATACAAAACAAGTGATGCACAATGCAATTGCTCACCACTGACTGACCGATGCCCAGTTAGTTCCCGAGCAGTGATCTGCCCCACCCGGCCAGCTCCCCCCAGTTTATATACTGGGCATGACATCACGTGGTATGGAATATCCCTTTGGTCAGTTGGGGTCAGCTGTCCTGGCTGTGTCCCCTCCCAACTTCTTGTGCCCCTCCAGCCTTGCTGGCTGGACACGAGAAGCTGAAAAATCCTTGACTTAGTCTAAACACTACTTAACACACTGATGTTTTCAGTTGTTGCTATCATCATTACTCTTATATTGAATCCAAGTCATAACACTATAGCAGCTACTAGAAAGAAAATTAACTCTATCCCAGCTGAAACCAGGACATACGTACATCAGTTATCTGAGAAATCTGAAATCTGTCTGGTATTTGCATTTTCTTATTGCTGTGGTAAATTCAGGAGGTTGCAAAAAGCCTCTATGCTCATAGGGGTGAAGAGCCAATTTGCAGGGGTTCTCAGCTCTGCTCAATTTTGTGATGCAAGGGAGAAGGCAGAGAAAAAATTTTATTAATCGAATCCTAATCTTCTGTTGCTTTACCTAGCATGCACTTTGTCTAATACAACTGCATAGCTCATCTAAAGGCTTGAAAATTGAAACTCCTAGCGAGAAGAATGCCTTTGATGTCATTCCCATAAAAGTCATTGCTTGTTCCATTTGAAGGGAAGATAGCAACTGTACATGCTATTTAATTGAAACCTTATGGAGTAACGTCTAGGACCTGGATCATGGCTAGATGATCACTGCAAAAACAGCTGTTCCCCCTCCCACCACTTGTGCCCAGTGCTGTTACTAACCCTCTGCCAGACTTTGGCATTCCCCTAGCATAGCAACAGAATGATTTGTCTGAGCACTCTTCTTGTGATTCAGTGCAAAGTCCAAAAAATTGTTCAAACAATTTTTTGTGGTGCCTGACTTACTGCTTAAGCAGACATGGTTCGTTTGCATGGCCTACAGTACCTGTTCTGCTTGAGGGTGCTAACAAGCAGCTGGTGAGGGAGAGAAGTAGGGTACAGAAGTTTTGTTAGTAATTATCTGAACACAGTCCGTTGATAAGTCATTTAATTGTTGGGCAAAAGACTTCTGGATCTATCTGTGGTCGTGGAAGAGGCTTTTACATTCTGTTTCTCGTTGCTACCCTCTTACCATATTGGTCTGTTGAAAGAGCACTTTGTACAGGCATGTTTCCTGGAGTTTTAAGCAAAGTTAGCCAAATTGCACTAGTTGCAACACTTTAAACTTTAGCTGGACTGGTATTATGCCTTGCACAGATAAGGAAAAGCTTGCATTAAACCTCTGCAGACAGACCAGTGAGGGCAATTAAGCATTATTTCCTGGATGAGCTGAACCCGGAACAGGCTTTAGAGTCGGTGCAGGTGCAAGTTTGCACCAGTGGTTGTGTACCAATGCAGCTCTCTTCATGATATTCTGCTTGTATTTATAGTACTTTATGGTAATTGAAACACATTCCTGATAAACAAAGGCTCAAGTTTTAAGTTGAAACTGAGTGTCTGTATATTATTCTGTTCCCATATATTCTTATGTTTTTGGGGGAACAAAATCTGTAAGTACTAAACTAAATCAGTAAGTACCACTTGATAAGTACTAAGATAATGAAATTTGGTTTAAGTACTAGGTTTATTTGTTTTTAAATAGGTTTTCTAGTTGGAGTGATCAAATAAGAAGACAAAGGAGGAAATATTTATTCAACCTTACTGTTATTTTTTTGGTAACTATTTGATAAGTTATCAAATACCACAAAAATAGCTGTTGACTAATTTATTTGACTAAGACCTGATAATTAAACTAACATTTTAAGTAAATGTTATTTATGTAGCCCTGATTCCTGGATCTTTTCTGTTGTCCCTGCTTTGCTTTCTTCATTTTATCTTTTTCTTTCCTATGGAAGAATATAGCATATACCTCTGCATCATTTTCAGTTCCTTTCACTTTTCACCTCCTATCTCTTTCCTTTTCTCCCCACTCTTCTTCACCTCCACCCCTGCATCTTCTGTTTCTCCTTTCTTCTGCCACTTCTTGATTCTGTCTGTGTACTAAACTTCTCTTTTCAAATTCATCTTATCAGTGTCTCTCTCTCTGCCTCACATGACCATCATTCACCCACTCAAACCAGAGCATCTGTGCACAGTCTTGGAAACATTCAGGTACTTAAAACCTAGAGAGCTACTATCTTGGCAGGAACATAAGGCAGGAAAAAAAATATCCATGAAGCATATATTAGAATAGCCCCTGGTCTGGCTTTGCAACCTGTTTTGCATCAGCTCTGCACGCTCCCTGACAGTGCATTGTCTGCTTGCCAGACTTCCCTCTGTTCAAGCGTTATAGATGAAGCTCCCTGTTACCTGGGACCTGGTCCAGTCCTGCTGCCTGTGCCAGCCAGGCTGCCTGACAGCTACCTGGGCTGCTGCAGGTGCTCCAGCTGCCTTTGGCCGCCAGACACCATCCCTGGGCCTCTGGAAAGGGAAACGCAGTATGTCCATCACTGAAACACAGTCTTTTAAAAAAAGACTAGCTGTCTTTTCTAAGTAGTTCCTGTAAAAATACATAGATAAATGTCTCTATATTTTACTAAGGCTACTATGGTAAAAATTACTGGCTTCAGATTAATCACTACAAAACAAGTAGATTTTGCTCAGCATTGATGAGCAATGATGCTCAGTACAGTGTACCGAGTTGCTGGAAAAGGGACAGGTGTTAAAAATCCTACCATGTTGTTCAAAGATTTGAGCTTTTTTCCCATTTAATGAGTTTTGAGGATTGTGCCACTCCTCCAAAACAAGTTCCTGTTTCAGACTTTCCCTTTTCAGTTTTATTTTGTGTAAGTCATGAAGGATTTCTGATGCAAGCTTCCTTAACTCATTCTTTTGCTATAGCTTTCCACTTATAAAAACTCTGAGTTGATTTCTTGGCACAAACAATGCCTTTGATGCAACACGCAAGCTGGTTTTTAAGGCAGTCATATTTTGCCATGCAAGACAAAATAAAAACCTAAATTACTTTGTGTCATTCAGCTGGTTCCATATGGGCTCTATTGCAAACTCATGGATAGATGGATCATTTCAATTGTCTAAATAAGTTGGAAACTTACTGGAACTAATTGGAAAAGTTTAACTTCATTTCAGAATTAAAAGCTAATAAATGGCTAAGTGTTTCTATATAAAATATGTGATTATTATTTAGAACAAGGCAATGCTGATATGAATTAACAGACAATGTTAACAGATTATAAATAATTTTGTTTAGAAATTAGGTGTTACTTTAACTAAAATGTAGAAGCTTGCACTTGGCAAAATGATCTGATGCCACAGCAAAGATTATAAACAGTGGGGGTTGCCCACATTCATTCTCTCTCACCCCAGCCTATACATATCTGTGGTGCAATGGATGAAATTAATGAGCTCTGTTTTCTAACCTTCCTTCAAAGAAACATACCCCTCTTCTTGCAAAGGAAGAAGCTCCAGTTCTAGATCACTTAAAAGAAAACCGAAAGTAAATCCATGCAGTGGACATGCTACTTGTTTATGCACTGTTATTGGAAGATTAGTTTTGCCTCATACTGTATTTCGGATCAGACTACATAACATGGAAGTATATTTAAGGATTATATTTTAATCTGAAATAATTTGCTGTATCTTTTTTTTTTTTTTTTTAGGTTCAACTATAGATTGATGTAGTCTGAGTTTTTAACAGTTTAAATGCTGTTTAAAAAAAAAACAACAATAACACTAAATGTATTAAGCCAAATACAGCTGCCAAAACTGAAATATTCAGGTTGCAAATGAATGCATTTGGACAGCTGGAGAAACCACAGTGTATTTGTGTTTGTATTTTAATTCCAACTTGAGACTTAAGTCTAGGAAACAGGATACCATTTTTGTTTTTAATTTATAGCCAACTGTTACTTTATTTGCCTGGTGTTGAGATATTTTTTTCTTAATGTGCTTGTAGTCTTATGTATCATGCTTCTTATGTGGTACTTGTATACTTACTTCTCTGATACTATAATAACAATAAAATTGTAGCAGTACAAATTCTGTTGTACTATCTGTCTGCACTGACTCTACCAATGGAAATTTATTTCTGAGGTCTCACCTTTTTATCATAGGTCTTGGGAGCTCTTGTGGCAGTTCTAAATTAGGATTTTCATTGTTGCTGCTAATTCTTATGTTGCTGCATTTTGTGTTTGCTAACCTTGGTCCTGTTGAGTGGCTTCAGTTCTAACTCCAATGAATGTGCTACATACAACTTCCCTCTAAAAGCATAAGAAAAAAAAGCATTTAACTCCTTAATAATTTAAGGACAAGTCTACTGGAACCATAAAATGTGTAATGTGTTGTGTATGTTTAACTTGTTAATTAAAGAAGCAATAATTGGAGTCTTAAAAGAATCAACTGAAATCTAACATTATACACTTGTGCTATATTGTAGTCTTGTAATTTCCAGCACTATTTGCTGAATCCTTCACATACTTTTCCTCTAATCAGTCTGTAATTACCATGTGGTATAGTTAGATTAATATACTTTCCTTTATTGCAGCTACCCATTAGAGGAAAATTTTGTACTTCTGCCTTTATAGTTGTCTTATGTGAATGATTACAGAATTCTGTACTTTCATTGAAGCAGCCTCGACTTACTTAGGTGAAGAGCAATAAGTTTAATGATGCATGGAAAACTTCATTCTCTTTATAAAAGTTTCTCTAGTGCTTAACTTCCCCTGCCCCTTCCCCCCACCCCCTCTTTTTTTTCTTCTTAGATGATGAGTACCAATGGAGGGGCCCCTTCTACTTCATCCAAGGAGCAGATCCTCAATTTGGACTGATGAAAGCTTGGGCAGTTGGAGACACAAACAATGGAGATGATGAATGGGGAGAAGAAATCAAATTAGCAGAGCAAGCAGTGCAGGCCATTAACAAACTAAACCCTAAACCCAAGTTCTTTGTGTTGTGCGGAGACCTTATCCATGGAATGCCAGGTAAGGCAATTAAAAGTGTAGAATGGGGATCGTAACTCCATTTTCTTTGTATTTCAGATTGGCAACAAGGCTAATTTAATTTCCTTGACTTCACAATATTCTTTCATAGGATTTGGTATGCTACTGTTTTGGTATTTGGGGAAAAAAATGTGCTTTGTAGATAATTCTTGAGACATTCTGATTTCTTCAACTGAATTCCTGTATCATTCATTTTAGGGGTGTACTTTTGTTAATTAGTTGCTTTCTTTTCAGTGGGCCTGAGGAAATTTTCTTTGAAATAAAAGCCCTAAGAACACACATGAAAATTCTTTCTTCTAAACAAATTGCTTTGAGAAGACAAATAGGGACCCTAGCCATTGGGGAGAAACAATGCCAAGAAAAGAAAAAAAATAGCTATGGCTTATTGAGTACCTAAAGTGGGTGAGGCTCAGAGAATTCTTTGGCTTTCTAATGCTTAATAAATTCAACTGCTTCAATATTTAAATTCTTAAAATGCTAAAAGTCAGCAAATTCAAGTTTTAGCATTTGGTCCTGTTGCTGTGGGACTTAGAGATCAGTATGTGTCTGTGTACAGCCAGAGGAAGAATAACAGACCATCTAGAAAGGTGGATTACAAAGTTTGACAGTTATAACTTTAAAACAGACTGGTAATATTTCTATTTTAAGAAGATAAATACTCTTATCGGAAGTGAAAGAAAAACTGAAGTTACCAGTTGACAAGTGATCTGAAAAGCAGATCTAAGCACAGTGTCTTTATTTCCTAGCCTTGATAAGAAGCAGAGCTCTAGAAAGCCTTAGCTATGTAGCTGACAGCAGACAATCTACCGAGTGAGCCTGCAAAGAGAGTCCTGTGTGCTTCATGCTACGCTCTGCTTTGCACTCCGCTTGCACCTGAGGTGGTGCATCCCAGCTCATCTTTGCACAGCAAGGTTTTGAGCGTGTTAGAGACCTTTCACTAAGTCCTTCGGTGTCCTGCAAAATGGATTTTAAAACCTGAGCTGTCAAATTGACTGACATTATTTATAGGCTACAGACTTTGAACAGAACACGATTTTAGTGATAGAATGGAAAAGTGTAAAAACCAACACATTTAAGCTTGATCGAATCTACTGTGTAACACCTCAGTAGCTTGATCATAATATAAAGTCTGCCATTATGCAGTTGTTTTATTGGTTTATGTTCTTCCATTAATTTTGGAAGTACAGGTTTAACCCAGAATCATAAAATATTCTCTTCTTAAGAATCATCTGGCCTTCCTATAGCGGAGTTTTAATAAGTATTTCAATTAAGACTTCTAATTTGTGTAAGTGTTCCAAATATGTTATCTTCAGTATCCCTTGTAAGAGGAATAAAATTCAGGACAAATAATAGGTGTTCTACATCCTATTAAAATGGATCTTTCACTCACAAATTTAAATAATCCAGGAAGCTAAGTTAATTTCATTTTACCTAGATATTTCTCAAAGGCTCATAAAACAATGCCAAGTTCTGATTACTTTTGTCTATACTGACTTTAAACAACACTATTCTAAGGCTTTTCTGTTGATAGAGAGTAAGTGCGACCTACAGAAAGCCAGCAGTCTTCTGACTTCCACTGGGTACTAAATGGCTAGATACAATAAGTCAGTCTGGTGTGTGGCAGTTTTTATAGTTTAGTTTTGGGGTTTTTTTCCTAGTAATGGATCTCTGTAGTCATTATTGTCCCTTTTACCAGTGTATGTCTCAGACTTTGGTAATATTTTAAATACAAACCTGTTAGGGTTTTGCAAAACATTATCATATATTCATTTTGCTAACAAACATGTAAAAGAAACTGAACGGATTGTATGGCTGAGATCACTTACATTGTGCGATGTATGTGCTGTGCATTGTATAAGTATTGAAGCTGCCTAGTGCAATTTCCAAGAAACTGCAAGAAAGAGCAGTTCATTACTCAATGATCTTAAGGGTCTTTTCTAGCCTAAATGATTCTATGATTCTATTATTACCTCACTTGAGCCACCATATTTAATTCATCTAATAATTTCTTGTTGATTGAAATTATGTTAGTACTTTGCAAGCCTGTGTTATCATGTACTTATATAAAGTAGTTAAGGAAATGTGCTACTAAAAGGAATTTTAGAATATTCAACTGGCACAATTACTTATTTCATTACTGCCTTTGTATTTTATACAAATGGCTTGCTGTTCCGTGAGTTGGTAAAGATATAAGTACAATTTCACAATTGTACAGGTAAGTACAATTTTACAGTCAGCCATTTGTCTTTCTGTCTAAACTGATGAGAGAGATAAAAGTGAATTGCTCTACGGTACAGATACCTGTGGATTAACACTCTGACTACTTGCCTAGAAGGGCAGGGAGATGTATGATACAGCAAGGGAGACAGAAATGCAGTCAGAAGAATATTTCATAGAAGATAAATCTAAATCTATGTGTTTAAAAGAACTTGAAACAACACTTTAAACTGTATGAATTTGTATTTTGGAAGTGAAATAATAGGGTTTTCAAAGGATTTTTTTCCTACCTTTTCCTCCCGTTTACTTAGCTTCTGGAATAGAAACTCCTTCAAAATACAAAAAGAGTTAAAGAAAACTTAAAGAAAAGATTCTTTAAAGCAAGACAACTCACAGCCTGTTTTTAAAATATCTTCAGATACTTATTGACAATTTCTTTGGTTTGGCTTATTAATAGCTGTTACTGTATGAGACATTGCAAGACATTGGCATTAAGAAGCCAAGATGTTGGCCTTACAACAACTTATTTGCTGCATATTCTTTTATCAAAATAGAAATCCTCTGATGTTAGAAATGAAGACTTTGCAGTGAAAGTTTTTGGAAAACTTGGAAGTACTGCAGTCACATTCTCAAGTTTTCTGCCACGTTCCATGCTATACTCTAGGGATTGAGGTGACTTCCTTCTCACAGAGGAATGAATTCTTAAATTTCTTCTCTTACATGGGTGTGTGTTTGAACCGCTAGTGTATTTCTGCACCATTTATGACTCAGATAGAAAGCAGGAGCCATTATATTCCACTTGTCATATGGCACAAGTCTCTCTCCACTAATTCCAGTGCTAATACTGTGCTTGAGACTTCATACTTCTTTACATTATCCATTTAAACAATTCTAACTTAAAGTGAAGACACAATGAGGTGAAAAGCTGTCAGCAACTGATTAAACTCTTAAAAAAATTTTAGACAGTGTTCCATTTCAAAAAAACAGTATATTGAAATTTGCCAGCACTTTCATTATTTGTTACAACAAAAATTTGAAATTGTAAGTTGTCTTTTGGCAATACTATACTAATGAAAAAGAGCAAACAGAGAATCTAAGAATTTTTATAGCAAATAGCTTTTCAGATAATTTGAACATATAAATGTTTACAGAATTGAAGACCAGTAGTAATATTTCTTTTTCTGGAGTAATGTAAGTATTTTCACTGTTCTAGCCAAGGATGTTTAGACCTATGTAATGCATGCCTGTAATAGTATGGTACCGCAATCATTTCATACTTCTCCACTGAGGAGACTCTCCAAGAATAATTACTGTGTCAATTCCCTTATCGTGTTAGTTCAATAAAAGGAACGATTAAAAATTCATTTTTAACATGAGACAAGACATTGATTTAAGTTTAACAATTGTGAATTTGGCTTGTACATGTATCTTATTTAATGTCTCAGATTGCCTTTTATATCACTTGTGTATATCGTCTATATTAAAACTGAAAACAGCATTGATGAAAGTGTATCACAGTTACTATTGCAGCATGGTTACTGAAGAAGGCTATAATCAATTGAAGTTCAGCTATATTTTACAATCCATTGGCCAGTGTCTATCAAGTTCTTTGGATTATACTGCTTTATGATCAATGCCTGTCAATAAAAAGGCGGGGGCAAACCCCACATCTTCCTCTCTTCTCTTAATATGTTTCATCATGGAGTACTAGTTTATGATGACTGTTTTAAAGCGTGCACTGTATCCATTTAGCTGAAGCAATGTGGAAGCCTTTTGTAAAGGAACTCCAAGAAATCTCAGAATTCCAGCAGCTAGAAGTGATGAACAGAATCCTGATCAGCTGGGAAGCAATCAGGCACAGCACTTGGAATCCATTATAGATGTCATTAGAGCAACGAAGTAATCAGTGCCGGTATCGTGGTATTTAGCTGCTGATTAAAAGTAGTTTGTACTCTGAATATTATTTTCAGAAGTTTTTCTTGATTACATAATCAAGAATAGGATATCTATTCCTGGTAACGCTAATATTGTGGTACATAATCAAGAATTTTAAGCAATACCTTATAGTGCAACTGTGTTACTGAAAATAATTTCTATAAACTCAATACTTAACACCTAGATACACCATGATAATGAAAGACTTACTTCTGAAGACATTGTGTGCATTAAGTTAGTGCACCATAACTTAATATGGCAAAAATGGTAATCTGCAAAATGCAAAATATTGTTGATTGGATAATGTGTTTGTTTCACTGCATTTTTCTAAAACTCAGGAAATTTATTTCTAAAAGTGTTTTTTCTCACATCAAGTTGGAACCTTCTGTTTTGTTTTATGACAACTTCCCATATTGTTCCATTAACCAATACTCTTTGAGCCCAACAGTCTGGCTAGTTTTTCACCCATCTAGTTCTCCACTCATCTAGACTTGTAACATCCTTACTCCACAATCTTTTGATTTTTATAGAGAGGTACCTCACAGTGACATCAGCCAGTTCTCTTGGTACTCTTGGATGCAGCCCATCAGGTCCCATGGACTTGCTTGGGTTGAAACTTTTTAGGAGATACTTGGCTAAATCCTCTTCCACTATTGATATTTCCTCTGCTCCTCTAACTCTGGGAGAACAGTTTAGTGAAGACAGGCAAAAGAAGCACTGAGTACCTGTCACTTGTCGTTGCCTCACTCAACAGTGGGCCTGTATTTCTTTGTTTATTATTTCATTGCTAAAATAGTAGTAGAAGCTTTTGCTGCCTATCATGCCCTTTGCTAGTTTCAGCCCTCAGTGAGCTTTGGTTTTTCTGACAGCAGCCCTGCATGCCCAGGTACTTTTTCAATATTCTTCCTTCCAAGTCCATCTTTGTTTCCATCTCCCTTTTATGTTCTTTTTCCATCAGTACTCAGGCATGAGTTCCTCGTTTAGCCAAGTCATTCTTCTCCTGATAGTCTACTACTATTTTTTTTTTCTACACCCACCCACCTCCACCCCCCCCATATCAGGAAGGACCATTCTTGTGTTAGGAGGAGCTTGTCTTTGAAGACATGTCAACTCTCTCAACCTTTTGCCTTTCTGAGCTGCCTCCCACAGGATCCTATATACCAGTTCCCTGAATAAGCCAATCTGCTGTCCTGAGGTCCCAGATCTGCTATCTGCCTTCCTTACTCCCCTCAGGATCTTGAACTCCATGTTGATAGCTGCTACAGCCAAGGCTGCCAGGGATTAACATGTCCCCTAGCACTTCTATGTTTGTGACTAGCAGGACTAGGAGAGTGGGCCCTGGTTGGCCCACCTGTGTCAAGAAGTTGTCCCAGACTCCCTCCTGGATTGCTGTCAGCAGATGTCAGGGAGGTTAGTCTCACATAAGAGCCAGCATCTGTGATCTGGAGACTTCTTCAAGTTGCTTATAGAAGACCGAATCCACATCTTTGCCCCTGTTAGGTGGTCTGCAGCAAAACCCCACTCTTAGTGGGTGATCTCTCCTCTGATTCTGACTCAAAAGCGCAACAAACCTGGTGTCTGTTCCATAGAGTAGCTCCCTCCATACACTGAGGGCAAACTCCCCTGCCTTCTTTGTTGCCTGTCTTTCCTGTTTCAGTTTTCATGAAGCATTGTGCTTCCTTCTTCATCCCATACCTCGAGTGTAGATTGGTGTCCAGGAAACAGCTTCTGTATTTCAACACCTCTCATTACAACAGCAGAGAATTCAGCTGTTGGCAGCCGAGGTTGCCCTGCTGAAGCCGCAGAGAAGCACTGACTTGTGAGGCTGAGAATCCAGCAGCTATTTTTATGTGGCTGAATTCCTTTGGAGGAAATTGTTTAACTGCATTTTTTTAATGATACTACTGCTGTCAGTAACTTGACATCAGTTCTAGCCAGCAAAGTCCTTTATGTGATGTAGCTTTAGACCAAGTGTTTAATTATTTTTCATTAATTGCTCTGCTTACATGGGTGAAAGAACAAGTAAGACAGCAAGACTCCTGCAAACTTTACTTAGCTCTGACTGTAATAAAACTTAGCTGTTTAGAGAGTAAATGAAACGAGACTTGTCTAATAATGTGTATAATCAAAAAAACTGATAGAACTTGGTTAAGAGTGATCTGTTAGCAGTGTGATAGTGGATCAGTGAGCAAGTAATGTTTATGCTTGCAGTTTTAGATTCATTTGCCTGTATATGTTAATTAGAAGAAATCAGAATCACTAAAATTGAGTATTATGGCACTTGAAGTACACTGTGAATACTTGTACTAATTACTTTAGTTAAGTGAAGGCATAGTCTTGAATATACCCATTTCCTGCCCAGGTCATTCAGTGCCATATAATCTAACATCAGCCTTTTCAGTCAATTAAGTCCAAGTAGTGACATTTTCTTTTTTTTTTTTTTTTTATTCTACCTTTGTTTTATATTATTGAATTGTTTAATTAAATGCTTTCAAACTGTTATTTATAACACATTTCTGAAATGTTTAATTCTGGTGAAGGAACCTTTAGCTCTGCTAAGGTGAGTGGAAGCAGCACCTGACAGGTCAGAGCCGTGGGTGTTGTGCTCTACTTCAGAATTCCTTTGTTTTGCTGAGGGGTGGGGGGGGAGGAGGATGCCCACATCATTTGCATTTGCTGTTTCAAAGGCCTTTTCTGTGAAGGATTCACCTTTTTTTTAATATCCATTTGCAAAGAACAAATCAACCTAGACAGCTGTGTAAAAGTGATGGCAGGACACTAAGCCATTGTATTTTAAACAAACTGAATTCCAATACAAGAATTCTGTTGTCTGCTCTTCTGACATGCCTAGTGAATTAATTATGATGGTACTTCTTCCTTTTTAATTGATCTGTCTATACTTTCATTTCTCTCATTAGCTTCAGAAGCAATTGTCCATCTTTCTAGTTTGATGACAAGATAAGCAGTTGTGCCTATTTATGCTTTCTTATTCATTCCCAAGGTCTGGTGTTGTGGGGCTTTTTTTGCATAGATTTTTATTCATTTTATAGCTGATAAAAATATTTAAGTGGTCTTACTCATTTTAGATGGTTTCAGCAATTTTTTTTTAAATTTACCTTTCTTAGCTCTATTGAACTACTTGTGCTGCATTCCCCCTCCTCTAAGGCAGAGGCTGCGGGGAGGGAGGGAAGCTGCAAGGAGCTGTTATCCTGTTTGCTGGAGTTAGAGCTGCTTTCTGCCAATTTGGACCTCAGCAGTGGCCCTGAAATTGGTACACCTGGTTCCAGCAGGTTGTTGCACTCAAAAGAACAAACTTCAGTTAATGCGTTATATCTAACTGATACACACTGTTCTTACAGTGGCTTTTCCTTCTGTCCCAGCATATTGGGAATACATGTGGCCTAAGATACTCAGTATTAAGGGGCTGCAATGCTGTAGCAAAGAGGTCTGTGAGGAAGGACAGGTGGCTTCGTAGAATGTATATGATCGCAATACAAACTTTGTATCTAGGCTAAAAACAAGGTCTCATTAACTTCTTGTATTTTGTTATTAAAAAAGTTTCCTTAACATTAGACAGATTTGCTATATACATTTCATAGTTGTCTGCCTGGTAGGATAAGCATTGTCCTTGTTTTCATGTGCCTATGTATATATTTTTGCATGTGTTCTTCCATTCACACGTATGCAGAAATACGTTTAAAATCTTTAAGTATTATGAATATGATACACTGCAGTAAAAATGTCATAAATTGATTACCCCCCACCCTCCCAGACACAAACTAGTTACACCTTGATGAATAGAAGGTGGTTGGAGAGAATTAAACTGAAGCTGTTGAGTTTAAACAAAGCTGTCCTAGTCCGCATGGTACAGCACAAGAAAAATGACATTGCTTGTAAATGTGTGCAGGCGAATGTTATGAGCTAGTCCAGTATCAAAAATTTAACTGTGCTCTTCAACAAAACAGATTGTACAATGTTTAAAATTATTTGTCTACAGAGGCTATTACTGGGTAGACCCAGCTTTCCAACTTAATTTTGCCCAACTTTTTGGATAGTTGGATAACCTACCAATGTCAGCCAAAGCCTGGATGGTTCTATGTGGTAGGGTAACAACATGGAATTGGTCAGATTATTGGCACCTTGAAGCATGATAAAATGTACATGCTTTTATAAATGTCCCTTTTGTAAATGGAACAAGTTAAAAGATCTGATTGTTTCAGTCAGCTTTACAAAGCCGCGGTCATATTTGATAATGTTTTCTTACTGCTCCTTGGTGTGCTTGCTGTCTCTGGCTCTCTCTGTTGGGCCATAGTTGGACTGTAAGATTTTCCAGGATTGTGTCTGTTACATATTTTCATGTTTTTATTGTGCCATCTAATATATGTTTCAGGCTGTTAGCACAACAAAAAGTGCCAGAAGAACTTCCAGATGGAAAGCAGGGGCACACCTATGGAGCTGGACGGGGTCGGGCTGCAGCTCAAGGAGATTGTTAAGTCTGAATGTCCAGATTGCAGTTGAGGCAGCTACATATTCTTTTTCCGTATCTGTCTGTAAAATTTAAATGCACTAATAAGAATAGTGGTGCAGCAACAACTGCTGTTTAATCTAACAGAGATTGGATTCTATATGCTGAGGCAACATAGAAGATACCTAGTCTTATATTTCCAATATAACTTTAGGGACTCAACAGGAGTGAGCAACTGCCTGCTGATCTTGATGGAGAAAGTGAATTGTGATGCGCACCGATCTTCTGCAGAGAGATGGTCACTATATGTACGCTTTTCCATAGTCTGTTGCATAGGTGCATTACAGCCAGTTACAAGTGTAAATTGGCTGGTATCAGTTTAAACCCATGGCAACCCCATAATCTTTTGGGAATACCTTTTCATACTTTCCTGTTGCTCAAGACCTCCCAAAGTTTGAAAGAGGATGTTAATTATCCTGGGAAATTACAGAATGGTCACATATAGGTGTGAATGCTGTTGTTGCCCAGGAGCACAGTCAGAAGAGTATTGATATTGCTACCTACAGGCCACCAGCCGTACGCTAGTGTGCTTTGGGCTGACTTTGCGATGCCGCAGTCCTGGCCTGTTGGGCTTGTTGTCAGCTTGTTGCAGGAACTTGCTGCGTGAACTGGAGCTTGGGGCCGGGCGTGTGTTGTTACTGTGAACAGTTGAAATGTGGGGTGATGGGAAAGGCCTTGACAACAGACAAGCTGAAAACAGATGTCCCCAAACTATAAGCAGCTCATTGATGGTCTGTTACTAGCCATTGAGGCAGTGCGGCATTGAGAGCTGGAAAAAGACTGCTTTAAGCATAACGGGGCGGGGAGGGGAGCAGCCAAGTACCAGGGCAAGGCACCTGCTGCAGCTGGGGAAAGCAGTGACCGTGAGCCCCATGCCGTGTGTAGCGGTGAAAAGGTACGGACTACCTAGAAAGTCTGGTATCCTGTAAAAAGACAAGATCGTGAATTTGGGAGGGAATTGTCACTGTCACAGAATCACTGGAGATGCAAGTGCACTGCCTGCTTCAGTGTCCCTCCCTGTTTCTCTCTCCCTTTGCCTGCTCTCCCTCTCTGCTTCAAGCATCCTGGACCCCCGCCTGCCCAGCTGGCACGTGTGGCAGTCCTGCGGCCGTCCTGCTGTCCGCCTGCTGCTTCCAGGGGCCCCGACTCTTCTGGGACCTTCTCACCTGCCAGCCAACTCCCCATGACTGCATACAGCGCTCTGGGTGTGTATGCATCTCTGGTACATGTTCTTCCCCCACAAAGTCTGCATGTTTCGCTAACACTCTAAACTCCTCCATAAAGCCTCAATAAAGCATATCAGCTCAATTTGACTAATTACAATTTTGGGCAACGCTACGTGCTTTATGTGAAAAGCAAAACTGCTGGCTACGTGTCTCCTCAGGATTATGTACCCTATCCTGTCTTCCATGCAGATGGTGTTTTTTCATATAATAATACAGGCGATGATATGCACCCAGATTTTTAAAAGCATATGCCAAATATTGGGATTCTGAGTTCATATTTAGGCAGCAATTAAGGGACATGATTTTCAAATCGGCACTTCTCCATTTGACTTCTGCTTGACAATTTGATGATCAGGATACAAGACAAGCTGGGCATAATGGCCTTTATACAATCAGTACCTCTTATAGGCTCTGACACGTACACTGTAGAGAGTGAAGTTATTTACGTTCAGAATAGACAGCTTCAGAGCTGAGGAACATCAGAGCTGATGGTTCTGGTGTCCAGACAGCGGTATGGCTTCATTTCTGTTTATAATCACTGTAACATTTGAAGGCATCCTCTCTCCTGAGAGAATTGCTAACTGGATTATCTTGAGCCTCTTTCCCATGCCCAAATTTGATGTGCAACTGCCGCGGTCCAGAATATTTCTGTCTCTTGTTTCTGTTAATTATTGAGTGCATTAATATGACTCTGTCCAAAAGTAGTTTTTATAGATACTGAATCTTAAAGCATAGGCTGCAGCATATAATTACAAACACTTGCCTTACAGGGTAACTCTAAGAAAACTCTTTAACTTGTTCAGTTTTCTAAATCAAGAGGAAAGCACATACCATAGCAAATGTTCCTAGTCAAAAGCATCAATTGTTTAAAACCGATTATGAATGTTCTAAATTCTCTTACTTAAAAAAACAGTCTTGGGCTTGACCAGGAAAGGTCAGTGAATACTTGCTTTCAGTAGGAGCTGAAGTTGGTACCTCCCAGGAAGTCCTACCTGTCTTTCAGGTTTGTATCCACTAAAAAGGAACGTTGAGATAATATTGAGTTTCACAACTCTTATTATATTTGATAAAGTCAACAGTCATTTGCATGTGCATGTTCTTCCTTAGGAAATATTTTGCAGATGTTTAAAGTACAGGCATGTAAATTTGCAATTGTTTTGCAGTTGGTTCAGTCTGATGTCCTTTCTAGGAGGCAGACTGCTGTACTTCTTATACTTTATTACATCAGATATGAACTAGCTTGTTCACATTTCAATAACTGAGTTGTTGGGAGATTTAGAGATTTGCTGCTGGTGGGTTTTGCACACAAGATGTGATATGAATGTAATGCTGAAATCTGCATGCAAATGCACAAGCTGCCATTTATACATTTGTGAACTGAATAAATTACAGAGAAATGTCAGGTCCCATTCAAGTTCTTAATGTTATATACAGTGAATTAGTAAGACATTCTATAAAGGAAAGAAAATGCCTGATAATGCTTAATATCTTTCTCAAAAAGTTATTTTACCACAGTAAATCTGGCGGTGAACTGCTTTCATTATTGCTTTTAAAGTACCATTAAATAACCCATTTTGCCAAAACAAAGGAACATTAATTAAAAAAAAAAAAAAATTGCCAGATAAAATTAAGCTGCTCTGCTAGTCCTTAAGGGAAGCATGTATATAAGGAGATACTTTGTAAAGTTTTAGTTTTAACTAGAAATATAATAGTTCTTTGAAAAATTCCCTTTCTCATCTAGAAGGCAAGAACATGAATGCTGATGTTTGATTTGCCCATATAACAAGCATATGAGCAGATTAAAAAACAGTGTCTTAAAATATGGTTCCAGCTTTAAAAATGACTGTAAGCATGTCACCTTTACTATATTTGCTCTTTTTTGCCATTTGAACTGGCTGCTTGGTTTACTAAGCAAGTTTGTGTAGTTTTTTTTTAACTCCCATCAGCCTGGCACAGCTGGGGAGGAGGCAGCTGTGTTCTACTGTCACATGTGGTTTCAGCAAAATTGTCAGCTAAATCCCAATTCCTGAATCTTTGTCAGTGGAGATTTATAATAGAGCACAAAATAGAAAAGGCACAGATTGACTTTTTAAGTGTGAGGTAGAAGCAGTGGCTTTGAAATGTTTATACTGAATCAAGCTATAGGTAAAAATTTTATAATTTTATTTGTTGAATACAAGGTATTTTTTTTTAGAAATATGTCACTGACTGATCAATGGGGCACTTTTTTGGTACTATCACCTGAAATAATATGAGCAGTGTTCAAGTTTGACCTAATTTCCTGACAGTAAGGTAGCTTAATCTAAATAAACTCACTGCATCCCTTTCTTTTGGTGTTGCAACCTATCAAAAACTTTGGTATGCTCGGTAGGACGGAGCCCCAACCAGAAGGATTCTTGGCTGTTTTCTCCTCCAAACTCTTATGCTAATTTTAATTAACAACGTCTAAGAATTTGGGTAAGTAGCACATTGTCAAACATATAATAATACCTAGTTCCAGAAATGTCACTAGGGTTGCATAAATAAACATTTTATAGTAATTATCTGATTCTAGTAAAACCTAATGGAGCATTCAAAGCCTCCAAACTGCTTAGTGTGAAATTTAATTTGCTCTAATCAGCCCAAGAGTAGGGAAGCATGAGAGAGTCTCCATGCATGTTCAATAATACATTGCAGTCTCAAATTCCAAAGAAACTATTGGGCTGTCAAAAGGAAATATTTAATCTTCAGCAGCTATATATTTATTTGTATTTTAGACCAAAATCTCTAGTCCAGTCCACAGTTGAACTAAGGAATCCTGTGGACAGTAACTCTGTCTATATTAAAATCTTTGAGATGTAATAAATTATACGATTGTCTCGTACATACATACAAGTACTAGATTCAGTACTAGTACTGAAAATCTAGTACAAGTACTAGGTTTTATATATATAAAAAAATAAACATATATGGAAGCGTAGTTAGATTTTTCTCCATGTTCTAGTAAAAACTTAATCTCTCAAAGTGCAGTTATAATTTCTTTTCTTGCTTCTTTCTCAGCCCATAAAGTTTTAGTTTAGCTTATCATATTCTCAGCTTTAGCAATTGAACTCCTATCTCTGAACATTTGAAAACATATACATGGAGTGGACATCCACAGTGAGTTATTTATTTGGCACATTGTACAGTAAATATATCTCTGTGTTAGAATCTTTGTTGCCTCCTTTGTTTTCTTGGAATTGGATTTGCTATTTGTAAAGAGTAGCTTCCACGTAGTTAGTGTTTTGGATTATGCAGATATGGTCAAATGACGTAATTAGAACTGTCTTTCTAGTTTTAAAGTGTTTGCTTTTTAAAAGGTACCCTCCCAGGCTTTTCCATCCCTCTGAATTGTAAAGGATTTTCTTCTTCTTCCTTGAAGTCAGTGGCAGAAGATCTAGGCCCTGCAATTTTGACTCAATTAATCAAGCTGAACCAAGTCTTTTCCAAACTGCCAGTTCTTACATAGTCAATGGAGGGTAACATGGTTTTAATGGGTAGGAACTGGGCTACAGCATCCAGTTCCTGTCTGTGGCTCAGCAAAGATGCCTTTGTAAGGGTAGACAATGCCTTAGACATCAGGAAAAGTGCATGTCTTTTTAAGTAATTGTACCCACTTATTGCAAGCGTTTCTCAGTTTCACAGTGAGGACAATTTTGTCAGACTTAAGGGACTAGTGTTTCAAAGAGTTATTAGTCATGCTGTAACTACTTAATATGAAAAAGTAAATACGATGAAGCCCTCAAAGCTGTAAAATTCTTACAGGTAGTCATTTGTAGAAAGTGTGAAAGATTAAAATCTTGCTCTATGTCTTAAAACCAAACAGTCATTGGAAACAGCTTTTGTACCTTCAGCTTGTGGTTGTTGTAACTCCTGTAACATTGTGGAGTTTTTTCCTGCTTGTGATGATTTCAACAGAAGAGCAGACCCAAAGGCAGTGATGGCCTATGCTTGATGTGACAGCTTTGCATGGCTAGGAGATGAGTAAGGATAAGAAGAACAGAGCTGTGCTTAAGTTGAAGCATACTTACTTTCATAGCAGAAGGTGGAACAGTAAATGCCACAAGTTAGATTGGTAAGTGGGCACCTGTGTGGCTGGCACTCAGAAGAATGTTGGCATTTGCTGTCATTATATTTAATGTCAGGCACCGAAACTCTAGGAGCAGTTGATCCCTTAATAGGCTTCCTCATTTACTTTTGGAGTTTTGTCATTGCTTTAATGTAATAAATGTTAATTATTAGCTAAAACTGGAGTTAAATTTTCTTCTTGTTTCAAGGCCCAAAGTTTAAAATAAATTTAATTTGTGTTTTCATGCAGGGAAGTTCTTTAGCGTGATCGCTTTTTGTGTCTCAGAACAGATTATTACTTGTTTCTAATGTACTGAAAAAAAATCAGTCGCTTACAGCTGTAGACAAATGAGTATTTCAGTTCCTCCTTTTCAGTGGAACTAATGAGATGAGGTTCTTTATAAGTTAGACTGAGCAGTCAGTTTGTCCAGTGGTGAATATAGTCATATTTACATTATTTTTAACTGTGTAATAATTTTTTTTGTGCATCATAAAATTGTTTTCAGGCTATTTGAATATTAGAAATATGTATGTCTAAAGAGAGAGGAGACATTTTAGCTATTACAGCACAGACTGACCCAGAAAAACCTATTTCAGAACATGACCACACTAGGTTTATTAAAATTGATCAGCTTATTCTTGCATGTAATAATTTGGAATGACGCGGTGTATCGCATGACTTCATTATGGCAGATGCTAGAGAGGAAACTTTTTAAAACAAGAAACAATGATGGGTACAGACTAACAAGAGCACCCGTAAGACTGAATTGGGTGGGCTGATAGATCTTTTCTTTCTATGCCAGTGCCCTGTCTATTATCACATTTTTGTAGCATCCTAGGAAAAATGAATGTGGAGAGCAAGGTGGTTTTTTCTAACTGTTTATGGACAATGAGAGAATCATTGCTTTTATGGGATGGTAGCATGTAAACAAATGAGAAGAGGGTAGGAGTTTGGCCATGACAGTACAGAGGAGTCACCCATATTGATGAGATGGGGAAGGTTAGGAAAGAAGGCAGCATGGCGAGCAACGGTGTCAGAGCTTTGGGGTGGGAGAGCTCTGTCTGCATCAGTGCTCTGAAGGGATGCTGGGTTGCATTTTCAAAGATCAGAGAAAATGGTGTATCAGTATTTGAGACGTGACAAAATTAGAGCTCGGTTAAGCTTTTATTTATGGTAGCACATAAAAATTAGATGCAGTAAAGATGTAATTGCAGAGGGAGCCTGTAAGATACAGTCTGAACTTGATGATACCTTTGGTTTTGGGCCTGTGCTGTCTTCCAAGTGACAGGCACAGCAATGGGGCTGTCACTGGGTAAGGGGCCAGCTGAGAGGGATGATGTAGGAGCTTAGTTGTAGCCCTGTTAAGCTGGAACCAACAGCCAGGTACCCAAAATGACAGCAGAGATGAAAGGCAATCCTATTTTGAACAGGAGGAGACTGTTTTCCCGCAGAGGGAGAGAGGTAGCAGTTAAACTTGTTTCAGTGGAGGTACTTACAAAAGGAGCATGCTGTGATTATAGCCTTGGACTCCCCTCTTCTCTTCTCTAGAAAGTTAGGGAACACTACTAGGGAGAGTCCTCTAAATAGCATGCTAAAGGAGTAGAGCAACTGCAGACAGTCATGAAAACCAAAAAAAGGGACAAATATCTCAAGAACAGGAAAGTGCCCAAAACAATTAGACTCTTTGATTAAAACAATTGTGATGCACTGTAAGGCCCAGGAAAATACACAAATCTGTCCTTTGTTTGCTTATAACAATCATGTGATTGCGTCCAACAAGAATTAACTTGTCTTTTGATCTCAGACTAATTCTCCCTATATCATCATAAATTACAGAAGGAACAGGCCCAATGTTTTTATAAATTCCATTTTCATTGGTGGTGTTTTGACATTTTTTATTTTGATTTTATCAGATTTAGTTACTATTTCTATTTGATATATTGTATAGTATTTTAATCTACAATTTAGCTCTTAACTGTTGATAATGGGTCTCTTGGGTTAAAAGTTAGGCAGATTGCAGTTGTATCAGGGCTTTTCAAGAGCGTTGCTCACATAAAAGCTCACAGTTAAACTAGTCTTTTTAACTTTCTTCTTTTTCAAACTGAAAATTTGTGCTTTCCTTTAAAAATGATGTGTTTGCAACTCGTCTTAAGTTTGGGACACTTTTAAGATACATTGAAATACTGAGGCAGAATAATTTAGAAATCCAGGAAATGATTGTGCTACATTTTTATATGTTGTTAAATTGGCTGAAGACGTCTTGCGTAGCTTCATCCTAAAAGTGCCTGTGCTGCTCTTCAGCCTAAGCTGAGTGCAGATGTTGCGGAGACAGAGACCACTGTAACTTAGTGCAAAGCATCACTGGGGATGTAGATATGTACTCTGGCTCAGTTATGGGTCCCCTTGTCAAACTTTTAAAGTCAGATGTTAAGTCCACATTTTTTTCATGTCTATAGCCTTTCCTGTAGCAAACCATGACACACTACTGTCTGTGTCAAGATTGCAGAACCAGGTAAACGAGAGGTACTGTTCTGGCTCCTGAGAAAAGCCACCCCCAAAAGGAGGTGTAGAAACAGCAGCAACATCAGTATCATGGGTCGAGCTGCAGCAGTCTGCCCTGCGGCTGAGTCAGCTTGTGCCAGCCAGATCCCTGAAAGTGACTTCTCAGAAGATCTTTGGAGAGTAAAAAGTTCTCTGAAATGCAGCATTATCACATAATACTGAGTAATTGACCTCTGACGGTCTTTTTCTCCGTGAATTTATGACCAATAGCTTTGATTGTTAAAAGACGTCGGATTACCTCACTAGAACTTCCATCTCTTGGAAAATGACATGAATTGGAGATTGAGGCCAATACCTCCACCATTCCCACCATACCCACAGGGGCTGGCAGGCTTGTCCTGCCTTGGGGGGGAGGAGTAGTTGGAGCTCTTCTCCTAACACGAACACAGAAATGCCTGCGGGTGCCACCTCATAATACCATTACAACCTCCCCCTTTCCCCTTCTTATCAGTAGAAAAATGGGTGCTATTGTTAATTGATTGCTGACTTTTCATTTGTAATACTTTTGGGGAAAAAAGTTACAATGTTGGTGGAGGTTACTCTAACTGAAGAGTTGCCGCAGATGCAAAAATTGCTATCAGCATGCATTGCAGAGATACAGTTTCGGGGTAAACAGTGCTTCAAGGTTTTTTTTATAGCTAGTGCATTAAAAAAAACAAACCCAACACTTTGTTATAAAGGTGGTCTATTCTGTGGAATACCAAAGTAAACTGGACCTGTGGATTAGTCACTGAAGGATTATTTCTTTGGCAGAATAATCTGTGAATTCTACTTCTGTTGTCTGAAGCCAGCTTCAGCAAAAATGCTTTAGAAGTACTTTCTTGAAATCTGCTCTTCCAGTGAGTGAAGGCAGGTTGTCTTGACTCCTTTAAGCAATGCAGGAAAGAATATTGGAAGTGTTTAGGCAAATAGTGATATAACATACAACAGAAAGATGTACTGCAACAGAGATATTAACATTGTACCTTTATGCTCCTGTTCACATCGCTCAGTTTTCAAAAATGATAGACTGGGAAGCTGCGGAAAATTGTAGGCAACTACACTAGCAACAGTTCTCACTTTCATGTTTTTCATAAAAACCAAACTGCCCTTTATGGGCTGTTAATTTGTGAAGTCGTTTATCTCAGGGCAAGACTGTATTTACAGAACCTAACATAAAGACAGAATATTGTAGCCTGGGATTTAAAAATGTCACTGCACATGATGCCAGAATAAACAGAACAGAAATTAATTTCAGTTACATCTACCCTGACACTTCCCAAATGTTTTTTATACATTGCCTCTTGGCATTATATTCTTTTCCTATGCACCTACAACAAACCTCTGTCTATGCTAAAGAAGTACATGTCATCGCATAAAACTTTTCTTCATAAAAATTGGAATAATTAAATATTATAGCTAGCTCTGTGCCTGGTAGAGATTAAAGGTGGTATTTTTTATGCTATGGCAGTGACCACTGTCATTTTCTAGTGGCTTCCTTCTTTTCTTTATCAATTCTGTATCTACGACTTACCTCAGTTGTAAATTTAGAGGGAGGTGCCTTCAGGGTGGGCACTGCATAGTGGTGTGGCTCAATGTAGCACAAATAGCGTGTGCTTCTGTAGTACAACTCGCAGTTAGTGTGTACGTCCTAGCCTTTCTTCTCCAGCGCTACACCCAAAGAGTACAGAGATTTTACTATGCCTTTTCCCACCTTTATCTCCATGGGTTTCTCTTCTTTTGAAGTTGTTTTGACCTTCTACCAAGAAAAGGTCAAGCCAAGATACAATTGTCCTAAAATAATCTTTACTTAGTATGATTTCCTAGACTCTTTGGGCAGAGACCTTGTTTTCGATTTTAAGTGATCTGTTTTCTGCAGTAAAACACTGAATATGTCTCTCTGTTGCTATAGAAATAATATTGCATTAAATGAGTGCCCTGCTGTCGACAAATCTAATCTAAGTGTTAGTCTCTAGAGCTTGAATTTCACCACTGGGAAGAAGTATACATAATTCTACAAATTATTTCTGTAACTTATGCATAAATGTCTTTATACTCTGAAACTGTTAGCTAAATTTCCCAAAGCGATAACATGGAGATTAACATGTTGTAATGTGTTTACATATATCTTAACAGAGCCTTCCCCCTTGCCTTTTCCCCGCCCCCCTCCCCCATACATTTTCATATTTATAGCTTCAAATTGCCAACTCTTTGCACAGGAAGGTGGGCAGTGACAGGAAAACCAGCTTTCTCAGCCGTGTTCCTGACCCCATGGACAATAAAATCCACTAGGTTTATTTAAATTTTTTCTTTTTATTTTTTAAAATCCAGCTCCTCCAAGTAACATGAGATGTGATTTGCCCTATTTTTTTCTAGGATTGGCAAGGATATTTTCCATAACTGGAAGGACGGCCTAAACTGACCACAGTCCTGGTACATTATATGCCCAGTATTTCTCAAGTTACTCAAAGACTTTTGCTACAATAACTTTCTACCCTGTACAGCAGTTAAACATGAGAGAGTTGTGGATTTTGACTTTATGCACCACATATCAAATCTCACATCTGTCTTTACATTTAGACATAATTTAGACATAATATGGATATGTTTTTTTCCCAGTATTTTTCTAAAGCTGTAGAATTCTAGTAGTGGCAATAAGGTGGTGCTTAAGCCTGTATCTATAGGGTATGGAAAAGGAATTTAAATCTTCACTAATAATAGTTACTAAGGGTCAGTGTTTGTCAACATATTGATCATAAGTATTTTGAAGAAACATGAAGCAAAAAAATCTCTTCTCTCATAGTTAGATTACAGGAGCCCCTCTAATACATTTCAATGTACAATATATATGTGTAGTTACAAAAATAGAGCACAATTTAAAAACACATGATGATTGATTTGCATAGACCTCTATGCAAATGTATGTTATAAATCTGATTTCAGAGTTCTTGTAAAAATCCTGTTACAACTTCTTGGTTAAAAAATGCAGTTACTATTTGTGAAATTAGCCTGTGTTAGATATAAGTTATGTATTGCAGGACAAAATACAATTTATAAATGTTCAATTTAATTCATGAATAATAAACATATCAATGGCCTCTGATTAAACATTACTCTTTAGAAAACTTAAAAAAAACCCCTTCTGTCATCATTAGAATAAAATAACTGCTTTTTTAAAAAAATCCTTTCTAAATTTTTTGCAGTGATTGTAAATTAATCTAGCAATTAGATAAAGCTTCCTAGACAAGGACAAATTTCTGACAACCAGAAGAGTAACTGTCTGGGTGTGCATTTTAATATAAAAACAGAGATGCAGGAAAAACTAACAAAGTACACAATTACCTTTCTTTGTAATTAATGCCATGCTCATTATTAAAACAGACTCATCATATAAACAAGTCGCCACAAGACGCTAATTATATTTTTGCTGTTAAAGTAGTTCTTGTAATGAAAAAAACCTCAACCTTAATTCCTTTGCACAGCCATAAAATATAAACCAGAAGTTGACCCGTTTTTTACCCTTGTGTAAAGCTGTTACACCATCCAAGGTTGCTGCACTTTTTCGCCGTGTCATCAGTCTATAGCTGAAAAGAATCGGCCTGCTAAAGCTTTTGGTGCAAATCACTGACCGTTATATCACCTACTGCTATGTTATCTGTTGGTTCCTATCCAGAACCTTGCTTGAGGCAAGGTATTGAAAATGGCTGAGTACTTGATAAGGGAGGGAAAGAAGTGGGAGGAAGGGTTGAGTGGACATACAGTAGTAAAGTAAAGATGTACTCTAGATACCTGCATATTATCATGATCACATCTAATATAGAATATTTTCTTACTACATATCATTCCATAAACAAAAGCTGATGATGAGGGTAGGAAAATGTAGCATAAACACTAAAATGTGTTTGGTTTTTTCTATAGGAACTCAATGGAGAAAGGACCAAGAGCAAGACTTGAAGAATGTTCTGAAGAACACTGACCAGGACATCCCATTGGTATTCGTCAGTGGAAATCATGATATCGGCAATACTCCAACAAGAGAAACAATAGATAATTATTGCAAGAACTGGGGAGATGACTACTTCAGCTTTTGGGTTGGAGGTGTTTTCTTTCTTGTGCTGAATTCTCAGTTATACTTTGATTCTTCAAAATGCCCTGAGTTAAAGCAAGCCCAGGATGTGTGGCTCAATGAGCAACTGGCTGTTGCTGAAAAACAGAAATGCAAGCATATAATAGTATTTCAGCACATCCCTCTGTTTCTGAGAAAACCTGATGAAGACCACGATTATTTCAACTTGGAAAAATCAGTTCGTCAAGAGATAATGGAAAAGTTTCATAAAGCAGGTATTTTCTCAGATTTTCCTATTTTTGAATTTTTGTTTCAAATTGTTAATGGCTATGCTGTCAGACAAAATACATTTAACTTAAATGGTACTGTTTTCAAGGAATTTTAGATACTACTTATAAGCCTCATTATTCCCCGTAGGTCAAAATTGCCAACTGAATCTAATCACCTGTAAAAAGTACCAAACAAAATTTAAAACTTTGAGTGAAAAGTGAAAAACTCTTTAAAATAAATAGCAAGGATTCTATTTTGCAAGTACTGTTAGATGTAAGACAACCTGAGTTGTTCCTGCCTACGGAGTGCAAGATCAGGTATTGCCATAGGAGAAAAATACAGAATTTATGTTTTACATAAAACATGGAAACAGAATTCAGAATTACCTTGGAGGTTGTTTTCTCCCACACTGAGCCAATTTTAAACCAAGAGTGTAATGCACTCCAGATTTATTCAGTGTTAAAAAGAGTCTTGCTCTACTAAGATCAATCCTTTGCATATCCATTACTAATAGGGGCCATTTCTGGGATGATGGGCAGGTGGAGCATGTGCTAAACAAGTATATTGTACCAAATCCCTTAGCTTTGTTTGATGATACTTGAATGCCATGGAGACAGTCACAGTATGCAGCTACTCCTCTATGCTGTTCCCATTGTTTCCTGTTAATTGCGTTCATGTTCCTGGGGTGTGCTAGTCCCTCAAAATTTCCTGCCAGCCTGCCATCGCTGCATCGGAGTGTCATTTTCTCTGTATCTGTAAGAGAGCATGTTATTTGGATTACCGAACAATGCAAATTGTTTATGATATTGTTCCTAATTTACCATATAATTGTTAAGCCTGCACTCATTCAAAAGGAGCCTAATTTTCAAGCTCTGAATTTCCTACTGTTTCCAATCAGTGGGGCCAAAATTCACAGCTATCTGAGGGCTCTCCAGGGGACTGACATATTTGCAGATTCAAGATTTACAAGTGGGTTTTTTTCCCATAAGGAGATGCGCTGAGAATACCTCATAATATCTTTTTTTAATTTTTGTGCTAGTGTTAATATAGTGGGAAGTATTGTGCTATTGGGAAGTTGGGCAGCTAAATGACTGCTTACAAACTGTTGATTAAAAACAGATCCTAGTTCACTGCAGAGCTTGTTAGCAGAAAGACGCTGCCATACAGGTGTATCCCAGTAAATAAGCATTAATGTGGAAACCAGAGCAGTTGTGTTCTAGAGTTTTCTGTCATCCAGATAGTTTACTAACATTTGGCAACACTCAGTACTGGGAATATAATTCATCAAGAGGTAAAAGAAATTATGCAAAATGTTACCATTGTAACATTTATCATGTTACATTATCATGTTTCTTAGAGGGATATTTCAGACTGATTCTCCTTATGTGCATTCAGAGGCTTAACCAAAAGTTGGGTAGGCTTCAAGTGATGAGGAAAGGAAGAGAGGATGGGAAGCCAGCAATACAAGACAACTCTACGGAAGAAATTCCCAAACTCCTTTCTGTGCCAACATCCTATTTGTACCTTCCCTCCATAATTTCTCATTGTATCCCTCTTTCCCATCCCTAAAAATCCTCCCAAAACAGCGTGTTGTTTGGTTCCTTCATGAATACATTAAAACAGTAATCTTTTGCTTGCTGTTTTATACAATAAGTAAATGAGTCAATAGGTAATATTTGCACGCAATCCAATAATCAAACATTTTGCTAATTAAATGAATACAGAGGGCAAGCAGCTCAGTGTAACTCAGACTGCTGAGAAAAATTAGCTGAAGCAAAAGTTGGCTCAGAGTTTCCTTAGTAACGTGTGCATTTTGTTTCCATTTTATTATTCAATTGAAGAATGGTCTTTGTAAGACTACAAAATGTTATAAGTGGATCGCAAACAGGCAGTTATCATGGTAGGACAGATGCACAGATATGCAAGGACACCATTTATTTTCTGACTCTCTGCTTTGCCAAAGAATAATATATTTCAGCATATCATTATACATGAAATTGGTTTTCCCCCAGTTCACTTCATACATTCTTGGAGGTTTAAAACACAGAATATTGTTAATGAAATCCCAATCTACTTGGCATTTGTTTGGGTTTTTCTTAAATTATGACTTGAATTTTAAGAACACTAACCCCTTACAGCACATAAGTTAGAAATTTGGTGTGACTGTTTATTCTGGAAAAAGAAAGTCTGCCTTTTTAATGAGTCCACGAGGCTGCTGTTATTCTTCTTCCCCCGACCTGGCACCAGTCCTTCCTTCTGCTCTCTTGCCCTCTGATTCAGTGTTCCCAACCACTCCAAAGGTTTGTTGTGTAATTATGAAAAATTTCGGTATAATGTGCATGTTTTAGGGGTTGCTATGTTTGGCAATGCAGTGTTGCTACATGGGCATCATATTTCAGTTGTTGATAACCCAGGATCAGATCTGGAACCATCCCAGTTTTCCTGTTTATACTTTTTCTAGAAGTGTCAAACACAGAGCCGTAACTTACCTGCTTAGAGAGAGACAGGAAAGGAAGGACAATCTAGTAATTCAGGTCCTTCCATGAACAAAGAAATTCTTATGGGTATGTGTAGGAAATAATCAGATACTTGAAGTGTGGTTATATTGCACAGGTGCTTTAAAGTGAGATATGCAACTTCAGAAAATTATTACTTTAAATTCAGAACCCAGATCTTCTGTAGTTATTCTCTTCTAATCACTTACATATTACATAATGTTTTTGGTTTAAGTATCCGCTCATTACAAACAGAGATAAAAGACTAGCTGTAGAGGCTACATCTGGCACAAAACACTGAATTACATTTCTCACATTAGAAGTGTCCTTAACAGTTGGGCTAATTAAAGATAAAATCATGTCCTCGTGATAAATATTTATAAATTGAAAATCTGGCACTTGTAAATATGTATTACTACTATGCAAAGTTAAACCATACTTGTAAGTTGCATGTCTAAGAAATCCTCCTAACCCATTTCTTCTTGAAATGCATTATAACAAGTATTGTCCTTGAAGAAGTGATTTCAGTGACAGTGAAAATCAACTCTAGTTGAGAACATAGTTTATAATTTAAGTGAAATACATTTCTGAAAGCCTATTTGTATAACTTCTGAAAGTTTAGCCTCAGTTGTCAAAGCTCTGTCTCCTCTACAAGCAGAAGCTAAGTACAGAAAAAACCTGTGTGCAAGAACTGTGAATGAGCTGACCTGACGTTCTCATCTGTGAGATCTGCTGGAGTCACTCAACTCTGCTGTGTGAAATGCATATTCAGCTTTTAAGAATTTTCTAGTGCTGATATAAATAGGTTTGCTCATAGCTTTGTAGGGAAAATAAAGAAGTAGTAGTGATCTAGCCAAAAATCTGGTCTGCATGTTATGTGTCTTTGATAAACATAAGTAATAAATTAGTTTTTAAATTAAGCAGTTTATGTAATAGAAGACATACTTTTTTCTTACATATCTCATTCCAGTATAGTTTTCTTAGGATGTTAAAGTTTGTTTTTTTTTCTATGACCTGAAAAGTATGAGTATTTTTGTAGAGCTATAGACAATCTTCTAAAGACTTTTTGTCCTGAGAACCATCACTGACACACTGAAATTACTTACATTACTTAACACGATATAGCAATAAATGTTTCTTAATGGCCCTAATGAACTAAAACATTTAAGTTCATGTCTGAACTTGTTTAAGAGCTCTGTTGAATAAAACCTAAATTAATAGCTGTTTTTTCACCAATAAAGTTGAGAAAAGGCTTTTTCATTCAGAGTGAGATGAAAAGTACAGGTGGTCTATCTAGGTGAGAGATTTTGCATCCAAGAGAGAATCAACTAAATAACAGATATAAAATACAGAAGAAAATTCCCTGCAGTCTCCAGCTTTTTTTAATTAAAAATTTTTAAGTTCATCTAAATGTCTTCAAAGCAATTTTTCAGATGTGGTTAAGAATACTTAATTTGTACATATGGGGAAAAATAACGTTATTAAATGGCATATTTTTTCATTATATTTGTGATTGTAGGTGCTGTAACTTCTAACACCTTTACTCATTAAAGAGTGTGATACCTACATTCTCCTCTTAGAAATGTTATGACAAAAGAGTAGTATTAAAGGAAGAAGCAGCTTTCTGAACATCCACAGCTGAGATATATTTGACCACAAAATTAAAGCATGGAGTGCTGGAAGCTGTTGTTTCTAAAATTTACCAGACAACATATGCTATGTTTCATTATTTTCTTTGTTGTGTAATCAAAGTTGACAAGGGAGTAATACTTCCTTCCTCCTGCCATTGAGACCTCGATTTTGGCAAGTGAGTAATCTCAGTGCTTGCTTATGCGTGTCACTTTGTCAGTATCTAAGGTAATTTAGTTTTAAATATTCTCAACTTCAGTGATTTAGATCAACCTCTTTCAACCCTGAAATTATGTGCTTATGGTACAGGTAGAGTGACCAAATTTGGCATCTTCTACATCACTGTGCAAGAGCAGTGTTTTTTAAGACTTTTCCCCAGGTATGGTAATGTAATCTAGCATGTAGATACATACAGACGTAGACATTTTTTTCAGAACTTCAACAGCAAGTACAAAATACATTTATTTAGTACAGGCTGTAATGACATTTACTTAGATAAATTTGTGAAATCTGTTTTATCCACTGGGCTGTAGTTTTGATTGATAAAAACTTGTTTTTGATCTTCAGAACACATGGCAAACTAGGATTGTTTGGGGTTTGTGTTGGGTCTCTGAGAAAGCTTCACTTTCAAATGGAAAAAGTAGCAAAACCAGGAAATAAATTCCACTGATAGGTCACAAGAGGCATTCACAAAAATTAACCTGAAGCAGAGAGTGACCTTCTACAGACAGCACCTCTAAAGGCTTATTTAGACCAGCACTCTAATTAGGTGATCTGGAATCACCCACCCTCTGGCTGTGCCTGTTTTTTCTCCTCTGATTATACAGGAAAACCAACTGAGACAAAGATCCTTGTCTATATAGCTCTATTCAGTGTTGTCCTATATAAAAATACTTTTGACATAGATATACTTTGCAAAATAATATCTTGTCTCCCACTTACATGGACCCACTGACCACCAGTTGCATCAAGCTCTAGATTCTTTACTCTACAAAGCAAATTTAAGGAAGCGTTTTTCTGCAACTTTGCAGGATCATGTTTGCAAACAACAGTACATGGAATATTTTTATTAAGATTCTTACAGTGCTATGTGCTGCAAATTCTAATTATTCAGTTCTGGTTTATTCACACATACTCCTCTGATGAAGAAGTTAGGGTAACACAGAGCTTCTAAAGGGCTGCACAAAATAATTCTATAATGTTGTTACTTAAGGTTGACTGAAGAGGTTATGAAATGGAGGGTGTTGATCCCTGACACCAGTGGGACTGTTTCATTCTACTGGAGCTCTGTTGGTGGGAAATGATTGGGGTTTTTTTGGAGAATAGGATCTGAGAACTGCCTGAGCGCTGAACAGTTCTGTTAACAGTGCTGTGAGTGGTGTTTTCACATCTTTGTTTGCTGCTGTAACACCTGCTTGGCAGATGGGGTGATGTGAGCACTCTCAAACTGCAATGAGATAAAATCAATTCTATTCCACACAAGAGATTTTGCTTACAAAGACTACTAAATATTATCATTTGCTTTGTAGTATTGTGGTCTTGAAAAAATTATGTACACCACAGGCCCAGGGGAGAAAAAAGGTACAGCAAAAAATGTCTATGGTTAATGTGTGCTCTTGTAGGAAAGCTGAAAGAACATAATTTTGGAGTGCAAAATTGTTCTGAGGACATGTATTAGTGTTGAACCGACCACGTCGTTCAGCACTTCAGAAAGCAGCTGTATGCTGCAAGTGAAAGGAAGGAAGAAAAGCCAGTTTGTGCCCAATACTCCAGGGGAAGTGCTCAAGATCAGTTTATCCATGTGACTTAAATGGTTGTATTTGCCAGAAACATTGCCTTTTTAAAAATAGGTATCTACACATAAATATCTACACACGTGCCTCTTATAGTAGTATCTTCTTGTGCCTGGATACTACTTATTTCGTTCTCCTGCCAATGAAAACTCTGAAAGGGTACTAGAATGTTGATAACATTCAGTTTTTCACTCAATACAATTTCATTCCTTTACAGAGGTGCTTCTTGACCTATTTGCTTCCATTTTGGCTCTACTGCTGCTCCTCTCTAGCTCCTGCAGTTTTGGGGACAAATACACATACAGGATCAGCTTTTGCTAGTATATCCTCTTCTTCAGTCCTTGATTGAGCAAGAGGTTTGGCCAGTGAAGCAGTGATTTTTAGATAAGCATAATACTGTTTTAAAACCAGTTTTATCATTAAACTTGAATAGCTAACATAAAAGCAGAGTAACTAGACCAGAACGACGATCCCTAGTCTCCTGCTTCTCCAACTAGCCAAACCCTTGCGAAGAGCACAAGACAGCAAAGTGCATAATGTTATTTCTTTCAAGTACTCTTCTATCTCCAACAATTTTTCTTTCAGGGACTTACTGTATCATATTAATGGTATCAATATAGTGCAATTTGGTGATTCTTTTATAGATTTGTTCAGTTGATTTTTTGAAAACTCTCAGCTTTCACAATGGTCTGCGGGAGGGAGTTTCATGTTTCACAACTATGTGAAGAAATGCCTCCTTTTGTTTGCCTTGAACTTCACCTGTAGTCTGTATTGAGAGCCATAAATCTGTAAATGAAATGCAGTGAACTTTGATTCATGTTTGCAGTTACTGTAAAAAATAGTTCATTAATCAGCACTTAAAGGATGATAATCTAGACCATGAGAAAAATTTCATTGCTCAGTCAGAACCACTTTTTTTTCCCAAAATTCTCTACGGAGTGCATGGGAGGAGAAGCAAGGTCTGTACTGTACCCATTACATATTTATTATGTCATTCATATTGCACTAATTTAGCCTTCTCGTTCTCTTACAGTCTCATTTGCTTTTGCTGAGAAAAGCATTTATTTAACTGAAGGCTCAGTCTAAATAAAGCATGCTACTGATTGCCTATGCTGATTATTCCAGGCATTCTCTTCCTAATTTGGAAAATCTGCTTGCTTTTCTTTGGTTTATTTTTATATTGGTAATTTTCTTCCTATATTTTTACACTGTCCGTAGCGCTGGGTTGAGCAGTTTGATTTCCAACTGAGGCTAGGCCAGTCGCATTTTGGACACAGCAAACCTGTCTCAAAATGGCTTTTGTACATTAGGAACTAGAGTTGGAAAACAGCTTCTTCTGAATTCAGGGTTTTTTGGAAGCAAGCCATGGAAGTGAGTGTAATTATAGAAATCAGAGTTAGACGTCCCTGGAATTTAAACTAGTTCAAGTATGAATTCCAGCCCAGTATCATCCGACTGTGTGAGAAAAATTGTTTTCTAGGTGCATATTTCTTTATGTAATTATTTTTAATATTTCAAGATAAATGTGGGTGCATTATTTTCCATCTTGTTTTAACCTATTTGCATTTCTGTAATCATTGCAACTAGATTTTCTTTGAGATTGGGGCTCAGTGTATTTCTTGAATTACACTAGCAAACATCAAATTTTTCAAGAAGTTAGGAAAACAGATGTATTTCACAAAATCTTGTTATGGAATACACTTGTTACCTGTTTAATAAAGCAAAAAGATGACTTAGCTAGCATTTCACATTTAAAATAGAGACATTTTTATGACTTTACTCCTTCAACAGAAAGGCTGGTCAAAACACTGATTAAAGAAGATGTGGTTGTCTGTTGGTCCACATAGAGAAGGCAGGCCGTAGCCCCCTTTCTTCCCTGCCCCAAATGAAGTTGAAAACATACCCAGTCTTCCACATGCTTTCATTTTTCTATGCTACAGAACACAACAGCAGTAGAGTACCAAGTAAGGGAGAAGAGACTAGGAATTATGGGACTGCAACTGCACAATAAGCTTAGACTGGGATGTAATCACTCTCAGGGGAATTATCCGTGAGACACAGCTAAATGCCTTTGTTCTCTTACAGTGCAATTATGTCAAAATCATGCTGACCCTTCTCCTTGGTGCCGCAGAACTGTTGTTTAGAAGGGTTTCTCAGTGATAAACTAGAATTTGGGGGAAGAAGATGCTGTACTTATAAAATTCTGTAAAATAACCTTACCTCCTGCTAACAGACAAACTGCCTTCTGCATGATATTCAGTATGTAGTTTCTTTTCATGTAATGAACTATTTTCTCATCTGATTCTTGTCAGAAATAAAATCAACAGCATGCTAACAACACTGGGGTAGCTAAAGTTTTTTTTTCAAATTTTTTTCAGTATCACCAGGCCTGAAAGAAGTGGTGAATATTTCATATAGGACTCAGTTTCTTTCAGAACATTATTCTGCTTTGGGTTGTTCGGGAACTCAGAAGGGCTGTAAGATGGTCATCATTACAAAGAATGATCTCTCTTAAATCAGAGCTCCTGCAGTCAGCAAGGATGTAATGGTTGTATACATGGCAGTTGCTCCTGAGCCTGATTGGCCTGGTCATCCCTTTCCGTACCAACCTTTTCCTTGATGCATCCAAAGCAAATCTCAGGTACTTGTTTAGATCCCTTTCCCTATTAGGCCAGTGAGTCAGTTTAACAGTACCAAATACACCATCTCTGTAAGAAAAGCCCTTTTTAATACAGTGTGCTGTTTTGGTTCACAAAACTTGAAGAGACAACCAAGGGAAAAAGGGAAATGCCGGTAAAAATTGTCCATCTTACCAGAGCTGTTAAACTGAGAAAGATGCAAATCAACAAGAGCTTGGTGAAGGTCTTGTGATGACTACTTACTGGTGAGCTGGCTTTAGAAAGCAGACACTGGAAGTGAGGGGAGGGGGGGAAAAGTCCTCAGAGGTGTTTTTGAATTTTCTGTTGAGAAATGTCTGCAATAGAAGCCATGAGCAAAGTGTTCATATCAGGTTTTTTACTTGAAAACAGGTATCCAAATTAAAAGATTAATTTTTTTGACATTTTTTGAGTTGTTTAAAGATTCTGCTTATGAATGAACATACGGATAGCATCAAAGGTAGCATACTGAATTACATGAGCTATTAATTACCCTTCTCAGCACTTACCTCTTGCCTTACCAAAGCCACTGTGTAGCCTTACAGGCTGAAGTGACATCATGTAGTGTGTGAATTAGCATTAAAAACAAGGATTTATTAACTTGTTTCATGGTCAAGCTAATGAAGAGTGTAAGACTTATGAACTTATGTATTAAATCTCCTCAGCTGACTCTTGAACAATCCATGTTTTGGTTGGTTGTTATGTCATGGATTATTTATGCTAAATAGGCTGCTTTGGGCTCACAGAATTTGTACCAAAATAGATATTTTGTTCTTTAGTAGGAATGCATTGTTCTACAGGGAGAAAGAGTTATGATCAGATCTTTGGAAACAATAAATCTTTTTGTCTTTTGGATTCAGCTTTGTCAGATCAGAACTAAAAAGGACTTTTTGTGCTTGATCAGAAAATGATGGCAAATTGCATGGCAGGAGGACATCTTTGGTTTACTAAAATCAGAATCATTTCCTGTATTTAAACCTTTTTTTACAAATACACTGATTTATTTTTTTTGCAGATTGATTGGTTCTGAAAACTCATGTTTGGTGTGCAGGCATGAAGCTTGTTGGTTTTAGGCTTTTTCATGATCCAAGTATAGTTTTAGAACAGACAGAGCAAGACCTGGTGTCCAACACTGAATGGTGCCCAGCCTGAGTCTCTGGCTTCCAGTCCTGTTCTGATCAAAAATGAATTTGGCAGTTCAGGCCTTTTTTCCCTAGCAGATACTCCCTAACTGTTGTATTGTTACGCAGTCTGACATCAGACGATGATGATCACAGAGACAGTGTATGTGGTTTGTTTTGCAGGGGGGGAGGGGTTACAGTATTTGCACAGTTTTTTCTTTAATCTGATTTTAATCCCTTTTTTTCTTTTAATGAATAATCCATTAGGTATGAATAGTGTCTTGCAGGAATGGATCCTGCTTTTTTTGGTTAATGGATACTGTGAAACCTCCAGTCACATTTAAATTCAAATAACTATGTATTTAATAAAAAATTAAATAATGAATGCTTGTGAAGGTGCCATCCTTTGGACATTTATTTACACAGTGGTTTTTTAGTATTTCATACAGTTTTTATATCAAAGCTTTTCCCAACTGCTATTTCAGAAACCAGGGATTAGAAAAAAATCACTGCTCTACCTTTTTTTTTTTTTTTTTTTTTTTTTTTTTTTGGGTAGTGGAAAGGGACTGTGCTTTTTTCTGTATAGCTGGATGCATTTAACTGACCTGAGGATACTTTAAAGCAGGCTATAAAATGAGACCTGTTCTTTCCTCACAGAGTTTAGGAAAAAAAAAAATGGGGGTGGGGAGGGGTTGCTTGCAACTTGACAGTATTACTTCAGAAAAACATCTGAAATGAATAAATTAAATTTGAGTGCATACATCTCTAAGATTCTTTTTATACTTAAGATCAAAAGCAAGAGCAAAGTAAATTGCCTGCTTGTCATCTTAGTATTATTACATTGACTGGTTCAGATTTCCTTCTTATGCTAACTAACAAAAGTGAGTGGAATACAGTTGAGTGAACAAAAAAGCGCTATTGAAGAAGAAACAACATCAGTTAGACTTCTATTAATACACAGCAATGACCTGTTTGTTTCTTTGTTCAAGATGTAACGTACTGTAACACAACAATAACAAGATTTAATACTAGCATGGGAAGTAGAGTACCTGAAAACTGAAGTCTGGGTAAAATTTTCACTGGGAGGTATCTAAAGCAGATGCTAAATTCTAGCAGAGGCTGATGCTGAGCAGCTAGATCCACAAGGGCGTTTCAGCACTGAACACCCGTCTAGTGCAATTAGGATCCAAATGACATACATATGCTAAAAGGGGAAATTTGGATGAACAGTACCCATAAACACCAGCTTGTTTAGGCAGAATCTGCTTCCCATAGCCAACAGGAGATAAAAGAGGTTTTAAATCACATCCTTTCTGGTGTCGGGCACCATATTTGCACTGCTTACAAACCACTCTTACTTCAGTTCCATAACAAAATAATTTCTTGAGCGTAGGCAGTTAGCAGATGTTAAATGTAATTCTGGTGAAGTTGCAGTATTTGCCTAAGAAGAAGAAAAGCTGCATGATTTGTGGGCCAAACTTTTTACCTGGTGTCTGTCTGCTGTTTGTCAAAATCTTCCATTGAATTCTCAGACAAGGGGAGATTTTTGTTTTTCTTATAGCATAACTAAAGCTGCTTTATTACTTTTGTATCCTCTGTCCTTCTAATTACACTGAAACTGTACGTCAGGTTTGATTTACATATATGATGACACAAAGTCTTGGCTTCTGTTCCTCTTTTAATTCCAAAGGTTAAATTCTCTGAGTGGTAGGAAGATGCTACTTTAGGGACACTGATGCTTCCAGTAAAAAGAGAGCACTTATTTCCCGTACTAAAGATGTGTCACATGAGTTTACACTTCACTATGCTTGTATGATTGTTACTTTTTCCTAACTTTTTCATAGACTATAGTAGTTCTGCTTACCTGCAGAAAAAGTGGAAAATATTGAAAAGAACTTGTTACTGTAGTAGCACTGTCACTTTTTGGATGCTGGTAAGGGTATTTTACAGATCTAGCTGTTGCAGTAATCAAGCAGGCCAAATGTTAGGTTCCTAAATGTTCAATCCTTGATCCTTCATTTTGCTGCCGCTTAACTCTGCCGGGAAAGACCAAGACACAGTGAGGTTCATGCTAGATGTGTGCCTGAGAGTGGAATCTAGAACGTTGCTGTAGACCATCGGTTGTTTGTTAAGCGCTTGAAGGACAGGAAAGTGCTACATACGTGGATCCATTACAGGCAGCTCTAAGCTAAAAGCAAATTGGTAACATTAAGCTTAGTTTGTCTTATGTCCTCCCCAAGAATGCTTTAACTCAGAGGCTCCAGTAAGCAGCCTCGTCTACTCAGCATCCTCTCCTAGCCCATCAGAGCTTGCTCTTTTAAGAACAAAGCAAGATGGGTCCCACTTTAACAAGTAGGACGTCATATGTAAAGGTCCCACAATGTCCAGCTTTGTTCTCTGTATTAGGATGCAAGAGAAGAGAATGCCGAGCCACGCCATAAGCAGCTCTAGATGGGCACATTCTGTCTGTCACTGCAGAAAGATTGGGGGGCGGAGGAGGCAAGTGCAGCCTCATGGTTTGGATAGGTGTGCATATAATGAGAGAGAGAGAAACACTTAGTTCTGCTGTTTGAATTGCTTAAGTATGTTACGTTAGACAGTCACTATAATAAGCTGCAGCATGGTAGGAGTTGAGAAATGACTGCTCACTCTCAAACTGACTATAGCATCAGTTGTAAAACGTCTTTATATTATGTTTTTAAGGACCCAAATAATATCTAGAAAGTACAGAATCTCTGCAAAGAGCCCGTTATGTCACAGGGCTTTTACATTCCACCATTGCCTTTTGAGGTATTCTGACTGGGTTTCTCCCAAGCTTTAAAAAAAAAAAAAAAAAAAAAAAAAAGGCAACAAACTGTTGCTGAGTCAGAGCAAGCTCTCATTAGAGTTATTATGCTGACTTACTTACAAGTGTAACTCATACCACAGATAGATGAGCAAGTTACACCGAGCAAAGAGAATTAGTACTGATAAACTAAAATAGGATAGCAGACAAGTTCTATCATACAATGACCATATACCACTATTCAATGTAAAGGTAAATTCATTCTCTGTTTTCTACCTTGAGTCATTTGCTATTTGAGAAGGGTTTGGATTTTGAAATATGAAAGCCCATGTAGCTTTTACCAGGCATACAGCAGAATAATTTATATTTTGCTTTCCAAGCTGCTTAATTTTTAACTATGATTTGAGCCTAGTTTATCTATTTTATATCAGTCTTCAAATCACTCCCACAAAAGCGAAAGACTGATGTAGCCAACTGTCTTAGGACAGGTTCAACTACTTCCCTTTTCATTTAATCACTGTGGAAGAGGTGTAATCTACTGCAGGAGAAAGGGTGGAAGGTTTTGGGGGCTAGACAAGTAAGGATTTCCTTGTGAAGTTATAGTGTGTTCCTAGTAACAGCTCTCTGCCTTTAAATTGCCTCTACTCTTTTCTAGAATTTCTCCTGTCTGAAGGCAAACTCAGTTGTTGCTAGCTTTTTTTTTTTAAATTTCATTTAAGGTTATAGTATCTCACAAATTACCCATTCTCTGGCCTACCACTTGAACAGGACTAAGCATGTGTTACCTTTTGTGTTAAGCATGGAATGGCAGATTGTTGGAATATATGAAAAATAACAAATGAAGTTTGGTGTTGTCATCACAGTGACCACCCCTGTGTATTTTTATAGGCTTGCTCATTATTCTGTAATGATAAAAGCAATGGTTGGAAAGGTAATTATCAGTGCTGCTTATTTAAGGGTAGCTTTTAGCCTGGGATGGTGAGCAAGACCTTCACTGTGTGCTGAGGAAAGGAGTGCCATCAGGGAGCACATCACACGTGGCACTTGTCCCCTGTGTGCTAAGCTTCACTCTTCTCTGCTGTCCTTTTCAGGAACAGGCACATGTTTAGACTTTTGCTTGTTAGTTTATTTTTCAATATTAACATAAATTATATTCAGCAAGGTACAGCATCTATAGAATAGTGCCAGCAAAATATTTTTCTATTATAACACAGCATTTTTTTAGCCAATGTAGCAAACTAATAGGAAAGATTCAGTTTTATAAAGTAGCCAGTTATTTTGATAACCTGCTGGCTATCTAGTCATAGTTTTCAGGGAATCCTTTGTGTGTTTTTTTGAGTCACTCAGTATTAAAATTAACTTAATGTATTTTCAGATGCTTTATGTAGAACCATTAAAGTGTCATTATGATTAAGGAGCACACAACCTACTGTATTTCAATAGAGAAATTACACCTAAATCCTTTAGGTGCCTTTGAAAATTTTTAAATTATCAATAGTATTGTAAATCAACACCAAATCTAAACACTTTCTGTAACAAAATATAAAATTAATCTACATGGTTCACACTTGATGATAAACAACAAAATTCCCAATATTTTCAGCCGTCTGCTCCAGTATTTTTTCTGTTTCACTACAGTATAAAACAGCATTAGATACAGCTTCAGGAAGCCGTAATAATCTGAAATCCAAGGATCTTAGACTAAGCATGCCAAAAATTAATCCCAAAACCTGTTTGTAAAATTAGCTCTTTATACTAACTCCACATTTTCATTCAAAATAAAATATGCACCACCTTAAATTAGCAAGAAAGCTGATGAATAATCTTTTGCCAAACTACGAATGCTGTTGACAATGATGCTCAGCTGTACCTATCAACAGTGCATAGAATGGCTAAATGGTGAAGGATGCTGGCATAACCTGGAAATGAAATACTTGTCTATGATAGCATGTTCTCTCTTAGGAATAAGCTTGGTTCTCCACTCTGTTGTTAATGGTTTTGCAAACATTGACAGGAAAGATAAGCATCAAAATGGCTTTTTCTTTCCTTTTTTGACTCGTGAGACTAAACAAGGTTTCATTATTTTGTAGTAATAAAAACATTTGATTAAAATCTATAAAACATCAAATGGAAAGGGGACGATAATCTATTTGGTAGCATGAATTTGACCTGTAAAGACAATCAGAAAGGCCATTCAGAGTAGTGAATACAGCTTCTACCGATTTGTTTATGTTTGCAAGGCAGAAGAAACAAAAAGTAGAAATTACTGGTTTGGAGGTGAGGATTTCATTTAATTTGAAATTGTTTCAAAATTTCTTTAAAAATCCCATAGCTGCTGAGGAGCATGGCAGGAAAGTAGACCTGGCATATGGATCATCTTTAGAAGTGGTCAAAATCAGATATAATTTGCAAACTTACTTATTTTTTTGTTAAACTACATATTCTGACAGAAGGAGAAGAAGGGTTGGACTTCTTTAAACATTTGTTTGGCTAATCAGTTGGACAATGATTCAGCCAAGGATTTTGAAGTACATTATAAAGTCTTAAAAATGAAGTATGTTTGTCCTCTTTACCTGCTGCTGCTTGTCATTTAGCTTTTCTTCTACTCCTGAGCAAGCTTGGATGATACTTGCATGTGACCCAGAAATTTTCGATATAGCATATTGTTGTCTCCTGCAACAGATCAAATGTATTTCTTTCTTTTCAAGTTTATAATCGAGGTTTTTTTTTTACCCCAATACAGTCCAAAATATAAATAGTCTATTTTGAAAAAAGAAACAGAAGAGCCTTAAGTCATTAAAAATACGGAGGAAATCACAATAAACCTGCCTTTTTTGTACCCCATACTAGGTAAATGTTATTTCATGTCATTACCAAGCCTGACTCCTCTTGCAGGTTGTCAACCTTTCATTTTTTGGCTGCTCTCATCTTTCTTCCCTTCTTATTATAACTCACAACCTCTTCTGCTTATTAAGTTTCTTTGATGTACCTGGCTCTTTTCCATCTGTGATAAACCCCCCACTGTCTTTGAGAAAAGATTACAAATTATTGTCTCATTTATGTTTATTTGTCTTGCCTTTTTTTTTTTAAGGTCACTGCCCATGAGTAAACAGGTTTGAGCTCTCCTTAGTGAATTTTCTGCATGTTAATTGACAAGAACAGCTCCACAGTCCTTGGCTTTCAACTCATGTTTCAGTAGCATCATTCTTTAGGCAGTTATCTATTACTGAAATTTTTTTCTAATTTTAATGAGTTTCCTCTAGAGTGTTCCTTCTTTCTAGCCAAAGGACTAGCAAGATGACAAACACACCTTGCAGTAAGCGTAAAGAAGTCGGAGTCCAGTAACCCTAAACAGAGCTAGTGGGGCAGAATAAAGTTTTTGCTAATTATTTATTACTATTAGAATTATTTATTGCTGTTTGCTAATTATTTGTTAAAAATGCAAGTTCAGTTAAAAGTGGTTTACTTTTGATTTTATGCTTTATGAACCATTAAAGAATGAAGGTAGACATGACACCTGTAGCAGTACTTGCTATAGAACTTTCTCTACAACTCCAGCAGCTGTTTAAGCCTCAGCATATAACTTAAGCAATATCTTTTACTGTAAACACATTTTATATACGAACTGCAACTGCTAACTAAATACATACTCTTTTTTTCTTTTTTTTTTTAAACAGGTATTAAAGCTGTATTTTCTGGACATTACCATAGGAATGCTGGAGGGTCCTACAGAGGACTGGAAGTGGTGGTTTCATCAGCTATAGGATGTCAGCTGGGAGAAGATACACATGGGCTTCGGGTGGTTGTTGTCACAGATGAAAAGATTGTTCATAGATACTACAGTTTAAATGAACTGAGCAGCCAAGGCATAGAGAAAGAGCTGCTAGATATGCTTGCTAAGCAAAATTAGGTTATGTCAAATGATGTGATTTTTTCTCCATATTAGACAAATAGAAATAGTTTCAAAAAGTTTCCCCAAGCTGAAGATACAGATTTCTGATTGTGCACCATGCCCCAGAACAGCTCTCAATTTGTTATCATCCTAAATAACAAGAAAGTTGTTGACATGTTTCTCTCTTGAAAATGAGACCTATGTGGAATATGGAAGAATAGCAGAATTCATATGGTAATATGTCATTGAAAAGAACAGTTCTGAGAATTTTTACTTTGCTCCTAGATACAACTTTCTTAGTAGAAAGTGTATTAAAGAGTGAGAGTTGTAGCTTCTAGATAACCCTTTAACTCAAGTCTGTTTTAGTTTTATATTTGAGAGAGTATTTTAAAATCAAGACATTTAGTATTTTCTATTACAATCTGGAAAATATAAATTGGACTCTTATTACTCTACAAAAACAATCTCAAAAAGTCTGAAATCGACAGATTTCCACTGACTTTTTGCAACCTTTGGGTCAGATCTTGTTACCTAGAGATTGTATTTTCTCCCATTTCCCATACTTTATTTTCTCAGCTCTTCAGAGCCAGCAGCAATATGAAAGCAAAGACATTCTGTTTTGCAGTCACACCTTGGGTTTCTGTTACATCGTAGTTTTATATAATGAGAAGTCTATAAATGAAGCTAATATAGACACCACTGACAGAAACTAAACATGGAATGACTATTTTCCTTTTGAAATTTAACTAATATTCAATTAGCATATATTCTTGTTATAGCTTCAGAAGTTGGAATAATTGCATGGGGAGAATATTCTGCACAGAATACTGTTATCAGAAGTCACTTTGTTGATTCCTACGCAAGGGGAGAGCTTTGATTTCCAAATGCAATTTAAGAATACCTAACTGTAATATTATACAATTTTGAATGTTGAAAACCCTAAAAAGTATCTTTTCTTCACTGGAATAAGTCTTTAAAAATAAATTATATAAAAAGAAATTTATGTGCTGCAATCCACCTTGGTTTTTTAGCAAGTGTATCTGATTTGTTTACTGTTAAATACAAAGAAAAGTCTTAATGTAATTAACACATACCTGGTTTTATTTTCTTAGTTGAACACATTATAATCCATGCCACAGGTTATCTAGAAATAGATATAGCACAGCTTTAGCACCTGAAGAGGGAAGAATACAAACAATACTGGCTGAGAAAGTAATGCAGTCTATCCGTTTTTATATATACTCACATACAACATCATTCCCTAGAAGATATTACAGATATTTAAATATGGTGAGAGAGATGAAATGCTGAGCTGAAGAGTCAGTTTCATTACATTTTAGTCATAACAGTTTATCTAGGAGGCTCATTCAAGCTTGATTTGTGGGACTTGTAAGATTCTAAAATTACCTCTGTAGCATTTCCTTGCATCAGTGAAACAGCTGTACCTCCAGGTGGACAGGACCAAATGTGGACTACTGTCCCATGACAATAACCTAAGTGTAGGTAATGTTTGATTCAGAAAGAAAGAAAATTATTTTGCTTTTATTCTCCACCTGGTTTTGCTTAGTTGAATGTTTTCACAGTCTCATTTTCAATGGAACATCTGGGAAATGAGAACTAACATCTAAGGCTAGATTACTTTGAAATAGGTTGGTACCTAAGTACCCAAGTGGCAGTTCCATTGTAAGTTAAGCACCCGTTAGTTCAGATACTGGTTTTAAAAATCTGTGTACTTAGATATCTTTTAAGCCACTGACTACTTTTAAAATTTGATCTTATATAACTGGGAGCTATTTAGTAATCATAGCTAATTAACCATTTCAGGAATGGGATGATGCTAGTTTATGTTTTGCAGAAGGAAGAATAGTGTCTCTATGACTGACTTAAATCTTTAAGGCAGCTTACATCATTAGGCTGAAGAAGTTGAGCAGAGGGACTTGAGATAATCTGAGCATGGAATATGCTCTCTGTTCTGGTACAATATTGTAAAGCTGAATGGAGGAAAAGTTTAAACAGTTTTTTAATATGCCTGTTTATTAAAGGATATAATTTTAACTAAATATATGAACTTTGGGAGATTGAAATATAACTTCGGGAGAAAGTCTGTCCGCAAATATGAAAATGCCAATAGCAGTGGTATATAGTGTTCTAAAATTTGGTTTTCAGGGTTACAGTGTACTAATATACAAAAGAAATGTTTATATAAGCATAATTTTAATTCTTATATTTAAATTATTTTTTCCACTTTTTTCAAGTGTCATTTCACCCTAAGAAATTCTATGGCATTTTGTCATGAAAATATCCCATAAGTACAAAGCTGAAGTTCAATTAGAAAAAAATTAAGGTTTCCTTATATCCCAAATTGTTCCTTTGTTTAGTGATTTCTAAGAATATCATCTTGTTATGTTCATGTGTAAAAATATTACCAGATTCGTCTTCAGTTTATAAGATAGTAAAGTTGGGCTGCTGATTTTTATTAAATGCATTCTTGTCCTGTATAGGATTTGGGGAGCTAACAACAGTGTTGTGGAGCTACACATTATGTAGGCTCTTGCCTAGATTTCTGTCTTACCTGTCATGACAACAGGTAATCAGTAAGTAGCGTACTTTCTATTATTGTCTATTGAACTAGATGGTAAAGTAGAAAACCCCAGATATATGCTTAAAGTCTTGGTGACAACTGTGATTAACTTCATAGGATGAAGAAAAATATTCTCTGAGTTTTACATCTGAAACATGGAAAACATTTATTTTGGTTCTCACCTTGCAAATTTTCAAAAGGAAGAAAATTAAAATGTCAGAGATGAGTAAGTTGTGTGCATAACTATTACTCTGTAGCTTGGATGACATTCTGATGAACATAATGTTAGCTGAAATAAGGAAATTACCTCCTGTAGTACTTTGACCTTTTTGAGCCCATGCCTCATTTCAGTGAATTAAGAATTCCCTGCACTAGCCCAAAATAGGAAGGGGTATCCAGCATTTCATTAGTTGTTCATTTTGCCATTGCCTTAGTTTGACACATGTAGTCTAAGTTAGCACACATATTAAACTTCTTGGCATCCAAAAATCTAAGATAGTGGGAAAATAAATAAAATCTATTATTTCCTTTGCAATGCACGTTGTTTCAAAACATTTCTTGTTTTGAATGACAACTCAGAACTTCCACCCAATTTCTCATTCATACAAAGTGGATGCAATCGTGTAACTCAGATGAAAATACATCCTCATTTATATAATACAATCATGGGAAGGTTTTTTAACCATAGTGTGTTGCTGGACATTACAGTACGAAGCAAAGAGTTAAAAAAATAAAATAGGAATGTGCTTTTTTACCAGCATAAATGACAAATTTTGTTTGATCACTTTTCTTAGCATAATGAGCTAATTTAGAATTAATACTGATGCCTTAACTAATTTGAGATGGCAGAGGTCCTTGTGGTCACAGTGCCTCATCTCGTTTATGTAGAGAAAAATAATTCAGATTATGTTAAATTATGAAACAATCCACCCATGGAGACACTAATTATCATTTAAAAAAACATCTTTTGATGTTGAGGACATTATTTTTATATCTCCAGCAGGGCTGATAATTTTAACTCTGTCAGTATATGACTGACTTTAAAGCAAGATGTCACTAGAAGTTCAAATTGCTGATGAAATAGAGAGCAAGTCCTCATGCATTTCTGTGGACTCAAGGGGTTGGGCAGAGAGGAAAAAAATCCAAGTGACCACAGTTCATTTTGGTTTCCTCCGGGCAGCTAAAAGGCTGAGATAACCTCTGCTGACTCTTATTAAATGTGGAAAATTCATATTAGCACACCACAGTAACCTGTGAAAGTAACCAAATACTACATAATTAAGTACAATCTGAGGTGGAGACCTATGAACAGGAGGCAAATTACTAAAAAAATGTCTTTGAGATCAATCTTGGTTTGCCAGTTTCAGTGTAAGGAACAAACTGAAGAACACACTTCCAAATCTTTCCAAAAAGGTCATTAAGCCTTGAATACACTCTGTTTGTGTACAGCTTGCCTTTCATTCATTTGGGTCCAGCATCTAATCCTGCAAGTTTTAATAGAGGCAATATTTTGATAGGACTACAGTATTCAGCTTCTGGGTATTACAAACAGAAAATAAACACTTGATGTCTTATTAAAACTTAATCACATTTTATATTAGGAATGGGCAGTGGCAGAGATAAAGTCTCTTCCATCATCCCTCTTTGGAGACTGAATGTCCTGTGTTCACTCTGCTTCAGTGACTGCTTTCTTACCCTTACCTCAGCACAGCAACTTGTTTTCTAGTGCCTGTTTTTTCCAGACATTATCCTCAAGGAGCTGTTTTTATTCTGCTATGAGAAGAAATAATTAGACACACATCTAATATAAGCAAATATACAAAGCATTAAAAACTAAACATTTCACTGCTTAAAAATGCACAGTTCCTCCATCTATGTATGTCACTGTACAAGCCATTGCAGGCTACCACATTATTGTTTCAGCTAATGTTAATGCTGTGAATAAGCTTCTTTCCTTAATGCGCTCATTAAGCCTTCTTTGCAACTACCAGTTGAACACAGCAATATCCTTTAAAGTAAGGGAAACATTTACACATACATTTGTTATCAGAAAGCTTGCCTGCCAAGCAAACGCTAACATTATCTAGTCCTTCACGATAAAAAGTCACCATGTAGAAATGCTGGTTTGCATTAGAAAATTGTAAAGAGGGACTTTCCACTTCACTAATATTCTACAGTTACTAGGAACTTCTTTCTCTTCCTACTCTATGCTGACATACGAGATATCACTTCACTGGCAAGTATGGAAATGCAAAGCCAGGTAGTTTAGGCTGCCAGCATGCCAGGCTCAGGTGCCATGAACCACTACCAAAAAAACATCCAGCAGAGGGGCAAATTTCTTAGGCAAATATGAGACATCTACTAAAAAAAAAAAAAAAAAGAGTGAATACAAGAAACCTTTACATGGCCAGGCATATAAGGCTCAAGAGGTGAATCTGTTGCTAGAGCTCCATTCACCCAGAAGGCAAGCAGCCATGTGGCAGCTTCCACATCCACCGCATGTAAGTTTATTCCAGTGGGAGCTTAAAAGGACAATGGATGCTGTCAGCTTCACACAACTAAAAGCAGACTTACAACAAGGAGGATTTAAACAATGAAAGATTTGTCGGGCTTTTTGGGAAAAATTCTTTTTAGATTATTTAGCTTTTTCAGATATTTGGCAATCAAAATTATTTCCTCTTATTAGGGAACAAGGACTCATGAGTTGTTTGCACCCATTCTAATCCCATTCTCCCCAACATCCAGGGGTTTTATTAATTGTTACTAAGTCATCTGAAGATTAGGCAAGTCAAAGCTGATGAATGCAGGCACTGTGCTCTTGGACACATTTTTCATTGGACGATGCTCTGTAAAAAATTTGGAAAAAAATAATATATAATACAGAAAAAGCATTAGACCAGAATATTAAATTAGTCTCCAGTCTAAATGAAATCCAACTCTGATGCAGCATATACAGAAGGCAGGGGAGAGGGGGGGAAACAACAAAACCAACCAAACAAACAAAAAAAACCCCACAAACACAGAGCTAAGGCAAGATAGACAACCCAAAAGGTTTTCAAGCAATACAAAAAAACATACCCAGCACTTCTATTAAGAACAGGAAAAAAAAAAAAACCACCCACCACCAACCCACAACTCAGAGTGCCATTACTTTTTTTTAATTGACATTTTCATTTGTTTCTCTAGAAGTAATTTCCTCCATTAGCACTTTGTCAGATGCAGGTAGGTTAGTACATTTCTACTAATAAACAGCTTATTTTTTCCTCTAGGAGACCCATTAAAGCCTCATCCTATTTAAAAATTATAGTGTTGTTATGTCACTTTTGGGTAGCCAGCAATTGAAACATCCATCTTCTAAATATATCCCTATCTTTCTTGAACATTCTTTAGAAAGGTATAGTGTTGTTAAAAAATAGTACGGCCTTTTAAATGAATGTTAATGGCATTATCTATGTATATTCAAATTTTTCTCACCCATTTCCTCATAAAAAAGACATAGAAATATAGGAAGGTATCTCATACTGCTCTAATGAACCGAGGTCAGCAGTCCTACATATGGCAACCTGCCTATCCAGAAATTTTCTGAATAAGGCATCAACAGCACAGCAGCTAGGAAACCAGTGACTTTCATTTGGATAAATGCGAAACAAAGATAATATTACCACAGAAGAACATGGTTCTTCCAGCACACCACAAGCACTGAAGCCAAGAGGGTGCTAACAGGGCACAGAGCACAAAGACAATGAATCTTCTGTCTTTTTTTTTTTTTTTTTTTTTAACAAAGCCTGAGCTGAAATTAGTCTTGCCCTTCTATTAATTCCAAGTCTTGGGCTGTCGTAACCAATGAGGAAGAGCTGGTGCCACCTCACTTTACTTCAGCTCTGTGTGTGTGTAAAAGCTGGTGTTCCAGTCTGGTTAACTAGATTCCTTCCTATACATATGGAGATCTATAACTCCAGCAGGTAATTCATCCTATCCTGCAATAGATGTGTAAACTAGATGGACTGAATTGCCCCTGAAGATGCCTCTACTGACTACTGCGATAATCTAGGTGATTCACTGATTTAGACAAGATTCCTAACCTTACTTAAGGTTAGGCTAACCCTGGAGGAGGCACTGCCTACCTCTAGCCCTACTTACATCCTACTCCGCAAAGGTGAAAGGCCAAGGTGTGTCACAGAAGCCATTGGGCATTGGAGGAGGTTGCACCTGACTGTTCTGAACCACCAAAATCCTTTTTTTGCAAGAAGGCTACCTAATATAAATAGAGGGAATAGCCATGCTCTGAGTGTCCAGGCCAACTATCTAATAAAAAAAAACAAAACAGTTGGTTGCATGCTGATGTTACAGCTGCTTACGATTCGTGAAGGTTTGTGGGACAGGTTTTTTTAATCTGTAATTTATGCTTATGTAACTATAAACTTGTACTTGAATTCAAACCTTAGACATTTTATGTGACTGTAACATTTATTTTAACCTCTTCCTCTGATCATTGCTCCCAATACTAACCATAGCTTGTATTATCATTCCCAGCACCTGCTACCCACCCTTCAGGAAACACCTACTTGTGCTAAGGCAACAAAATCAACTCATCCTAAAATAAGAATCAATATAGCAGAAAAGGTAAAATAAACCAAAATAAGACAAAACTTAGGCCTACTACAAGTTATAATCTCTCTAAACCATGTGGCTGTTCAAGTTGTTTAGATGATTTGTGGTAGGAAAAAAAAAAATCATGGGAATCTTAAACTGTTCAAAACAAGGGTCATGTTTGTTTGCATCCAACATCCCTGGGCTATCCTTGGTCTATCACAGGCAAAAAAATGCCTCAAACTTGAGCTTCTAGACCAGCTATGCTCACTCCAAAGAGGCCAAAGTGTCCTTTGGCAGCAGGCCTCCTACTGCTTACAGAAATTCACCTCAGACATTGCCTAATAAAAACATGCTAAAAGATACGTATTTTACTTTAAAAATCTTGGTTAATATTCTTAATCATATTTTTTCACATTAAATATTTTCGTTTCTCATTGTGAAACAAAACAAAAACAAAACAAAATATGCAGCAACACAAAAGTCTTCTCAGCCATTCAGCTCTGCGCTGTAATGACAGAAAATGCTGTTATGTGCAAAGAGGACAATTAAAGCTGAAAAGCAGTCACAGATTTGGTTACATGCAACGTGATAATCTAATAAGCATCCAGACACTTATTATTGAGCCTGGTATCTTCTGTATCTTTGGAGTCTAAACAATGTCAGCACTACTACTTGATTTGGGATGTCTTTGGGATGCAAGCACTTCCTCCCTCCCATAGAAAATGTACCTTTTTCTAGATCATCAACTGTGTAGAGAATTTGCAGCAACAGCTCTATTTGTAAGAAGCACGCAATAAGAGTAGTAAGCACACACATTTGCACAGAAATGTAGAGTACCATGCATTAAACCCATTCCAGGTAGCATAACTTTAATCCAGACACTAATTAAAGATGATAATGCCTCAGGTTCCTCACTTATGAGCACTTTCTGACTTGGGTTTACCAAGATTCCTACTCTCACAGTTCTTTAATTCCACTGAAGCACAGTTCATCCAGGTACCCAACCTCTTCTGCCCTCTATTGGTCTAGCAATTAATGTACACCCCCTCTCCACAGTGAGAGTGAAATAGAGATGGGATAGGAAGACTTCCCTACGATAGCCACTCCCTTAGCCTCTTTCTCCTTCACTTTTTCCAAGCTGCAGAAGGGAGTCACCATTCCCACCAGGTCTCACTCCAGCCCTCCACCACAGCAGGAGCAGGATAGGAGCTGATACAAACATCATAAATATACTCAGACACTGTCTGTGAAGTTCCTCACTCTGAAGTTTTCTCTGCCACCATCTCTCTTCAAGCTCTCCCACACCTGTGGGCTTATCTCATAGTTATACATTAAATCTAAGATAGGATGGGTGAGACTCAGTGCAGTAAGGCTAGGGCAGAAGTCAACAGGTCAGGGCCTGAGCTTTCACCCCATGAAGTCACCTTCCATCCAGCAGGATGTGAACTGGAAGACATCAAAGAACATAACGACATGAGAAAGAAATTAAACAATTGGGAAGCAACCCATTATGTGCTACTGGCTACCCTCAGTTGAAATTTGGCACCATCCTCTCCCTGACACTCTAGGTGGATGGGGTGGTCCCATTTTTGGGAGCATATTTGACTAGTTCTCTGCTGGCAAGTGGCCCAATCTGGTCTATGGCTTTTATCAAACGTGGATACTCACAGCAATTCAACATCAAGAAATTTTCACTGTTAACAACAACATAAATACTAGTTAATATTACACATTATAGATAACATACAGGTAGGTTCCCCAATTGCCCTGATGTTCACGGTGTTCAAACCAGGACAGAGTATCTCCTTACAGCTCCACAGATCCCATCATACCCCTTTAAGTGTGCACATACTTCAGTAAAACAGCAGGCCGATCCAAAGCATTCCTGCTTTGACTCACATGACCTCCAATGACCTTCTACAAAACTCTACCCAACCTATTTAATTGTCAGAGCAATATGTGAGATGTAACTGGAGAAAAGTAATGATGTAGCATATGAGCTTTGTAGACCAGTATTGACATCCCCCCCCCCCCCATCACCCCTGGTCCTTTTTTTTTTTTACTAAAAAGCATGTTTAGGCATATGACTGTAAAATAGTGTAAGATTAATCATTCTAATTTATTTCATTATACCACAGTCCAATACAGAAAGTGAAGTGTTCATTACCAAAAATAAATTCCAGCAATAACTGGGATTGCTGTACTCATTCAGTGCGTTTCAGCATATTTTGTTCAGACTGCAGATTTCTACATTCTTCTTCAAGGTGTTTTACAATACGATACCATCAGAAACGGGTAAGGAAGAGGATCTAGCCTTCACAAAAAATATTCTTTTTATGAGTACACTGCCTCAATGCAGTAATGATTAGCGCTTCAATCACTTTTTCAAGAAAGCGAGGAAAAAGAGAGAGAAAAAGAACGGAGAACACTGTCTGTTACTGTGACCCAATTTGAGAGCTGAAATAGACCAATTACTGTTTAGAGAACAGCATTCCTTTTCACTGTGTAGCAATTTAACCCAGACAATAAATGCGTATTTAAAATTCAATTGATTTAAAAACATAAATGCTGCCAATCTTCCCAATCAAAGGACTTTCCTTATTCCCTTCATTTGGTACACTGCCACAATAGGATAACTGAGAAGAAATATTTCGTAAAGTGTATTTCTGAGCCCAGTTTTTAATAGAATTTTGTTTGCTGTGGGTAAATACAGGAGGTAGTATTTTATATGTGGGTCATTCACAATTAATTCTAAATTTTACAGCCTGTGCTTTTTATATAAATTAGTTTGCATTAAAATCAGACTTCAAGACAGACTAACGATTTGACAAAAATAGAGAAACATGGATACATATGAAAGGGATGAGTCTAAAGAGATTAAAAAAGTGATGGGACTATGTTAAAATTCACTTTGCAATAAGCTTTTTAGTGAAAGGACTTCTACAAATTTATTTGTTTCACTGCTTTTCTTATCTGTGTATTAGGCCATATAGCAGTTTCCTATTTTTTCCTAGAAAAGCAGCTCATAGTGTTAGATTATTTCTAAGCCCTCTATTATCAATGCAGGTATCTAATGCCTCTCCTTATCCTCCTAAGAAATAATGCAATCTTAATTTATTTCTCATTAAAGATGCACTGTACCGCTAATCAGCTAAAGGTATTTTACTTGAAGCTTCTGAAGTTTATTTTTAAGTCTTCAACATTTTAATTGCTTTGCTTTGCCTTTAGGTTCCTAGAAATTAAATATAAACACAAAACTTCCTGTGGAAGTAAAATATAACCCATCAAATTTCCGTACTATCAGACATCATAGCAATGCAAATTGAAGCATTTACATTTACTGCTTAATATTTCCACTTGATTCCCTCTTTCTCGCTCCTCTCCTCTTTCTTTAAAGCAGCAAAGTAAATAATTCTTCCCCATGTTGACTTCAACTATTAGTCGCAACTGCTACACTTCAGGACATTTACCTACTTCCTCGCTATTGAGCACGCGTCTACTTCCCTGTCCTCCTGTAATACACACTCTGGGAAGAAAATCCAGTTGCACAGGCCATAAGGGCAACAGAGATGCCCTGGTTAGGGCAATCTGCCTAATCAAGGTCTCAGGACCTTGAAACAGGTATCTGCTATAATGCATAGATGTGATCTAATTCATTGCAAAGAAGGGCATTAAATTATTCAAGGTCCTTTTTGTCTTCCTTACGCATACTCATCAGTAAAAATTCTTGCTGTTATTTTATGTTTTTAAATGTAGGAAGGGTATTTGTTGCAGAATTTAATTATGCAACCCTTATGCTGAGGTATTTGAAGATGTACTATCCCTGAATGAACTGGCTGCTATTCTGAAGTTTCAGTTGTAAGGAACATTGGCACTGCAGACTCCGGGATCTGTGATCCAGGAGCATTATTTCAATGTTTCCCACAATGTTAGAAGGCAAAAGCCACTTAAGTTTGGGACAGCGACTGCAGTCAAGGTCTTAGAAATCTCACAGTTACAGGAAGACCTGCTGATTAGCATTCCCAGTTTTAATTAAATCTGGTGTAGATACTGCCCTTGGGGACTGAACATAGTGAAGATATTGTTCTGAAACTAGGACATAGCCTGACAGAGCCTTAGCAGAAAAACTGTATTTGGCTGTAAACCAGACAACATAGTCAAGACAGACTCGGAGATCTGACAGAGGTTCAGATTCCAGCTCTACAATCAAATCGCTGTTAACCATGGCTGCAGTGTGGAGGATAGAGATTGACCTCATTTTTTTAAGTAAAGTTACTAGCCAAAATTGGAATTAGTTGGCTCCTTTAGCTGGAGCAATTGATTGTTCAATCCAAGTATTTCTTTGCTGTAAAACTGCTTATTTACAATGGAAAGATTCCCATTTCTCCTGAGGAGATAATCCTTTCTATTACTACTCATGACTTCTCTCATTCTCCACTGGCTGTCTTCACTTTCTGCCCCAAAGATGAGCAAAAATAGAGCTTTAAGCACACATTCAGTGCAAACATTCATCTATCAGCTACAGTGTAAATTCTAACTGACTTTCTCACACAGCTCACTGGTGGCTTCTTACCATTTCAACTACCACTACACAAAGGATATTTAATTATTCCTCCCATTAACTCTGAATGAATGACATCTTAAGTAAGGTCTGTTAATGAGACAGAGATCAGACTGATGCTTGATGGCAGCACTCAGATTTTTTCAGCATAATATTAAAAATGACATGTCATAGTTCACTCACAATAGTAGTGTTAGTACACATTCATGATGTACTTCTAACACATCACACACTAACTGGTGAATATTACTGCTTATTACAAAATAATAAACATATTTAAAGGGAATGATTTGGCAAATGTGATCAATTTTTAATTTTAATGACTCTTTAATGTATTTTAAGAGAAATAAATATCTTCTTACCCTGAAACCTACAGAAGATATCTAGGACTGTATCCCAGTAAGGAAAAACACAGTTCTGGAAGTGTCATTGAGTATACAAATCCTTAATGTAATATTTAATTAATGATAAGGTTTATTTCTTACCTTCTGAACTTACAGCCTTATGGGCTAAGAGAAAAGTTTGCAATTTTCTTCTGAAGTTCTTTACATACATTTAACAAGCGGAAGATGAATTGCTGCAATTTACTTTGATCTCACACACCTGTTTCTGGGGTGTCTCAATACACTGTCTTATCGCTTTCCTCTCAGATGGTTATCTCTTTTTCCTCTCTATAACAATGCTAACAGCAAGCTGTAGAAATATTGCATTGCAAGAAGTTTCTATATTAGTACACAGAGGAATGTACTTGTAGAAATTACTCTAAATATTTAAGCAAAATATTTGTAAATGCTATTAGTAAAAAAAAAAAAAGAAAATCCAAAACTTGAGGCTTTTTAAATTATTATTTTGACTCCAAGAATGAATGCCAATTACATCTTTATTATTCTGCACTGACCAGTCAGCCCATCTGTGGCTTTAAACATGAACTGTCTTTTCTGTAGGAAAATACTAGAATAGCCTGATTACAAGGCCATAGGAAAGACTTCACCTAAACAAATCATAACCACTCATTTTCTTTAAAAAATGCACATCAGCGTTTGCCAGGTAAGGGGAAAAAAGGCTTCATTGTGAAGTCTCTCAATTAGCAAGAACAGTCAAACTAAAAGAAAAAAAACACATCTGAAATCTGCATTCTTTGACGCAATAAAAAACTAGTAAATATAGAGCACATCCATCAGTACCATTTATTTCTCAGCTGGGGAACTCAGAGAACCTTTTCTTCAATGTTTTTGCTCATCTCTGACTCATTACTTTAATGCTACCAGAAAACTAAATTATGTCATGTCCAGTGTTTTCACTGCAGAAACTTAACAGGCCTCCAACTGTGCATAGGATTTCTTACAGTGTGAGACACTGAAGCATTACAGGAGGGAACAGGATAAGCTAAGTTTCCAGGAGGGTCTCGTGAATTCAGACACTGATGGTGTCAACTTAGATTCAATAAAATTATCTTAAATTAACACCTATGCCCAGAAATAGTCAGGGGAATTGTCTGGCCAGCTCTCCATGTTCAGAGGCTTAATAAAGAAGAAAGAAAAAGAAACGATAGACTGGTAGATCTTTTTTTCACAGATTGAACTTTCCTTGACTGAACTCTCCCTGAAAACTGGTACCATGACAGCAAGTAATGTACTACTGAGTATTCAAGTGCATTGCACCTTTTTATCACCTCAGCCCTGAGTAGCTAATATTTTAGTGATGAGTACTGAACAAGACATGTGACTAATGCATTTTAATGCACTTAGAAGTCTTGATAAAAATAACCATTTATCAAAGAAAGCTTTTTAGTAAAAAAACCTAATGAGTTTGAATAGTCTTACAGCCTTTGCAAAGTAGAACTAAGTTTCACTCAAATTAAGACTCTAAAAGCCTTCAGAAGCATTATTCAAAAACATTTTGATGTCCTGGAATTGTTAGCCACTTTCTAAGTGACATCAAAGGAGGAAGAAATTAAAATCTTAGTAATCCTCCGAAATATCCTAATTTGATTACTTGACCTGGTATCAAACTCTTTGGAAGGGTTGTATTCAGAAATGTCAGCCTGTCATCATTGCTGCTCCTGGACATTAAATTTCACTAAGCACAGTGTAAAAGTAGCAAAGGTACTGGGAAAATTTAATACCTAATATTTAGCATCAACGAAAACATGTGGAAGTGATTTTATTTCCTTACCCTACTTGTAAATTAGGACATTACTACCCTGAACTAAGGCCAATCAAATGCTATGGGAATATTTTATTGAACACATTTCATAATATGCTTTGGACAAATTGCTGAGTAAGTTATTTGCAGTGTCTTGCATACAGAGTAATACTACTTCACTTCAGAACGAGGGTAATAAATTCTTCAAATAATCATATTGTGAGTTTTGCAGTGTCAACTAATTCATTCAAGCATTTTCTCCTAGAATTGGTCAAAACCCATGACTGCTTCCATTACACCACAGTTATGTCACTAGGTACCACCATTAGCCAAAATCTTCCAAGATACTTTGTTTGGCTGACAAGCAGCTAAGGTGCTAGCTTTTCTTAACAGCAGGAGCCATTCAAGCAGCAAAAGTTTTCCAGTTCTAAGCTGAAAGTAGTGTGTCAAGGGCTGGGAAATTGGTTCCTCAGTCTTTGTATACTGCTTCTGAAGTTTTCACCTACAGTACTATTTAGTGACAGTTGGGAAAATAAGAAATGGCCACCTCAAAACCAAGAACTAGAGTAAGACAGCAAGGCTATCTTATGTAAGCTACAGAAGAGTGATAAAAAGAAAACAACTTTACCCTTTATAAAGGAGATATATATGCTTTTATATCCTTTCCTATGTACCCTTTCCATCCTTCCTATATATCCTTTATAAAGGATATCAATATCCTTTTTATATATTTATGTATTTATGTTTGGTTAGTGAATTAAATTGTTGAACTTTTTCTAAAAGCTCTTGTGCTTACTCTAAAGGAATTAGTGCAAGAGAAAACTAGTCAACATTTTGAATCCTCTAAAGTTCTGGTGTGTTTTTTATTAAAGGTCACTGAAAACAGAATCTACATAAGGTTAGATACAAAGGCGTATATTTGAAATTTATATTTGATTACAAAAGGTCTTTGAATGCTGAACAAGTTTGGAAGTTTCTAATTAGCTGTCAATGATCTTATAACATGTCATATTCAGTAAATGCATAATTAGAACTCCCCCTCATCTTTATACATAAATTACACTGTATGTTAACAAAGAGAAACTCCCAGTGAGGTATGCTTCAGATTGTAGAGTTGCACTCATCATATGCTTTTGACTTCACTCTCAACAGCATGTTTTCCACTTTAATTGAGAGCAAGAAAGCAAAATACTGCTTTGAGATACTGAATACACTACAGATCACCATACCTTCTTCTGCTTAAGATAGAGCAGATGATCAGTTTGGTTCACAGGCTTACAATACTTCTTCTGAAAGACAAAGAAGTCCCTACCTTTCAAGAGTGCTCCACAGCTGAAATCAGTTGATAAAGCATGTTGATCATCTGGTTAGATTGTTAAGTATGAGACTGACCACTGTTCCTCTTTATCACTGCCACACAACACAGAGCACACTCTGTCCTAAGAGCAACAGAGATTTCTTTTGAAAATGTATGCACATGAAGGAAGAAAGCATGAGAAAAAGCCCTTTTCATACTTATGTTCAACACATGCATTTTTTTAAACATACCAGTGTCTACTTTAAGACACAGAGAGCCTCTTCAACGTTGCCATCTAGCACAACAAACACCACAGACATATCTATCAGCTATCACACTTGAATGACCTTTGCAGAAAGGCCCAGCTGAAAGCCTCCACACTAGTATTGATCAAACTTGTCAATGAGCTACAAATTGTAAAAATCTTTACAAAGCTCTTATCAACATTTGTCTCAAGAAAAGTAGATCTGATAATTCACTTCCAGCAGACAGCAATAGTCAGTAAACTCTTCCTTTTCTTTTCCTTCCAGGTAGTATAATGCAACTAAAGAAATCTGGATGATTGAGTGAGTTGCGGAACTAAAGCATTTGTTCAAAAGACTGAAACTCACAGTCAAAACAAGCCACAGATTTTATAAGCAACAGGAAGTGTTAACATTTCTCTGTTGCAGAGTACTTCCTGATCATACAGAGGAATTGCACAAGCTTTGCTCCTCTTTAAGAAAACCTATTTTTCACCACAATTGTGGATGTAAGAACTTGTAGCCTGACGCATTTCTTTTTGTGCCAATAGCCAATGTACTCTCAGTCTCCCCACAATTCCATCCAGCTGAAGGCTGAAGAGAGAAAATAAGGCAGCACCTCTGGAAGACAGTGTGTATATATGATTTTCAAAAGGACAGCAGAACAGATTGGCTGATCCAGAACATTTGCACAAAATTTTTTCAAATTCTGTGTCTGTCAGAGTATTTATCAAATATACAAACATACCACCTTCACTTTTAGTCCTCTGCATCAGTTACCTAGTGGAAGATTTTGGGAGGACCAGTGGTAGAAGACGGTTTCCTATCTCAGGAAAAAAGAGATTTGACAAGTATTTTTACAACAATTTTTAAAATTCCCATGACAAACACTTGATTTTTTTCATTCTGTTCCAGTACATAACTGACTAGGTTTTCAAGGTCAGATGAGCATGAGCTATCCCTAATTTCTGTGACTCCATCACATTTAAGTGCTTCAGTCAAAGCAGGACTCTTTGGGAAAAAGTCTCAGCAAACAATGACGATGTTATGCAACATGAAAAACTGAGCTACACATCCTAACACAGCTGCCAGCCTCAGCCCAACTTGAAAAGCTACTGCAGGCTCAGTGCTCTACTGAGTACCAGCAGAGAGGCACAGTGTCAGAACAATGCCTTTTAAGATGGTCAATAACTACAACCCCATTGTGCTACAGAGCAAAGGAACAGGAATAAAAGTGATTAACTGCAGGTTATTTTGTCTCATGATTACAGCTTACTTAAGTCCTACAATATAGTATCTGCAATTCTTTAAGATTGGTTATTTTTACATTCCAAGGAGAGAGAAGAAAATGGATCTGCATGTGCAAGATGGCACTTCTGAAAGCAAATGCTGGCATAGAGACTTGAATGTTTCAAAAATATTTACACATTTCTGCTTTCAAATGCCCATCCTCAGACATTGCAGTTTTCATTTGAACAGAGACTGACCTGCAGGATCACTGAGGTCACTGAGAATTACAGGGCAAGAACTCAGGCAAAAGTAATTTTGGCAGCCATTCATTAGGATGAACCTAATCACTGCCCTCCAAATAGCTTTCTCCTTTGTTTATACAAGAACTGTCAGCATATAGTGCTATCAGAATTGAATATGGAAAAAAGAAAGAGCCTAAGGGATGCAATAAGACACATTAATCTGGAACTTCACTTCTAATTCAATTTAAAGACTGCTTATGATCACAACAAAATTACAAAATTCCTGGGAAAAATGAGGTTAAAATAATATTGGAAGGCCCTGTTTTGATATTATCTCATTGATTTGAACTATTCTTGATTTTAAATAATGACAATTTCTCTTGGCTTCTTGGACACTAAAATCAAACTAGGTTACTTTCTTTGTCTTAAAGATTATATGAAACAGATTAAGGTGGCCAAATTAACTTTTCAGACACACTAATAAATTTGTTGGATTCTACCTGCTTATGCTAGATCATCACCTGACTTATTATGCTTCCACAATGCTCCTCATTGACTGTGAAACCTTTTTCATGACAATCAATTAACACTTTTTTAACTTCTAAAATACAGATGAAATGTATGTTATTTTTAGTGTCAGCTCAAGTTTTTGCACCAACAGTGGTTGCAAATACAGTAAGCAAAAGCATAATACTATATGTTAAACTTTCTATGCAACACATTAAATCCTGCTACCCTGTGGAGACATAATCACATTAGAGTTCTAAGCACATGTAATACTTCTATTTATTGACGTGTTGGAGAAAAAAGAAGTAACCTTAGCTCATTGAAATAATTTCATATTCATATACCAACTAGCGAACTATGTCACGTGGCGACTGGTTATCCTGTCCTTCACATTGCTATTCAGTAAAATATTCATATGCATGCAAGTCTCAAGTAAGTAAATAAGTTTGCCAGTCACTTCATTTTGCTGAATTTCATTAGAAACAAACAAACAGAAAAAACATCCTAAGACTTTCAGGCTCCAAGATGCATACTCTGTCCAAGATAAATGATGATAAAACTTGGATTCCAGATTACTCTGTGACAAGTCCTCCAGTAAGCAAGGGGTTGTAAGGGAGGGACATCAACTACCAAGGGAAGGTTTTATCAAAGCCCATCAGCAGGTTGAGCAGAAGTGCCTAGGATTGTGCCTTTCCATGGTCTAGGAGTAAGGGATAATGAAGCAGATGAATGTCAATAATATACTTTATTAAACAGATACTGAACTGGGAAGAGCCTGAAAAGGCTAAATTAACAAATGAATGAAAGCCAGCACAACCCACCACAATTGCTGGGAACTACATCAAGGAGTGTGGCCTATGTGTGTCCTCTTTGGACCTCCATGAACTGTTCTGATATGTTAATGGGTTCTGATACATTAATGTGCAAGTACAGAAGTATTCTGGAGGCAACAGAACATTCCCTAATATTCCTACAATATCCCTACTTGTGCATATTGTTGTCTGCAAAGATATCAGAAACATGATTTCACTTTGTTTCACACATACAGACATGCTTTGTTGATACATCAAGCACTGAAACAGAGAAAAATTTATTTTAAAAGGGACGTCTGGAGGTCATCTGTCCAAACCCTGCTCAAAGAATGTACTTAAGCTGAAACAAGCACATAACCTTTTCTTCCCTTGATACCCAGCATAAAATACTTATGAAAAATAAAATCTTATTTTGGCACCCTCTGATCGCAGTTCCACTTACTGTTCCAGTTTTGTTAAAGAAAACACAATGATATTAAAGGGCTTGCTGAACTGGTTTCACTCTCTGGGTAGCCCTGTTGTTTTGCAGACATTTGCTTATTGGTCGTTAAGTTGGCAAACTGGAACAAAATGTCACACAAAAAACAGAAGTCCCAACCTCTACAACAACCTGGAATTTTACTCTGAAAATTCCATTCCACTTGAAAACACAGCTTTAAGTCCTTTGTAACAGATGAGGACAAGTTTATTTTGTAAGAATCTACTTGTTAACATGTTATTTTTATTCATATCATTAAAACCTGTCTTTCTTATTTGCTCAGAGAGAATGCCAGTCTGATCTACTAATCATAGCTTTTGTATATCCATGGTTTTCAACTTTTAGAATGCATGAATCCATGCATTAAAAAACAGATGTGTTTTTGTATTTCACCTCCTAGAAGCCTAGTATTGTAGACACATTTTGGCTGCCAAATCTTTTTGTCAAGATGAGGTTTTTGGAAAAAGCCATTTATATCTATTAAGTCACTACAGCTAGAACCAGATTCCATTGAGTGTATACCTTAAGCAAATCTTAAGAATTTCTGACTTGCTTTCTTCTCCAATAAATTTGTCAGAAACAAAACACACATGTGCAAAAAGAGAAAAGAAAGAGCTCTGGGTTTTTCTCTTATTTATTTGTTTGCTTGTTTCACATAAACTACAAAGTCAAGGAGAAGTAAGCCACAGGAAAATGGCATTATGCTACAGTGTGTCTGCCCACATGTAGGGTACTACTAAACCTCCCTACTATCAACACAAATTTATAGCTGAGATTCCAAGACCTTGCTCCTTGACACACTCTTCCCATGGTAATTTTCATTCCTGGAGGTGCAAAACTAAACAAACAAGATTTTTTGGAAAATGTTTGAATACTACAATCTAGATGAAGAAACAGTGTTAGCCGAAGTACATTACCTCGGTGTAGGTTATAAAACAAAAAAAATAAACCAACTGGTTGAGTGCCAGCCACTGCTAACTAATATACATGTCAAGACCTGTACTTTGGGGGGGGGGTGGGGGGGGGGGTTGTGGTTCGTTAACATGTTTCTTTGTAATAATTCAGTAAGAATCTCAGCATTTATTTTTTGAAGTTTCAGATCCCTATATTGGCTGAAAATAAACTAAAATAACCTACAAAGATCATCTGTCTGCAGCATATCATACCCCCCAAAAATAAAGGAAAAACCCCACCAACAACATTCTTTAAAATGTTGAGTTGAACATGATTTTGAGAACCTGACTCATTTTTACATGTTTGGGTTTGGCAATATCAAGTAATTTGCTTGCAAACACTCAGGCACACCATGTCAGAGTTAATAGAAGCAGGAAGGGCATTCTCATGCTCAATAATTTTCTAGTTCAATAAAAATTTCTCACCTGCTGGATTTGCTGTCAAGGCATATCATACACTTACTCTCTTTAGATACTACTAATTGTATTTTTGGATTTCCTCCCACTTCTTATTTCTGAAATCCAGCATGATGGATAAACACTCCATAGCTGTTTTAGTCAAGTCTTAACTCCAGAGATGCTTTCATGATGCTCTTACAGTACCAACGGGCTTCCCTTGTAAGATAAGAATCAACTGAATATTGGTTAAGATTTCTTCTGCCTTAGTATCCCGAGACCTTTACTGAGAGGAACACATTCCTGGTTAATAATGCAGTGCTTTCCATACATTAAAAAAGTTTCTTTTGCCATGTCAAAGAGCCTATTTCTAATGTAATTCTTGTGCTATGTCTGTTCTTAGAAGCTGTGCGCTCAGAAGTCAAGGAGCTTGAGGTATTTATTCAAATGAAGTATAATTAATAAAGGAGTACTACCTCAACCAAAATTCTTTGCTGTGCAAACGTACAGAGTTAAAAAATACAAAGTTATAGCACTGAGAGCAGTACCAACTTGATGTACAAGTACTGACATATATAAAATTCCAAAATTTATATAAAACTTTTTACTGAGTTAGAACACAAATACATGATTTCATAGCACTAAATTTCAAGTCTTAATTTTCATCATCCCATTAAAGATAAAATATGTGGCCCCATATAATATTTGAGATTGTTACTTTTAGATCTGAAATTCACTCTTTCCTATCTTTTCCATTTTACCCCGTTTCATTAACAATTATCCTAAAGTCAAAGCTGTCTTTTTACTACCAGGATTTCAAACAGAGCAAACTAGAAAGCTTAAGAGTAATCTCAATATATATCCTTCTTGTCTTCCTTCCACTATCCTCATTAAACTCTTGTAACAATCAATAATCTACTTATTATTATAAGGTAATATATTCCTTAATGCTCTCACAGCTATATTGTTGTCTCAGGTTATAAACAAACAGCTATGGTCCATATATTTATTAGTACAGTTCAACAACGCTTCCTAGTGCCTGCTTGCACACACTTGCAATATCAAGCCAGACTCTGCACAGTACTCCACAGAGTTTACTCTGCATTGGCAAAGGCCCACCTCTGTCTGTTAAGTTGTATGTTTGTTTTCTGGCATTTATTAGTCATAGTGAATGCTGCATATTTCACATGATAAAAGCATGTTTATATTTTATGTAGAATAAATACATTTCTCCAAGTTAAAAAACTTCTAGTAAACAACAGGGAAAAGTCCTGAATTTTATTAGAACATCACATATTTCACAATTTCATTATTTTAGGGTCTTTTTTTTCCCCAGTAACAAGTAAGAACTTATTTTGGGGCATTTATGTAGTGATATTCAGTACTAACAAAAAATTTACCTGTCTGGAGAGTGCACACACACAAAGACACATGAAGGCTCTTGTAAATAACAGCACTGTTTTCAAGACCCTCAGACTGGGATGATGGTCCTGAAGATGAATATGAAGATCACATCAGGTAGGTGTGTATGTTTTGGAGCTACTAACTACTGATAACTATCAGCTATAGCATTAGGCAATGACTTAACTGATCCCTTCTTACAGAACAACGATGGCACTATAGGTTAAGCAAGCTCTGAAACAGGTATCTATTAGACCGGGATATGAATATTATGATAATAATAATAGAGTGGTGTTTCTCTCAAAACAGGAGGCTTGAAAAGAGTTGCCTTGACTTTTTCCACACTACATGGATAACATGACAATCTGGTGTGTACCAGTGTGGACAGGGAGATGTCATATAAGTGTTGGCCTTTGAAAATTACTTCACTACAAATGGGTGACCAAAGCATCCATGTCCTTTGGTAGGCCTCTCCCAGCAACATAAACATCAACACTGGGCATTCTTGAAATCTGTAGCAAATCTATCATTGCAGTTCTTGCTCCGTTTGCCACATGTAAATTTCAACTCACATCAGAAAAATCTCAGTTATTATATATTTATTACCTTTTCCTCTTCTCTCTGTCCTGTATTTCACTAGATTTCTTTTTAAGTCAATGCCCTTGCCATGGGCAATGAAAGTCCACTGCCATTACAAAATTATTACAAGCCAAGGACTTCTGTCTGTTTAAAGGCTCTTATCACTTTCTTAAGACCACAAGCTGCAGGGGACAATTGTCAGGATCAGATTTAATAATTTACAGTACACCAGATTCTGATGACCATATGATTATGATATTGATGTTAAATCTGATTTCAGCTGCACTAGTATGCTATCAGTGTGCTTTAGCTGTCTTCATGCTTTCTGGATATACAAAGTACTTTTTTAAGATTATATTGGGTTGATGCTGACTTTATTTTACACTCCTAGATAATTCTCTTTCAAAAGTAGAAATAAGTAACAACATCCAGAATACATATGCATCATAAGTTTGCAAGGTTATCTTAGCAAATAATAGATTGGAAGAAGGATAGTCTGTAAACATTTTATGGACCTTTCATTGAAAGTCTCTGTATTTCATCCATGTATGACTTTGGATACTGTTTTCTAATACAAAGAACACTGAGTAGAAATGTAGGCAAAAAACATAATTTGCGTTATGGCAGGAGCTATCAAATCTAGAGGGAATTCTTTGAGGATGCTTCCCTGGAAGAAGCTATTTGAAAATGCGGCATTTGGGAAGGCATCAAACCAGCAATTGTCACAGCAATAAGATTCTACATAAGGCACCAGCCAGAAAACATCCCTTGTCAATTATAGCATTAGTTTATTCACAATCCTGCTCTTCATTGGCATAATATAATAAATATGCAAATTTAGTAGTTAATGACAGCAGTTATTTCCCGCTTTTGCTTTAAAACCCAATGGGAAACAGTTACTGCTATATATGTATCTGTCGTTTCGCAGGCACCTTAAGACCCACCAGAAGATTACAAATAGTCTGATTTTCCTGAACTTCTTCATCTGGTTATGAATTTTTCTTCTTATAAATGAGTACCAGATCAGTGCCATGGGATTCTTAACATAAGCACAGCAACAGCAGCAAAAGTCAGGATCTACTTCTCTTCTGCAGGACTCCCCTAGGAACTATATCTGATGACTCAGACACTTTACTACTTGTTTATAGTGTTTGTGTGCATGGAGCTGTGGGAAATGATAAAAGCCGGTACCTGGGGGTAAAGGAAGAAGAAAATAGAAAGATGACTGATCAAAGCAAATGTTTCTGCCTGCCTGATTATAAAAGGAACAGAAACAAAAAAAAAAAGTTCTAGGTCACTTGCAGCAAGACTTATCAAGAGTGACTGGCTGAATGTTCATCATATGGTAAAGCAGTTTGCCCAAAGAAAAGGCACTAGACTGTATCACTTTTCACACATATGCTCCTAGGTCAAATCCCATTCACCCCATCTGTAACCATCAAAACTTGTCATCAAATAAACAGATGCAAGTGGTCCCTTTCCACCTCAACAGAGAAAAATGTCAATGTGAAGCCTGCAGGTAATGCAAAGATCAGAATGGAATGATTCTCTCCCTACCCTCACACTGAGGCAGAGCTCACTTACCTGTTATAGGCATACCCTGCTACATGTCAGAGATGCTTTCCAGAAAAATGCAACAGTTAGTTAGAGATTCAATGAACAGTAAAACCATTTTCCCCATAAGAATTCATGTAGCAGAGGGGGACTGCATGCAGCTACGTCAGAAACACACAAGGACAGTACAGAGCAGCATAAGATTCTCTTATTCAAATCCTAATACAACTGCCATGAGAAACGAGATCTCAATGGCACAAATGAAAAACAAAGACTACAGGGATGCTACTGCAAAGTCACCCAACAAGATCCTCTGTGAATTTTTACTACTATTGGTGTTATGATCAACAACAGAACTCCCAAGGAATGGACAGAGAAACAACGAACAGTAGAGTGTTACTGCCTCTCTGCCCCACTGCAAGTTTTCATTATCCCCAGGTGGTGGATCTACACAACCAAATTTAGCATACTCACCACTAAGCATGTACTGAAGTTGCATAAAAGAACTGTATCTTGCAGGAGTATTTTGCCAGTACACTTCACCACAAAGAATGTTACAAGATGCAAAGTCTGAAAGGTCTATCACAGGCAGTAAGCAGTTTGGAAAGTGTAAGACATGAAACACAATCTTCACAGGATAACCAGACCTACTCAGATTTCTGTACAGCTAACAAGCCTTGGGGAAAAGCCTATCAAAAAGTAATTCTTGTATGATTTTTTTTTTTTAACTGAAAAGAAATGCCTTGAGGGAGATACCTAATTTTTGTTACTTCATCTTAAAAGAAATTTGTAAGAGAACACGGAGTTCCTTGAGGATGAGATTCTTTTTTTAAAACCAGGAAAATCCAAGTAAGGCTTATACAAACTTGCAAAGCATTTAAAGAATATGGAAATAATGTTAAGAACACATCAAGAGTCTCCTTGACCCTACACTGTTTTGAGAACAACAGGAACTGTGAGACAGTCTGCCCTGTAGTATTAAACATACCAACATTTTGGTGTTACTAATAGGTCTATGAAATGGATGAAAACATTTTACATATAACTGCTACATAGATGAATAAGCAAATCCGATTTAATATCTTAGTAGACCACAGTACAAAGCAAGACAGTCCATTTTTGTCATAAGGGAAGCTTATGACAAAAGGAAGGCTTATTTCTTTTCATCCCTATCATGCAATCTCCAAAACCACCACTCAGCTGGTGACAACTTTGAGTTAATATCTATAATGATAAATAGCTGTTTCAATAAAATGTTTTATAGCGAACCATAAATCCATCTTCCCTTTTTCTTAAATGTCTTAATACTAATTATGACATAGATGCAATATTTGCATTCCTTTTGGAGCTGTATACCTACTGTTTATATGCAAATATGAAATAAAAGATTAGAGGAGTCACAAAGCTTACTCTTAATTTGAATGCAGCATGTGTCATAAAAAGCAAGGCAGCTGGAAAGGCAAAGGAATATGAGGTAATAGAGATTTACATTCTACAACACATTCAAACAGACAAGGGGATTACATGTACATTTTGGAAATCTGGATATTTTATTTTCTTCTCTTTTTCCTTCCACCTCCCCAGAAGCCAGAGTTTGCATCACATATTCTTCCTTTACAATTTCTGTTTGCCATTTCTGGTTTAATATTTAATTTGCTGTTTACTGGTGAAAAACAAGCAAACAGAGCTAATGGCAAGCCTGCTACCCTGTAGAGTTCATAGTTTAGAAGACACAGTATTTGGAAGTGTGTACACGTTAAAAAAAAGAACCCTATAAAGACCTGAACTTCTCTTATAAGGAATAATATGTAAATATTTCTTTTCTGCAGCTTTAAGATCAAATAATCTATCTAAACAAGGTGTCCATTACCAACAGTGTCAGAATTAAATCAGTATTAGCTATTCCAGAACTGCTTGGAAAATACTCCTAGTGTAAGAAAAGACCAAAGTGACAAACCACTGCAGAAACAGCACACCAAAGCTCTACAGAAGAGACAGCAAAGAGGAAGGAAAATCAAATCTCTGCTACAGCTAAGCACAGCAAGAATGAAATGTCTGAGAAATGTGGTGTCCAAACGTTAACAACAGACATACTTGTGAAATCCCACTCACACTGACTCCAAACACACGGAAGATAAAACCTACAAGAGGATGAAAGTCTAAAAATGTCTTCAATAACAATCACCTCAATAACTGTAAAAGCCTGGAAAAAACACCAAATTTAATTACAATTCCTGGACTCCATGGTCTACTTATACCTTTTTTCTGATAGTAACAGACAAGGGACAGCAGATCTGCTTCTGTTTATGCCCTATCTTTTTAAAATTCATGCTAGGTAACTTTAGAACCAATTTGAAAAGTCACTCTGAAGGTACGAAATCATGCAAACCCAGGGTCCAGGCAATGATCCTGAATAGTGCTGTTGACTCAACAACTTGGGAAACATCCATCAAGAGGCTATGATGCCTGCCCTGCATGTTTTACAGCACTGCTCTCCTTCCTTCCCACTGCAGCCAAAAGATCAAGCTGGGTCCTCTCGTGAGGAAGAGAAAATAATGCTTCATTTTCAAACACTAAAGAAACCTCCCCAAGCTCCCAGAGAAACAGAAAAGTGGATTTTCTGTGTATAGAAAGTGTGGAAATTAGAGGCAGAGCTGTGTCTTCTACAGAGGAGTCATCCCAGTGTCTCTAATTTAGCGGTACAGAAGGAAAACCAGAGGGGAAAATTACCCTTTTCATGACCTTTATAGGAAGGGCACAACCTTTATCTTCACACAGGAGAATAAGGAAGAAAACAAACATACAGTCCTGGGTTATTGTGAAGAAGGAGAGAGGACACAGCACTTCAAAGGTAGCAGTGATGTACCCAGTAATTGCCCATGATAAATATGCGCAGAACCCAATGATTAATGCTTGAATCCCTGAACTTCCTTACAGCTAACCTTCAAGAAACATGCACTCATCTACCTTCCTTTTTCTATTTAACCTTTACATCCTCTACTTTCATCAAGCTCATTCATTACCCGAGAGCTTGGCAAAGATTCCTGGTTCTGCTAAAGAAAGCCATACACACGCATATTCAACATAAGCCAGCTCAGAGACTGTTTTTTCCAAGCCCTCCCAGCTCTGTGAAAGTCAGGAATGCAAACACCTACACTTCACAAGAGGCATAGCTATAATGATCCAAAACACTCGCAACCACTGTGTACAAATACATCCCATCAATACTCAATGAGAAAATATGGCCTGTGACTGCCTCTGCTCCCTGAATCATAATGGATGAATTATCCTCCCACATCTAAAAGCAACAGAGACTAATATTGTACTCACTGTATCTTTTTTAAATGCAATATTTAGTTTTGTGTGAGGGTTATCTCCGTATCTGACTTTTCTGCATGCTTACCACTTTTTTCTTAACTAAACCAGCCATAGTTACCTTGCCAGTTTGCAGTGTGCCACTCACTAATTAGCACAGGAATGGGGGATTCTTGTTTGTTTGTTTGTTTTGGTGTGGTTTTTTAAATCACCACTATTAACAGACACCAGGGGATCTTCTTGCTCCACAGCTATTATGCTGCAGATCACCAGAAAATAAGCTACTAAAGATGTTCTATGCCATTTTACTGCAGACACTGGAGAGTTCTGTTCTCTGACATGTTTTGAGAACTAAGTAACTCCTCATTGTCTGAACAGAGATTATTTTTCATTCACTTCACATTCAGAGGAATTCTGTATTCCTTTTTCAAAGACAGAAGAATCTGTCCAAAACACTTCATGGTGAAAGAAGGTCAGGGTCAGACTTCTCCCAGTATTTCTCCTATAGAAATTTACCCACCAACCGTACATTTACCTGTATCTGATGCATATTTCACTTGTCCCAGTAAAGAACCATGTATACAAAATTGACAACAGGGGGCAAAATTGCTTCCAGGGCTGTGTAAAAAATGGTGTGCTTACATGGTTATATAATTTCCTATTACCAGATAGCACTTCCCTTGCATATGACTGGAAAGCTAGAGACTTGGTTTACTTGTAGCCTTTTCCATTTATAACTTCCAACAAGTGACAGTGTCATCAGTCCACTGAGTCACAGACACTGTAAATAAAGCAGGCTTCACATCATAGGTTGTCATTCCTTTAAGAAATTCTGCTTTGTCAACATCTTCTGTAATACATTACGATATGTGATGAAAACCTTGAATAAAAATACACTATAACAGTTTAGGAATAACAATACGCTCTATTTTTGAGATCTTAATGACAATAGAGTTTAGTGGTTAGAGTGAAGAATTAGGAAATGGTATTCATAAATTCTTTTCCTTGCCCTCCCAATGACTTCCTCTTTACCCACAGTGTTAGTGGGCTTATTTTGTAATGCTGATCTGTATCATATTAGTGCAACTGAAACATAAAGACCATACTCTTACTGCAGTCCCATCTGTCATACCAGGAAAGTTATTCATATCTGTTTTTCTTCCTCTGTTCTATCAAAAGTTGAGGACAACTGTATTTACTAGCTCGATGGGGTGCTATACAATTAACTGAAACCACATGATAGGTAGTCTGCAAGCAGATAGATATAATTGGCTAAAGAATTATGAAGGGCTGTTACCTAAACTTGTATTAGAAATGATAACTGAATTGAACCCTGTCCCATATCACAATTCAGGTACTTTCTGAGGCCTGGACACTTCAGATATATGGTTGCAAACTTCATTTTAGATTAATTTAGCAGGTGAGCACTGCTGAAGTAAAGTACCAAGGGAGACATGAATACATGCAAAGACAAAAGAGCATTCAGTCTGTAACATGGGCTGGATAGAAAGAACAAAGGTTTCTAGCTTAATTTTGAAGAGCTAAGAGATTTGGATGGTTTCCAAGCTTTTTGAGGGTTTCCATCAATAGCACAAATATGTATTTAGAAATGACTAGTGACTGTAAGTTTCAAAAACTAATTATGAAGTTAATTCAAGTATTTTGCTCTGGACTTTTGTAAAAAGAAGTGAACCCTTTGCAAATGAGCTAATGACATTAACAGTGAAAGCAGAGGACTCACCACAACTTAGGTACAAAGGGTAACTTCATTGATCTTCCTGAGGTGGTTGAGAACTGCATGTTTCCTCCAGAACCTTCTGCCTCGCTAATTCTCACATTAAAAGTCACAGGATTTCTCTTTTATGAGTAACTACACTACTTCCCTCAGTGACAAGTGTTGCAAATTGAGTAAATACAAGCAAAAAAAATCATTTAAATTTTGACACCTCCTCCTCTATTAATTCACAAGTTCCTTCCTCATTTAGTTTGCAAAGGAAGAACAAAAGAAACAAAGCGACCATAAGGGAAACACCGTAAAGGGCTGAGCAGTCAACAGCCTCGTGGCATTTCTCACTGAATAGACAGGCATTAAACATCTGGTGCCTTTTTCCAAAGCCAAACAGCTGTCCACCCCAGCCAGCAGCAGCACGCTGCGGACAGGACATGCCATGCACTGATCAGCATCAGTTCACTGCTTCCCAGAACGTGTTTTCCCATGTATGGCTCTATATCTCATGGTCACCCTAGGGCTACACAAGGGTTAGGGCTAAAATCCCTTTTTAAAAAAAAAAAAAAAAAAATCATATTAATGTTCTCCAGGGCAGGCAAGGTCAGGGGAAGTATGGCAGCGCCGGCAGCAAGCATGGGTGAAGGCGCCGCTGAGGCACCCAGATCAGGGCTGAGCCACCCAGATCAGGGCTGAGCCCTCCCTGCCGCCCACGGACGGTTCTAGAAACCGGCCCGCTGTCAGCCCTCGGGGACACGGGCACAGCCAGCCGGCACCGGGTGTTGGAAACACCTATTTGTGAGAGAAACATGGGCACCCCTGCGACACCACCGGGCCACTTGTGAGAGAAACCTGGGCACCACCGGGAAGACACCAGGCCAGTTGGGAGGGAAACGCGGGCACCCCCCTCCCCCCCCAACATCTGTGAGGCGCTGTGAGGAGAGAGCCTCAGAATCTGCTTTCAGGCATCTTTTCTGGAGGCACTTACACAGCAGACGCCACAGTTTCCAGCCTTTTCGGAGGCCGCCTGCTCCCCCCAGCTCGGTTTGTAAGCGTGTGGCACTGCCGGCCCTGCTGCCATTTGAGGTTAGAGTGGCCGTGCTGGGGTGGGCGGGGGGACAGCTGGGTGCGGAAAATGCTGTCCGTCACTGTTAACTGCTGCAGGGTGGAGCAGGTATTCAAGCAGGGGAAAAAAAGTCTCTCAAGTTTTAATTTAGAGCACCCTGCGGACAGATAGTATGGGAAGACTTCAGATTGATGAATAAGGAAAAGTTTCCACAGAAACCCTGATCGGCAGCCAGCGGTGGTGGCTGGGAGCTGAGGTGACCTTTCAGAGGAGAAAATCCCTCCGCTGCAAAGAAGGTGGCAGATGCTTTGTGTAGAGAGGAAAGCTTGTCGACAAAGCCTGCGATTTTGATTTCGGCTGGAAAAGAGAGCGGGTGAAGGGCACATGAGCCTCCTTCAGACACCTGAGGGAGGTCTCGGCTGCCTGCAGAGACCAGGGCTGGAAGGAGCTCACCCATCTGTCCGTCCTCCCAACTTCAAACGAGCCAAATGCCACCTGCATCTGGGCAGAAACGCCTCAGAGCTCATTGAAATGACTGCTAACGGGGACTCTGTTTTCCAACCAGCCACAGGATTCATAGATCTATATTGCTGTTGCTGTATTCAGATTTCAGACCTGCTTAATACCTGTCTCCATGAGGCTGGGGTGGTTGAGAGGTATCCAAGAGAAGATGAAATTCAGGAGGATGACAGAAAATGTGTCAGGGAAACTGGCATTACTGATCACCCCTTATCAGCATGGCCTTTCCTCCTGCACTGTGGAGATAACACACATGCCTGCTGTTCAAAGAGAAGACCACTCGCTGTGTCTGTAATATTACATAGGTAACTGTTTCTTGACTAGAGTCAAAAGACTCTTTTCAGGTACCAATAGCCTTGATCCAAAATACCTGTCAAAGAAGATGACATAAAAAACGTTGCAATCAATAACACTTTCAATTTCTCAACTTTCTATAATACTGTCCTACTGCAAATGTGAGGGGGGGGAGGGAAAAACCCCAAACACTATGCTTTTTTCTTTTTTGACCAGGCAATTTACAAAGTTCATCCTTTAATGCTGACTCCTCGACACTGCAAATATCCAGGATGGTAAGATAATTTGCAGATTCAATTTTTGTTCATGAACTTTCAATTTGCCTTTCACAAGTAAAACCAGTAATTGATTGGAACAAAACCTAAGGGCATTCGATATAAAAGGATATGATGTGTCGCAGTTGTCTGACATTCCAGACTGATCTGCAGAAAGCTAAGATGTGCATGAAATTAAAACCCAAGCAAATATATACCTTTTAATCATGTTTTGCCAGTACCCCATCCCACCAATCTGTTACAACTGGGAGAGTACAATACTATGTGCTGGCTCTCAATATTGTCTTACAAGTACCGCGCACAGATTGAACACCTACAATAAATATGCCAGTGTCAGACACTCATTGGTGTTTATTTACCTGTGGATGTGAAGATGGTTTGAAAAAAATCAGCCACTTGAAAAAAATGCAAAATATATATGCAAGGTGTGGTGACTGGCTCAGGCTATCGACAATGCTGCAGGTTTTTTTGCTGTTGAATCACACCTGTTTGTCTAAATTATGCAACATTTCAAAAACTTTATGTTATTTGGGAATTCTCAGAAGAGATTCTAATTCTCAGAATCTGCCCCTTGCAAAGTTGCACTGTCTGCATGAACCTTGACTGCTTGTTAAGAGCAGTATTCATAGACTGGGTTTTTTGTTGTTGTTTCCTAGACAACCACTCCAGGTTCCCCCCAGAGCTCTTGGGTTTGTGTTCCCTGATTAAAATGTACATGCTGCCTTTGGCTGATCTTATATGTGGGAATAGTATTAATTTTTGTAGGGGCACTATTGATTAACTTTTTATTGTCTCAAACAATATTAATTCCAATATTTTAAAAAGGATGATAGGATTACATGAATTTTAACTTTGCTAAATCATAGCTTATGCTCCCTATTGTGGAAGTTATTCTAATTTTTTCGCTCAAGGCAATTTTTGGTTTACACAACAGACTGATTGAATTCTACAGTTCAGTTTTTATGCAGACCAGCCATAATTACAACATGCTCCTCTTGTTCTGAGCACTCCTAAAGCTGTCTTTTGAGTCACTCCGCTATGGCATTTTCTGAGTTTGTAACTAACTCAAATATAAATGGCAGGGATGTGGCTCCTCCACTGGGGCTACTACTGCTACTTCCCTTGCAGAAGTTTTCCTGACAGTACAAAGGCCATCAAATCTACCATCTTGTCTTGCCTTGCCTTAGTCTTAGTCTTGCCTTGGTCTTTGTGTAGATCATTAAATTTCAGCTGTGGCCAAATTTCACTCTGCTCAGTGTAAAATCAAATTGGGGGTGAGGGAAGGAGGGGTCGAACTGCACTAACGTAAGATCTAGGTGAACGTGGCTCATTAGCTCCTCTCTTACTGCCTGGAAACAGATCCACTACTTCACTAGCCAGATGATTCCATACTGAAATGACTCAAAAATTTGGAAGAGGAATCATGCTTGGAAAAAACACGGAAGTGTTATCTTAAACTTCAGGTTGAGTTTAAGTGCCCTCTTCCATAGGAAAAAACTTAAGAATGTGCTTAATGGGCTACAAAATCAGGACCCCAAGGGGAGCTAATATCTGGCCACCAAGTGTAGCATCTCCGTATCTTTGCCTACCAAAATTACATTCCTTTGTCTCTCCAAGCACTTACTATATTAAAATATTAATATACACATTATGTTGCTTTACTAAAATTAATTATAGATCGAGACTTTATTGGCATGAAGCTAGAGTTCTTAATAGGATTACAAAATCTTACATACTGGACAATATATATATGATTTGTATTTCATCATACATTAAAAACTAAACACTTTAAGCCGTATCTTTTCTAGTACATATCTATTTTGTATTTTTATAACATGGACTTTTATTTTTGTGAGATGTTTGAATCTTACAGTTTACACAACTGTTGAATGCATGTATTTTACTTGCTGAAAACTGTCTCAAAATAAAGTAGGCCATTTTGCTTAATATGAAAAGCAAAAAATACTGTTTCATGAAGATGAAAATGCAAGAATTTTAAGCAGAAACCATTATATGTGCTTTTCACCAACACCATAAGAAATAAATAATAGAGGTCATTTTTATAAATCTCTGTCAACAACTAGTACTGTATTAATTGTATTTATAAGGTGATCTGGGGAATACAAAAAATGGATGAAAGGTAGTGGAACTTTCTGGTTTTATTTTTATATAGTTCTTCTTGGGGAAAAGCATCCATTTCTCATGCTGAAGGAAAGTCCACTTTGCTTCATGCAGATTATGAATGCTTTCAAGTATAACTTACTATCTGAATAATAACCGAATTCACCACCTGAGTAAGTTTTTTGGAGGGGTTTAATGTATCTTAAATTAGAAAGATTACTTCTTTAAGAGTAGTGGGAGACATTGAAGTCCCAGAGTTTTACTCCTTGAATGTAATTCTGGAGCATAAGCCCTTTTGTAAATATTGGACTAAATACACAATAGGTTTTCTGTTAGTATGCTGCTTTAATATTTTTCACAATACCCTTTACTGATGCCTTGTTTTCTCATATGGCTCTTTTTGGGGGAGCATTATACACAGTCAGCTTTTTATGTTTCAGAATTGCTTCTGATGCCTTTCTTTCACACTAAAAAGCCTCTGTAGTACATTACACCACTTTACAAATGGGAATCTCATACTATGTTCTTTATGTATGCATGTAAATTGCTTTCATTTATTTATGCCAGTGGCCTCTACGCTCGAATTGTATGACTACTGAATAAACAACTTTTCTTCCTGAATTACTGAATGCCACTCATGTCTGCTGCCATGCAGTACAGGGTGTATGTAACCATTCAAAGTGAGGAGTGCTTAACCTTGGAACATGAGTTGGTTCCTAAAACTCCTTGGAAATGCCTTGGAAATCTTTTCCACCAACTGCCTACTGGAGGAGAAATATGTTTGCACAGATGTCACCAATGAAAGTCTCAGTGCCTTTTTCTTCAGGCACAACTTTGTTACAAAAAAGAACAGTGAAAGATGTTTGCTTTTATTTCCACCCTTCTGCTAATTGACCATTATGAGATCTCTGATCTGCAAACAAGGGAACATCACATGAGCAAAAACTGTGGCTCTCCATAGACTCCCCACTTGCTATTTCCAATTAAATGTTCCTGGAATGTTCAAGCTTAGTCTCAATTGCATTTCAACTCCATTAGGTCAAAACTAGGCTTTTCTCTCCATCCATGAAAATTTGCTTTTTTCTTGAGAATAAGAGAAGGAAAACTGGCATATAGGTTCATAATGAACATACTCCTGAAGAGGTGGGGTTTGAATTACCTTATTTTATTAACTTTGGGCTGTAAGTCATCTGTTCCATGGCTTACCGATCCAGTGCTCTTTCCCTCTTCCCTCCAAAACAATGCCTCCCCAACTGCCTGTGACCAGCTGTAGTCTATGGCATTATCTCTCCTGCTCCCTGTCCATGTGTAAGCACATTTGCTTTCTTGCACAAGCACAAAAAGATAGCATCACACAAACATTTGTTTGATACCAGCCCTCCTTTCAAAGGATACAATAATAACAACCTTTTATGATTCCTTCCAGGACAGGTAACCCTGAGATGACTTGCCAACTGCTAGACAGCAAGTATGCACTGCCCCTCAGCCAGTGAGCAGGCCAGACAAATTGCTTTCCAAGCTGTGTAACGCAAGTCTGAAATAGAGGAAAATATGAGTAAGGTAAGCACAAATGAGACACCAGAGAGAGAAAATCCTCAAACAATATCCAGTTCCAAAATGATCCATTGGCATCTATGTTTGCCAGATGTAGAGAAACAAGTCTAAAACACACGTGGAAATGTGAAAATAAATTTTGACTCTGGGAAATCTTTTGACATCAGAATAAAGGTAATGAATTGCATGGCTTTTTTTTTTAATTGAAAGTCCTTGTGAAACTCTAACCTACAGGCAAAAGGAAGATAACAAATAGGAGACAAAGAGAACTCAGAGAACAAGAGTCACAGCAGCCAAACAGTCACCTTGGGCTATGCCTTAGACAAAGCTACTCTGACTTTTTTCCTGTGAGGTAGCCTATGGTGAGGAGCTGCAGGCTCAGCCCATGGAAAGCGTTTCCTGTGTAGTTGTCATCAGAATGTGGCACATCTGGAGAAACCAAGTACTGGGAGTCCTCAGTGCCTCTCAATATATGGTGCAGTTAATCTATGGTGACATTGATCTTAAAATACTGTGTACTCCACTACAGCCTCGGCTAACCCACCTTTAATGGGAAAATGATCACTGTTTGTCCCATGTTTATAGCTAATTGAACATAATAACTTGAACTGTTCAAAGGATTATAATTTGTTATAATGTCAAACTCAATACCATTTACTTTACCAAAATCTAACAAAAGATACACAGCCACAGAGAAGCAATTTTTTTTTCTCTGTTCTCCAGTGCATGGCAAAACTTTGCAATTTAGATTTACTAAAACTGCATCCTCCAGTGCAATGCAAAGAACTCCATAAATGCTAAATGCCATTATTATTATCAATGTAAATCAAAAGGTGCAATTCTGAATGAGTAACAGAAGCCAAAATTTCTTAGTAGACAATGTTATTACCAGCTGAGATCTTAATGGTCATATTAGACCATGTTGGAAGAGATGCTTTTCCACAGGGTGAAATTACTTGGTCAAGGAAAATCTTTGTATTTAAGCAAATGCCTCTCATATAGATGATGCTTTGTGAGTAATATGTAATGATAGAGGCAAAGGAGAGAGAGTCATTCCAACAATCACTAGAAGTTGAAGAGCCCTAAATTTTTAAAATTAATTGTACTGTAATCTAATATACACAGGAAAGAGACTTGCTTTTTTAAAAACACAAGTAGGTATGAAAAATTCCTTTAAAAAGAAAGACTTGCTTCCACCATCCATTTCCATCATGGGTACCTATAGGAAACTGTAAAACAGTTCTGTCACCCCCAAATATTTTAGCAAAGGCAAGTAAGGCACGTGAGAGATATTATACATAAAAAGGCATAGCCTCAAGGAACTTCTAACTCACTTCTTCAGGAGGAAGAGAAGAATGAAGGAGTCTATAGAATTTGTGCCTTCCATTTCTACATGAGAGAACTGATAGCAGATTTGATTCAGAGGGAAAAATGTTCTAGTTATCCTTAGCACTGGAAGGAAAAGCAGCTGTGACAGGATGTCCCTAAGCTATACTGCTTTAGGGATCAAATTCAGATCTCTTGCCTGGTATTGTCCTGGACCATGTCGGGACACTTGATTATATCACAAACTCCCCTTGTAACCTGGGACAATTCATACCCTAACTCCCTAAATATAGTAAGAATCAATAACATTTACTTTCTTTCATCTAGAACATGTAATTTATAAACTCTCAATTCTTCCATGTATTTTGCATTAGTGGTAAAGATAAATCTTTTGTGTGTGTGTGTGTGTGTGTGTGTGTGTGTTATACACACACACATACATATACGCACACGCAGTCACACAAATTGTTTCAGTTTTCCAGTTTCAATGTTGCAAAATATCAATGTTCACATATTTAGTTCTTTGATATGCATATATATGAAGGAACCTTCATTGTGTCAGTTGAATATTATACTGATAGCGGGTCAATACTGGATTTGGGTGTCATTTGGTATGCGCGTGTTACCTGATTTGTACTTTCCCTTTCTTTTCTAGTTTATACTTTGCTTAAAATAAACAATGTTCACTAAGGAGTGTTTTTATGTGTCTGCATTAAGGAGGCATCTTAATCTCATGGAGGTAAAAGGAAAGCCTCACAGACTTCACAGCATCCCTGACCTTTCCCTCACATCTGCTCTCTTCCTACGCATGCATGTACACAGAGTCAAAAGATTTACAAAGCAGGAAAACAAATGAAGTCATACGAGTCGTTCATACTGGGTCACATCCTTGCTTTGACAAGGTACAATTTAACCTCAGAGTGAACCCGGTTTTCAAAGACCATGGGGAACAGTTATGTAACAATGAACAGCTGAAACACAAATAGACAAAGATTTTACAAAGCATATTTAAAAGAATTACTTTTCACACTAGCTTATCTTGAACTACATACTATAAAACTACAACCTTAGCATTACCATTTATGCATTAGTTCTCATCTTGAGCAGATAACTTATTTGATATTTTACTGATGATCCTTATACTCTAAATAATTTAAAAAGAATGAGTCTTGAGGAAAAGCTTCAGCCTTTAGAATGTATCTCTGTAGTATGGCTTTATACTGCTTTAGAACTGGATCCGTATGTGGTCGGCCCTTGCATAGCCAGAGGATTCTAATGTTTGACGCTTATCTGTGGGACACTGTTGCTATTTCTTTTTCTGAATGTCGCAATTAAGGATTTTTCAAACTGTCCCCGATGACAGCCATAGTCAAATATACTGCATAGTTTTTTACCTCTCTCAGTGAAAAATTTCTGTATGACAATTGTAGGTTGCTATACATTGAAGACAACCTAAAAAACTAAAAACGTTAGATGTACTCCCTCCCTCTCTTTCACCCCTCTCTTCCCTTATTCAAATGCTTAAAATTCACTCACATTCCACCTCAGTTACATCTAAATGGAACATTACATTCCTGTTTAGCAATATGTGCAATACGATGATAATTCATAATGCAAAATCCAATCCCAGCTTAATGTGGTGGTAATAGGAAACTGCTTTTATTCCTTTCGTTATATAGACATGCTATATGCCTTTACAGTGTTACAAATGATGCAATTTTGCAGTTATACATGAATACAAATTCAATAGAGAAGGGTAATCAGAAAGGAGAAAGACTGTTACGGGCTACGCAGTAATTAAGACTGACCTTGGTTATTCATGAGGTTTTTATAAAACTCCTCCCTGTAGGAGAAATCCAATGGCAGGAGGGATCTGATGTGAAATTCAGAGCCAATAAAGAGCACAAAGAAGTTGAATAATCATTCTTCTCTGTAACAGTGTTGGACGTTATGCAGCTTGCAGACTTTTTTCCCTATAATTTGACTCTCTTACTCATCTTACTCTATTTCAGTAAACCAAGATATGACTCATAGAAATTCAGAATCCAGGCACAACAGAGATACCATGTAACAAGTCATTTGTTGTATACTGGGAGTGTTGGCAAACTTAACATGTATACCTACTGACTGCTCTCCTTAGTACTCAGTTAAGCTTCTGACTGCTGGATAACCTCTTTTTACCTTAATCAATTGCACTGTGACATTAGATTTTAAAATAGGCTGGTTTTCTTATTGTAATAATGCTGTACAGCTGACTCAAGAACAATTTTTAAGGCTAAAATTATAATTAAAGATACATGCCTATTGCCCAATTTACTTGTGGTTCTTAAGAACTATTTATTACTGGTTTAAGGAGTGTTTTCAGACAGATTAAATTAAAAACACCATTTCTGTCTACGCCAGGCATGTTCAAAAAAAGTAACAGCTGCATTTCAGTTCTGAATCTAGTATTTGAGTTTCAGTATCAGGTTTAAGCCTAAGCTGGGAGAAGCATTAAATAAAAAAAAAAAAAAGAAAAAGAAAAGTTGAGAGAGCTCAGCTATCACCCAGCTGACATCTCCTAACCTCCATAAAGTGACCACAAAGCTGAAATTGGTTTGGGTTTCTTTTCCTTTTGTTTGTCTGGTCCTGCTCATATGTAACAGTGGCATTTGTAAGCAGTAACCAAAAATGTATATTAAACAAGAATCTGGAGACACAGTGCAATATACTATATGGTAAAAGGGAAGATTACTCTTGCTTTTACTACCCAGCATGATACATATTAGTAAGATATTAGCATTTATATGATCTTCATAGCATACAGTAAGTGAAAATTCCTCCACATTGGATTGGCCTCGAACCCGGCTGATGAGTTTACGTAAATGCTACAGCTAGACTCTCTCATTGTATGTCATGACATACAGAAGAGATCTTCATGAAAGATAGCAAATGGTGTAATCTTTTGTTTTAAGCTGAGTGTTTCATGTTCTTTCTCTCAATCCTCTCATATCTTATGTCAAATAAATTTTCAAAGAAGTGCAATCCTGAACCTCTTCCAGCCCAAGAACTTCAGAGTAAAGACTAAAGGACTAGACTCCTTGAATGTTATAAGTAATTGCTAGAAGTGGATCAAAAGTTCAAAAACAATCTCTCTGGACCTTGTAATGCATGAATTTGTTCTGTTTTGTCCTGTACTTTTCTATTCTATTCTCCTAAGCAAGTTCTTACATTGGCCTTATCAATGTACTGAGTACATTGATATCTGAGTACATTTCTGAATTGTGTTCTATTCTTTTCCTGTTCCCTCAAAAGAAATTATCTGTGCTATAGCATTTTGTGTGGGGAGGGATTTGTTTTATCTTAGAAAGAGGTGTTTGTACTTTGAAGTTCTACACTTAGATCAGAAACCACAGAGATTTGTGATTCCACATTTTTGGACTGGACTCCAAGAATTACGATTCTCCGTTCTCCCCAGAATTACAGGAGGTAGCACTTAGGATCATAACCTTTGCTTTTGAGCTTGTGCCCCAAGTACTGATCTGATGCCCAACTTTTAGAACTGACTTCAACATTGCAGATAACTTGTTCTCACCCCCCCCCCATCTTATTTTTATTTTTGTAAGAACAGGAATAAATCCCTTATTTCTATCATCAAAACACCCTGTGGTGTTTTTTGTCCACCCTATGATGGACACAAATATAGCCAACTTCATACATTATCAAACACTGTTACATGAGTAAGACACTCCTTTCTTTTGAAACTGATATAAGAACAACTTGAGCCTGGATGCAGGCTGATGCAGTTTCATAAAGACTCCTTCTTCTGTGAGCACCTCAGAGTAGCAGTAAAAGAGCTGCCTCCACCCTACTGATCATATCATTACATATATTAACACCTCCAACACCACCGCCTTCTCTCTTGGTATTGCCTGCCCATTATACACAGACTGAAAGTGGGTCAAGGACACATTGAAGAATTTTACAAGTCCAATCAATGTTTGAGTCAAAGAAACAGAGTACTACTGCATAAAGAAGTCATTTGACACAGTAAGTTACAGTCAATATATAAACAAATAAATAAAGTGCCTAAGTGTGTGGCAGAATTTCATGCTTTAGCACAAACAGGTCATAAGCAGAGGGTGAGTTTCTAATTAAGAGAGAATTGCTATGGTAACCAAAGGTGGTCACACATAATTGGGTGTGAAACCACGTGCGGCTTCATGACAGAGGTGTCTGCATATATTACCCAGCACATTTTCTGTTTCTTAAATAGAATTACATTATCAGGTCAGATAATATTTTCCATCTTTCATGTGCCTCCTTTTTGAGCAACCAAAAATGCATCTCTGTGGGTTCCCGTGACAATTTCAGCTCTTCAGCACCCTTCTTTACAGCCAAGGCAGCAGAAGTCTAGATGTGACTTCCTCATGAGCTAACAAGTAACAAGAGAGAATGACGTTTACAGTGTATTTATATGAAACTCAGGAAGGGGACTCTGTTCTTTAAATGGTATCAGAACAGTCTATGTGCAAAGACAAACTTGGAAGTGAGGATTCTCAGCCCTAACTTACTCTTGGTCATGGGTCAAGAACAAAGAGCGGTGTTTGACTATGTGTTTCCTAACCCAATTGAATGGGACAGAGAAGCAAGATAGTTCCCTGTGTTAGCGAAGCAGAGCAATCGGGAATGAAGGTAACACTGCTCCTCAAAATGGGACTGTGCACACCATCTAGCTCCTTGATATCATAGATGATACTATAGTGTCTTAGTTAAAACAGTTATGGTTTAAAATTGGTATTTTGTTATCACAATCAGTGGGAGAGAGAAAAGCGGTAATCTTGGAGACTGAATTATTCTGTGCAACTAAGACCAGTCTGGTAGGAGCAGAGGGGATACTTAAAAGTCACATTACATCAGCACAGTGGCACCTGCAGAAACAAACCAATTGTGATTAAATACATTTACTTAAATTTATGAAAATTATTTACCAACTTAAGCATCTCCTACTAGAGAGTTTTGAGCATTATCTTAACTAATTAGATTATACATTATCTATGTAATGAATCATATATTATCTGTGTAATGAATCCTGATGAAGATTAAAAGAAAATCTCATTACTTCAAATTGTTGTTCTGGCACAAGATTTTGAAGATTTCTATTAAAACCCTTTCTTGAACACGTGGATATGAATGAAAGGTCAGATCTTTGGCTTACAAATCCCCATTTCTCTGTACCAGCTGCACTTAAAGGGCACAGAGCTACTTCAATGCACACAATATTCCTCTAGTCTGGAGGAATCTTGCGACATTGTCAGGACAGGATGGATTCAGAAACGGGGAGGATAAAGAGATCAGCTCCTGTGGACTTCCACTATTACTGCAACTGAGAGAAGCTTTGAGACTCAATTCTGTTAAGAACTACTTCAGGATCTTAAATTGCCCTTTTTCGATTTACCTTATATTGGTGGTTCTCAAGGGGCATTGTATTTGACAGTTTCCTCTATCCAAGGAGTCAGTTAACGAGGTCTGACTTAATACATCTTTGTGCTCCTGTTGTCTACAAAACAAAAACATACCTGTTCTGCATCTTTAAATGAGGTAGTGGGCTATCATTAGTCTCTCTGCATATCTGAAAAGGCTGCTGCTCATCTGCTCTGGAAGTGCAATCTATATAAACAGTAGGGCATTAAGGCAATCAGGAAAAGCATATCTGACTGAAAAATAGTCAAAAGCTAAGTCAAAACCCTCAGTCAGCACTGCAGTGCCAATCTAGCTGTGTTCTGCTGTTTCTGCATGTCCAAATTTCCCATTAATTATCTCTCAGCAGGAGTTCTGCATAAAGCGATGTGGTCAAAGAAATTTTCAGTCACTAAGGGAAAGCAGAATATCATAGTCTCTCTCTGTCATGCAGGGAGGAGAACCTTGCCCATGCTGATTAAGTACAGCAGTTGACAACAGATGTTATTTGTTAATTATTGACATATCCAAAGGGTTCTATGGCTTGACAGAATCCGTAACAGATAAATTATCTACTTTGTTGTATCTCATCATGGAACATATGGTGGCAGTTTGATGTAGTACAACTTTTTAATATTTTTTTTAATGTATTCCTACATTGAATTCCTCACTCCTTTTTCTGTTACTTCTTGATGCATCAGAATGTGTGCTTTCTTTTGTTTCCTTTTTTTTCTAGCATCCAATTACCCTCTGTTTCCTGATACAGTAGAGCTACTCAGAGGTTCTGATGTATCTTGTTTGCCAGTTCACAGGTTTTTTTTTACCCTTAAAAAATATCAACCAGATGGTTTCAAAAAATGCCAATTATATCTAATATATTATTTGAAATTAAAGTATCACTGCAAAATGCCCCTCATCTTATTAACTGCTTGAAACTATACGTATCACTTCAGATGCACAAAGAACTGTGTGTTCCACCACTGTATTAAACAAAAGCCTACCGAGAATTTGAGCTGCTTCAAGATAAATCTAAGTGAATAGCTAAATTGTATGCTACAAAGTATTCATATGTATCTAAAGCTCAAATCTGAAAAGCAGATCCTGCAAACCATTCAGCAGCTTAAATAGCACAGTATAAAGGACATACTGATTTTTATTATAGTCTTGCAGTTAAGACATAGACTTGCTTGTGTACCTCAATGAAGACAAGATACATATTTCTGATGACAAATGTCTGAGGTGTCATCTGCTTTGACTTGTAGCTGGAAAGTTACTTAACTATATTAAAAGATATTTCATTTCTTCTCCTCTATAAGCTTACATTCCCACTTTGGAAAGCACCTGGGGATCTCTACTGCTGAAAATTAATTTTCTTGTAACATAAAAATTGGGAACGTTAATAAACATAATTTAGTTTCCTACTGGAAATTGAGACATAGAAACTGTCACTGAATTTGACACGTGCAAATGACTTAGTTCATGGATGAATTAGCACTTGAAAAAAATAGGGAACCAAGCAAGGAAAAAGGAAAAAAATTATAAAAATTAGGTATTTAAAAATTAGTGTTAACCTGATTAACTCTTTTTTTGCTGTATTACCTTAACCTGTAAATATTTTTCACAGAGTGAAGCTATATAATATGAAAGTGAAATCTATTTTACAACAAGAATTCCCAAAGAAAGGCCTTCTATTTGACAGCTCTGGTAGATGCTAGTTGGAGTTGTTATAAAGAGGCTTATGTCACGCAGAGTTGATGACTTAGAACTCAGACACTGAGTAAAACAAACCCTTGATATACCTCAGCTGTTTCTGAACAACATGTAGCACCAGGAATAAAATTAATTATGAAAATATTCTCAATAGGAAAATGAACTAGTTAAAGTCAGAGCTGAAGCACTATGTAAGGATGAATTTGCCAGACATACGTATTCCAAAAAACTGTGGGAGGGCAGGTCTTTGTGATCCAACAGAGACTCCAAAAATATCACAAGCTCAACACAAGAAGGTGTGAAGAGCAAAAGTCCAAGTGTACAAAAAGGAGTATATAAAGCTTCACATACAATGAACAAGCGCTAACCACTGCATGCCTGGCGTTTGGAACAAAATGCAAAAAGTGCAGAGGCTCACCCTATTCTGTAAGAGGCACTGCATGCACACAGCGAGGGCAGAGCACAACAGTTTGCTCAGAAGAAAGCTCTATAGGAAGGACATCTAATGGTGCAATTAATGAATGGCCTAAATGAATGAAACAGATATAAGTTGCATGTGAGTAGGGATATAAGATCACTTTAAACATAAGGACATACATATTTAGCAATGACAAATACAGTGTATTGGATGAGGTATATGCACTTGCTGAGCAACTGTAAAATATTGGGAAACGAAAAAACGTTAAAAATGGCACAGATATTGTTGAATTGGAAGTAAAAAGAAAGTTGCCATCATGGTACTTAGAAACCACACATCATAAAAGCCTGCTGTTACAATGCAGATCAAAAAAATGGCAAGAAAAAAATCAGAAAATAAGCATCACACACACACGCCATAGTTTGCACAATGATTTTCTAGAACAAAATCAACCATGACTTACAATATATCAAAATATCAGTTATCTATTATTTTAATTTTGGGAATACAGTTAAGTTCACTTACAATACTTAAAAGGTCATTTGGAAAGACTGAAATGCAGTAGCATAACCCACTTTAAACATTATCTTAAAAATATCTCTGCTCTTTCTTCTGACAGATTGTTTGTACAAAGGTTTCTCCTTATTTCCTTAAAATTTTGGGGGAAAAAAAAGCAGTAAATCCTGCGTAGGTCTTTTCAGGAAAAGAGAAAAATTTTAAACTCTGTAGGCCCACACAGAAACACCAAGGCAACACAACTCACCAAATGCAACCTGAATCTTTGCCTGGATTCGTAGAAAAATCAGTACTTCCTTTAAATGATCTTGTTCTTCCTGGGATTTTGAAAGTGGTAATTAAGCATCATCATCTCATCATCTGGACAAGGCAGTGGGATATGGTTAAATTCAGCCAGCCGCTGGTTCTGCCATATGCATGTAAGGGTTATTGCATAAACCCTTTTCTTTCCAGCCTTCTCTGGCCCAGGTTTCTGAATCTAATCTTTCCCGTAATGATCAGCTTTTACTCTTCCCACAGCAGTTCAAAGGCTCAGACATGTTGGCAGACCAGGAAATGAAACTCAAGTGGCCAAGAAGCACCCATTCAGAACTGATACCTCTTGTGCAGTGTTGAAACTCTGTACATCTGGAACAGTGAGATCTTTGACTTCACACAGTCTGAAGAAAAGCCCCATGAATAACCTGGGGCTATTTGTGGTCTAGTACCTCAAGCAGACAGAAATGGGAAAAAACTATGGCTTGAAACTATTAAAACTTTCTAAGCATAATTTTGCTTACTATCTTAAATAATTGAGATATGAAAAGCTTATACTCTGTAACTATTAGTAGCTAGTATCAGTACTGGAATTGTTCAAAAAGTCTCATCCACATTTGCTTAAAAACAACAAAATCTTATGGATTGCCAAGACAAATTAAAAGAAAAGTTCTTTCATTTAACTCCTATAAAGATACCTAACCTACCACAGGTTTTAAAAGATGCGGATACCTAAACATCACTATGAATTTTAAAGTGTCTTTCTGTAGAAACTTTTTTTTTTTTTTTTAAACATGAGCAGTTCAGCTAATTAGATCTCTGTATAATAGTAGTGGCTTGAAAATTTTTAATTTAATTAATCGGACTACTCTGTGAGTATGAGGAATTTACTAACACTATTTTTTTGTTAAATTAGAGCTTTGTCTGCTTGGTGGAAATTTATTAAATGTATACCATGCTTCCAATTTAAAACTTCCTTTTCAATGAAGCATCCAAATCTAGCAGCTTGTTTTCACATAATCTAGAAGCATCCAGTTATGAACTGGATATGAAAGTGTCAATCTGAATATCCAAATGTGTCATATCTCAGTAAAAGGAAATCAAACGTACATATGTGGACTCTGTAAGAAAGCCAAACACCACAAAATAATATAAGCATGTTAAATCAATCCTTGCAAAAAACCTCACCATTCAAGGGATTTTTTTTTAGTGTCTTTTCCCATAAGATTCTGGCTTGCAGCATGGAACATGGCTTATCTTACATGGGCAGAAAGAACAGAGAAGAGGCCTTCCTTGTTCTGCTCCAGCAATGAATAGAAAGTAAGGGAAAAGTTATCCTCATAACTTTTTCCTAGTGAACACAGTGGTCATAAAAGTCACCACTCTTCAAGGGGTTATCAGCTTGTACACGTATCACAGACCTTCAGACAGACTTTAAAACAGCTTTAGAATTCTCGCTTTCTAATAAAGGAAGTAAAATCAGAGAGAGAGTGGTATTTCCAGAGCAAATCAGCATCACAGACATGAAAACAGTACAGATCTTAGTCTCCTGATCTGTGTTGAAACACCAGTTATACTGAAATTATATGTATGCCATTTAATTCCCAGTAGATACCATGTAAATTCAGTACAGAGATTTTGTAATAGCAACCTGCAAGACAAAAACTTGCATGGCATTGTTTTCCTTCTTGTTTGAGTGATTTATCTAATATGTGATTATAAACTGAAATGTTCAAGATTTCTTTCAATAAATACTATTTCTTATACAGGGAAATAATAAGACTTTAACAAATTAAAGTGTGATACCTACATACATCATTCTAGACACACCTTGAAAAAAAATTAACATAAATCACAGAGACAATTACAAAACAGCTGAAAAGAACAAATAAGGTGTAAGCATGCTCTATTTCAAACAAGAAAAGATGTTATTTTTTATTTTGTTCCTGGTAAAGTAGCATATTTCAACCAGATTACAACAAAATTACCACAGGATATTTTAAAAAAAAAAATACAAGAAAGTATTTAGAAAATTATATATATGTACACATTTGCTTAAAAAGTCTATAATGTAAACATTAGCATAAACAAGTTAAAATAATATTACAAACAGTTTATTAATACTTATGTGAATGCTGTACATAGATACGCTTCAGAATTAATACTATCTTTCCTACAGTTTAACAGGAACAACAGCCCTCCCCTCCTGCCCCCCAATCGAAAGGGAAATCCAGCTTCTTCAGTTGCCAACAGGTTTGGTCCCCCACACAAGATACTTATTTATCTCAGTGTTAAGTAGGAAAGAAAGTGCAGCCTTTCAGAATTAGATTTTCAACCACATTTACATTTCTATAATTTTTAGCTTCTTAAATGATTAATAATTCACTCAAAAAAACAACTACCACAGTTTAACTTCTGTCATGGCATGGACATAATTCCTGAAATCTTGTTAAAGAAACTGATTCCCCTACATGGAAGTGCAATACATTTGTTTTGATGCAACAAAAAAAAAATATTTTTTTTAAGTCCAGATATTTGCAGCGATTTGTAAATCTGGAAAATTCATTTCTCTCTAAACATTTCAGTGCTGTTTTCTAGTATAAATTCATGCCTTTATTAACCAAAACCTAATCCATTATTATTAATTAGAAGTATGTCCTGATTATTTTTTAAAAAGAAATTTTATAAATAATCTAAGTTATCTGTAACTGGACCATAAAAGCACAGTTAGTGCAGAATAAGAAATAAATGAAATGTACAATGTCAGACCACTGTGTAGAACAAGTGTTTTATCTTCCATTCAATATGTGAAATACAAAGCAGGTTAACTGACCTTTTTTAAACATATTCTATATTTCATATATTAAAGTTATTCTTTCAATACACAATGCTAAGAAACTACTGAAATGACTAAATAATCATCAAATTAATATTCCATGTGATGCAGGGTACTGACTGAAATATCCTAACCTACAGAAACTGAAGGAGAGAAATTCTTTACTTTCTTGAGTTGTTTAACCACTTTTCCAGAAGTGACTCAAGCTCTAATACAGAAGTATTATTATTGTTTCCAGGGAGAAAATTGTGTTCTCATGTTAAACATGTTTATTTTCATATATACTAGAGTTCCAGCTAGAAGAGCACAGTGCTGCTATCAAGATTTGCAAGGGTGTATAGGAGCAGAATTTGTTGAAAAAGTATTTTTCTTTCTTTTAAATGGCTGTCCCACAGGTTTCTCATAGTAATTTCAAGCAGGTAACTATTTCTACCCACAGGTATATATTATCTGTCCTCAGAATTACAAGATATTAGATGAAAAATGTTTTAGGCTGGGAGTTGGGGGGTCTGAACCTTTAAAATGGCATGAAACTTATAGCAGAACCGAGATCCCTGTGTGGTTTGATGCAAAAAGAATGACATCCATATCTGAAAGTACTAATAACTGATTCTGTTAACAAAGTATCACAATCATATTCTTAAATCATTAATATGTCCTGACAGACAGTATCATTAGTTCACTTGGGGTTCACTGAGTCTCATTTATTATTAGCTTACTGCTCTGAGTCAGTCAACCCCATTTGTTAGTAGGTTCTTCTTAATTAATTTGACAGCTACCACACAGATCTTGTTCTATACAATAAAACATAACAAAAACAGTGCACCTTAGCAGTAGGTCACAATTTTGAGCCAGTGATCTTTAATACCATTATGCCCTTTCTCTAAATACTTGTATTAATCCAATCATGATGGTTTATGACTTCCAGTAGATTCTGTAAGATAGTATAATTTGATTACAACTATCACATCAACAATATATTCCATAATAAACACTGGCTTTGAAATTATTAGTCTTCCTATGAGTATGTGACTTAATGGACATATCAGTTTAAGCCTTTATAACTATGTCAATATCCTGCCTCATATAAACCTTGCAAATTTATTATTATTATTATTGAGCAACTTGATTTAATGCAAAAGCTAAGTCGATACAATGCATTCTCTATAATGAATGACAGAATCTCTAAATAAATGAGGTTCTGAAAAAACATAGTCAATATGTAATGAATACTGATAGACAATCATATCTGCAAAAGATGGAAGAGTCTTGCCTCCCTGTGTTTCTTAGGAAATTGTTCATTTTGCATGTGATTTGAGAACAACATAAAAATAAAAGCAGTGCCACTTATTTTTACAATTTATTTTGAATAGTCACTGAAGGTTCCAGATGAGCAGCCCTAGAGACCTACTACATCTAAAGATAAAACAGGAATGAAATGGGAACGATATTACAAATTCCTCTACATGGCCTATACCAGGCCATAGCCCGAAGCTTACAGGAAGAACCCCAGGGACCAGCCTGTCCCGAGTCCTCTATTCTGTGACTACAGTGCTGTTCAAAGTAGCCAACAAGAACTGGTTGAACCCACCAACTCATTGCCCACCAGCCACTGACCACATATAAGGGTTTAACAGCTATTAGTCAGTACCAAAGGAAATCAGATTTGTACAAAAATTGTAACTACATGCATGGAATTAGGTGACACAGGATAAACTGATAAAATCACCCAATTGATAGAATCATTGTTACACTTACAGGTATTTTATAAGAATAATATAACCATTTCGGATTCTTAATACCAGTTGGTCAACCTTCTTCAGTAGTCTTTGCCGATTCTGGTAAATAAACAGAAGAAGTGGGATTTGTGACAGATATGTACAATTCTCTCAAAGACATGGCATTTTAGAATGTCTTGAGGTGCTAAGAATTTGGGCGTTCATATCACTAGGTATCTACTTGCAGTCATGCAAGTACCTCACTGACCTTCAAAATAACCGGGTGTATAAAGTGGGAAAGCTATCTTGTGAAGAAAGGCTTTCATTTAATTATTTTCTGAGATTTTAGAGAAACCACAGATGAGCTTTAAATGGATTAGTAATGCACCCATTATGGTATCTTGTATCACAAAGCAAACGTTGTTTGCAGACTGTAATCTTAGGAGCTGATACACAATTCAGCTAAAGTTAACATAGAACAATTTGTACACAGTAAACAAGTTCAGTATTTTTATGTGATCTACATAAATACATTAAAAATTACAAGCAAAATAATCAGGAATGAAATAATTTTAAGAGCCAAATGTAGATACAAAAGAATTCCTTCTAAACAACTGAAAAAAAAATTAAATATAAGCCTGCACTAAATGAGATTTCTTACCCTTTGCAACTTTCTAAATAAGTACTCTGTGAATTATTTTCTGAAAATAAATACAGCTTCATGTGACAGATACATCACAAAGGTTTCCACACAGTGTTTTCTTTCAGATTTACTCACAATTCAACGTTAATAGATGTGTGTCACATTTCTACTAACCAAGTCTCCACTTTCTGAAAAATGAATTTAGAATTGTTTCAAAGGAGGACCATCATAATAGCTACTTTTCTTTCCAACGATCTAAACTATCAGCAGTGTATCAGACTGAAGGGTTTGGAGAAGTGTTAGCTGACAAGCTACTCACTTTCCTTTCTTCTTAAATAAATGTCCCACTGTAGTTTACACAAAACACGAACAGTAATTCAACTTCTAATAAAAACAAATTAGCTAGGTCCCAGGCTGGCCTTTTGGATTTTCTATTTATCTATCTATTTATTTTGTAACTGAGATCTCTTACTGACTGAAAAATATTGTTTCATTTCTGCGACATGATTTTACTTCGTCGTATTTCATCTACTGAAATTTCTGACCTGAAGAGTGAATTCCACTCATCTTTGCCACATTTTGCTATTCAGAGCAATCTATAAACTACGTATTTCGATGGCAGAAATCCAGCATTTGGGGCTCATAGTCAGGCACCAGCCCTCTGATGCCACTCACTGTGTGTAATGAACCCCTAGTCACTCAAGAAGTGCCACTGAAAATGACTGCACCACTTACCTGACTAAACAATACAGGTTTGAAGAACAGAAGTTCCAGTTTGTAGAACTTTAGTAAAGCACTGAGGTAAAAAATCTGTAATTAATCATCAGCTTGTTTTTTCTGCAGAGTAATATTAGCCTTCAATATCTACTGACGTGAGAATTTAATATAATGACTGGATAATAAAATGACAAGATACATCAATTTAAGGAACATTATCCAAAAAACTTCTCAGAAGAAAGATGTTCTTACACAAAGGAAAACCAGAATACAACTGACAGAAAATTTGAATGTACACTGCTTAAACTTAATGAAGAGAAGAAGATAGCTAACATATAATTAACTGCCTACGGCAGTGCAGCTAATGGATACTGAACTGGATTCCAGTTAATCCATGTCAGGACTTCCATCACTTGTAATAATTCTTGTCCATTTTTTTAGTTACTCTTACAGTAGTACCATTACAAATTACTTTTTGATAAGAGGTGATGGGTAACAGGCACTTTCATTACAGGCAATTTTTAAGTATCACCATGTGAAGGGTTTTACAAAATCAGAGTAAGAATTCCACACTGTGCTGTTAATGATGGACTGCTCTGTAACATCAGCAACAAATTAATAACAAAATATAACCCAAGACTTGAAAACACTATTTTGTACCATGCTAATTTTGTGTATCCTTGTGGTGGTTTGTAGAAATCAATAATAGTGCACCCAGCCTTACGGCAAGACTGAAATGTCACTAAAAAATTATTACATTCTCTGATTTTAAAGAATTACTTCCCACAAATGAAAGCTATTGAGAATATCTAACTAGAAATGTACAAAAGCTATTTTTCCACTTGTAATGTTTTTCCCTTGTCATGTACTTTGTCAAGTTTTTTAAAAACCTTTGTGTGTGTCAGAGGTTTACAATAAAAAAAACCCCAGTCTTTCTATTTACAAAAGGTAATAAATTAGTGAGGTTGTTTTAAGCACAAGACATATTAAGTAGTGATAATCGTAACTGTTCTTCTAAGGAAAAAAAAATTGTCTTGACATGATAACCATGTCTCTCTAGAACAGAAAAATGTACCTTTAGAAAGGGAGACAACACAATACAAACAAGGAATTCATAGTAACAGAAGAACCTCGGAAGAACAAAGGAGAGTATGTGCAATGCAGCTTTACAAAACAAAGAAAATGCCTATCAGTTTGCTGAGCCCTCGTGAAGAGCCCTCATATTCTTTTGAGAAAGTCATTACTGCCTTCCACAGTTAATCAGGATATGACCCTTAGTAATGAATGTCTCCTTTCACAATTTAAGTTGATGCAGCTGTAGTCTCTTCAGGAGCTTAAATTATAAATATAGGATAGGAAGGAATCACAGAACAACTTAAAGTACGTGGTGCTAGTATTCACAGTTATGAAAAAGTGTCAAAGATCACCACTCTGAGGCTCCAGGCTTCGTGGCTCTCTTTGATGGCTGCGAGATAGTTTGGGGAAGCGTGTAGTCACTCTCGAGCGATTGCTTTTGCTTACTGTTTCTCCAGAAGGTGGAATATCACTAGGAAGACAAGAAATAAAGACAGAAGTAGCTAGTTTATGTTATATGTAAATTATTCTGTAGTTATTTCAAACATGAAAAAAGCAGATGTTATGAGAGCCTGGCACATGACTGCAAAGTACAGCACACATCTTCAACTACACAGAACTGCATTCTTTCTACTGGTATCTCAAGTGTGAATTACAAAATGGGCTGTTTCAAAAATGAGAACTAGTAGAACTTTCAATACTTTATGGAAGATTGCAAATTACAGGATAAAAGCATATCTCTATGAATTGCAGTTCAGAAATGGTGGGAAAAGCATTTTGAAGTGATAAAAGTACAAGCAAAATAGACAAGAGCTTGCATGATGCTCTACTTAACAATCCTCTAATAATGGATGGATGTATCATTACGTGATGAAGTACATATTAGTAATACATCCCTGTTGGGAATTCTTCAGTCTCTCCTGACCCACAACAGACTAGTCTTACATAAATGAGCCTTTTGGAAAAGACTCCAAGAAGAAGTACATTAAGTTCAAAAACAAGCAGTAACAGAAAATTCCAGCTTACCTAGGTGATACTCAGAGGCTATAGACTCCTCGGAAAACTACAGTATAAAGGGATAGCGTTGTACTTTTGCCATTCTTTTAGAGGACTCCACGTGGTTTTTAATTATACTGCTTACATACAGATCAAGAAATAAAACTAAATTTTGCATTTTGCAACTCAGCTAGGCAATAAAATTACACAGTGTACAAAGCCAAGATTATTTTTATAAGTTAAAAAACCCAACCTTACAATACCTATCTTCAGAGTCCATTAACAAGTCCATAAGGGAGGAATTGCTCATCTGCAGTTCTTGCCAGATTAAACAATGACAGCTATATTTTAAAACAATCACTGAATTTACTCCGTGTAGTTCCCTTTTTCCTGCAGAGTGACCTTCCTCACAGGTCAGACAGCCCTTCAAAAGCCATAGGCACACTCAGGCTCCACTCGAGCATTTTGAGCACCCACATGGGAGAGATCTTAGCAAAGCAAAAGCCTTTAACAAGTGCTGGGACTGAGTGGAAAATTCACTTGTAGGAAGCAGAGCACTTCTGCAAGATAAGGCAGCTGTATCACTGGTAGCCATTAGCTTTTTAACTACAATGCACACATTGGCTGTTACTCACTAAAATGATAATAAAAAACCAGTATAGAAAAAATGTGCCCAATTCAGATGCTGAACATTAACAGAAAATAAAATTATCATTTTTTAATGGCAGTGTATTTTACTTGTCTAGATTTCTGAGCAGAAAAGTCTAAAATAACCTTAGTTAAAATAATAAAGGATTATTCTAAATTAAGATTCACTGCACTCCTATTGTAGTATTTAGTTTTCCTAGGTAACTAGAAGTCCTTCAAATGAAAAAAATTGCATAAAATACCTGTGGTATACATCATCCTCTTCTTTAATAATAAGATTAACAAGTTAGATATTTAATTCCTTATTTTTCTTGCCACTAAAATAAAAACTCTAAAAATTCATTTTTAATATGTTATTAATTCTTGGTAGCCAAGGATAATTGGACTTCCAACCCTGCTCCTGTGTTTTCTTATTTTGAAACTCAGCAATGCTATCTAAGTTGCTATAGAGAATTCTGATCATGTGAATCCAATTTCAGCTGTGCTCATTAGCATGGATTTCAGTTAGTAACAGGAATATTATTACTCATTATTTTTATACTATTTATAAAATGGCAGTGATGCAGTGTTGATACTCTAATGCTTGTAAAATAGCGCATGGGATAGTGGCTTCAGAGGGTTGCGAGTTTGTGTTAAAATATGTATCTTTCAGAACATGTAAACATAAATCATCTAAGTATCAAATATACAATGGAATAAAATTAAATTTTCACCTCATTGGGCTTTTCTCAATCTAAAATAGGTTAATTTACCAACATGGTGGTCACTGTTGATAGTACTTTAGCTTTATCAGGGAGACAGACGGCTGCTTTACAGATACATGGTAGTTTACACTGCAGAAGAAAGCACAGTGTTATGTGCAATTATTCTAATTTGGTGATTGCTTTATTGAAAGTACATTTTAATACACAAGCTCCTCCTGCTGGCATGTCCACAAAATGACATTACTGTCAGCCCAATGGGAAGTCACTCTTTCTCTTCTGGAGGAAAAATGGCATTCAAGGAAAAAAGTGCAAAAGGTGCAAAATGAATTCCCCTAAAATGAAGAGATAGCAATTAATATCAGTCTGCCCTGATAGGCACGGTTAAGGTAATAAGATCATCTTAGGATAATTACATGAACACCAATGTCTATGAATGAAGGACAAATATTGCAAGTAATTCTGCTAATTTAAATGATGCTACTCCAGAACGAGATATATCTAATAACCAAATTAGAGATAATTTGTCTTAAATGTCTTAGCTAATTTTTATAATGACAATCCAAATTCTAAGACAAATCATTATGTTATGTAGGTTTACAGAAATCAGTTTACATCTGAGGAATTAGATCTTCACGCATCCAGCATGAAAAAGGAAAATGGAGCTGAAACTGAATTGATCAACTTCCATGGAAACAGTTGTTTTATAGGGAAAAAAGTTTAGAGTATTAAAAAAAGTCATACATTTAAAAGTATCTATCTTAAGCCCCTTTCCATCCTCCCTCTTCCAAAACCTGATGAGAAAACTTGTGATCTCACTTGTGTCTTTCAGCTCTTGCTTTTTACTCTACAGTTAAAATGGTGACTTTCCAATAACACCCAGAAAGATTAACCACTAAATTTGGGAAAAAAATTAGCACACACACACCACACACCCCCCCAAATGCACAGTAATCAAGTAGGAGGAAAAGATTAATCTCCTATCTCTTCTGTCTCTTGTTACTAGATTTAATAATTTAGTTCTGGCCTTGAGGTCAAATGATACTTACAGTGACTCTGGCACTAAAGAAGACACCTTTTTAAACCTAATGACAGTTCGACAGGTCAGATATGCCATGAACTCTTGGGCAGAGGTATGAAGACCTTAAAATGATCCTGTCTATTTCTGGCAAATGCACATGAAGATGAAATGGAGAAACTTGTTCTGAATCTATTTTTGCCAATCTATGTTTGGGATTGAGGAGGAAGGAATAAGCATACCTACGTGCAATGTTTGCACATCCTCTCTTTTGACTCATTCAGCAAAAACAGTCTCTAGGCTAGTTTTTGGGGGTTGAGTTAGGGTTCACCTACAGTTGATAGTTTTACTCTGATTAAAATACAGATTTAAAATATGTAAAACTAAACCAGGGAGTAGCTAGTCAAGAATAACTCTTCCAGAACAGCTACCCCCAGTCCCTGTGGTAAGCACTTACTCTTGAAGTCTACATCTGTCTGAGTTACCCCTGTTCAGTTTTAATACAACATTCTTCTTTCAATTCCATTACCTTTTTAGCCACTGAAGTCTTAACAGGGTTTAATTTTCTAGGCTGAGTCTGGCAGGCAGCCGGATGCTTGCCAGGTATTACCCTGTTCAGCAGTGGAATGTCCAAGTGCTTTTTTACATTCTCACCTTGTCCCATTCTGAAGAAAAAAGCAACCTGCTGAGGCAATCAATTCCCTCTTCCCACCAGGTCATTGTTTAGCTTTTAAGCATTCCCGATTGATCTGCCCAGTGTTTGTTTGGATACCAATTCAGTTTCATCGATTTTGTCTTGGTGTCAAGTTCTGCCTGAGGTGCATCTATAGAAAATAGCTTAAAATAACTGGTCTTTTTAATCAGCTTCTAGTTTATTCATAACTTTCATTTATTGCTCTCTGTGTATCAAAATGTGAACCACATTTTGTGTGTTTTTCTTTACATACTTAGCATATGGAACTGCAGTATTCTCTTAGCTGATGCTGTGAATATTTACATGAAGAAATTTAATTCCCATCTCATTGTCTACTCTTCAGGATAAAATTAGAGAGAGAAGTTTCTTATAAAAGTAGTATAACAAGTCTGCAATTGGAAATACTTTCATACCAGCCAGAGATTGGAGAACAGAAGTAATAAGCACATCTTGGGAGTGTAGCAAAGCTCAGGATAAGGTATTTCATATCTACCTACCTACCTATCTCTCACATGTAAATGCATCTCTGGAGACATGATTCTAATTTTGCTTGAGTTGTATTAAACATGCCTCATGAAGAAAGGCATTGGGTGGCAGATAAATTTGGTGACTTTTTTGCCAGTTTCTTGTGTTATTAATATTTTTGTTTGTCATTACAATAATCTAATTCCTGGTTATAACCCCAGTATTTAATGTGGTAAACTAGATTCAGGCAGGCAGCCTCCTCAAAAAAATAGTATTAAACAATGCCTATACTATATTAAGAGATCCTTATTAGACAAATGAGAACTAATTCTGACTTGCCAAAACAACATACCTCAGCACCTTCTGCTAATCAAAATCAGCTAAAACACCTGTTTAGTGGCATTATTAATTAAGACTCTGACTTCTTCAAATCATTTTATATACTCTAGTAACTCCTGCTTTGCAGTGATCTGGGTAAAATCCTTGTTTCTAGTTGCTGAAGTGTAAGAATAATTGCAGCCACATTCCTGCCATCACTCCCAATTTTTTAGAAATTAAATATAATTATTAATAAGAAACAGTGATCTCCATCTATTAATATAAATGACTGAGTTGGGATGTTTAAATAGTCAGCTATTAACAGAAGAGACAGAAAGATATGGGTAAGATAATCCTCTACAGTACACTTCGACATTGAAAATCCTGAAGATACTATTAGAGCAAAGTTGTCAGGTTAAAAACTGAATAATCATTTCCTATCAAAATTAGATCTGAATTGATCAAGAAATGAAAAGCATTAATTCTAATATTCTATCCAACTGTTTGATCAATATACAGCTCCTTCTACTCCCACATACATACTTCTACAGAACACAGTATTCATAATGATGTATTCAATCTCTTCTTGCTGTGAAATAATTACAAACACATAATCATGCTTCCATTTGTTATAATTTGAATGATCCTAACTTGAACATTCTCATGCTACAAATCAGTTCACTACCAGCATGAAGATTTTCTTCACAAACATCATCTGCATTGATATTTGAATTTTTCTGTAAACCATGACACCATACGTAATTCTGATGATCAGATCTTTTAATTCTTCCACTAACTTTACTTTGAAGTTGGCATAACAAGATGGTTACTGTACAGTAAATGTTTAGTATCCATTAGTTATATTTATAAAATTAATAAAACCTATGATTAATTTTGGATGAAATACATTTTCATTGAGGAAATGCTCAGAACCCTGTAAAAATGACCTTTCATTAGTTTACGTCTGAGCAATACTTTTACCTAGAGTCTCGTTCCTTGGCTTTCTAATGCATAATGACATCTGCACTAGGGAATGGTTACTTTCCATCTTTTGTGGTTCCCCAGCTAGAATAAAATAATGCATAAATATGGTACTCATGTAAATGATCCCTTCACAACTAACAAGAAAGCCAGAAACCACTGAACACACATATAAGAAAAATTTCACCATAATACACTATTTTATAATGGATATAATTGTTTCATGTATTTCAATGATTAGTTGAAAGGCAGTAAGTTTGGCTATTCCATCCATTTCCATCTAGAAATCGCCAACATTCTACTCTGTTGGGGGTTAGCTCAATTTGTGTAAGCAGTATAATTTACAACTTCTCAGTGATAGGTAATTTAATGAACAAATGGTTCAGAAGCTGAACATGTTCCAAGGTTGTTTATATAATAACAAAATGGAGGATTTGCTTTCAGAAGAACAGTGTTCAGTGAATACCTGGATTTATTTTTTCCTGCTAGTACTGTAATTATCATCTTTAAGGAAAGCAGAGACAGATCTAGGATACATTTTTATTGAAAATATTGAGGTAACTAAAAACAGAAGACGTGCATCAAGATTCACAATGCATCATATATGTGAAAATAAAAGGAATAGAACTCTTGTCTGACAAGTAGCAATTTCAATGTGCAGAGACAGCAGTGCATTACAGTGCCTAGCCAGGCACTTCCTCCTCCATATTCACACGCTGTTTGCACGCAAAAATGACATGGAATGGAGACAACTTTAATTATCAAATTAGCTTTTAAACAGCCCATAATCAATACGATTGGCATTGGAAGTAACAACAGAAAGAGTTTACAGAAAGTGTGTTCTCAGACACCAGCGTGTGAGAAGCCAGTGAAAGGAGTTATATATTAACACTTGTGAACTACCTGCCTCTAGTTTACACAGAACAAAAAAATGCAAAAAGTTGACCACCTTTCATGCCAAGCAATGGAAAAAAAAACATTTACCATCTCCTCTAATTTGCCTAATTTTGCCAATATCACAGAGAAGAAAAATCTGAAAGCTTAAAACATTTCTTCCTACCCATTCATCCCTATCATTTACCTGATACTGAACTCACTAATGTACTTAGTCAGACTAATTTCAATTAAAACCATGGTGCATATTCACCATATCTGACTTTTAACCTTCAACACCACATAATTCGGCTTCATGGTAATGCAGCACAGTTACCAGTCTCCTATTCTGGAAATCTGCCACCTACATTTCCATTTGCTCAGGGAGCAAACAGCTGTGGGTGCTTTAGTTCTGAGCTGGGGGTAATGGCCCTGGTGTAGCTAGTCGGCTGCTGTTTCCCTGTTGAGAGGCTTTTCCCCCACCATGCTCCTTGACTCTTTGCTCCAAATTCAGCCAGGCAAGAATATTTGCCCAGAAGCACTAGTATTTACACTTTTCAACATAGTTTAAATAGTCTCCATGGGAATAATGCAACTTGGCTTTGAGTTTTGCAAGTAAACTGCCCATCACAAAAAACAACCTGCACAAACAATTACCATTATTATTTTATTTTTAAAAACAAACCCCTTCTTTTAAAATTACCACAAAAGCAAATGGAATGATAAAGAAAAGTTGTGATCAAAACATGTTGTTTTGATCTTCCAAGCAAGTGCTTGAGTTTTAATTGCTCCATCAAGTTAAGAGGTATCAGCTGCTTCTCTCAAGTATCTTCATTTCTCATGAAGATTACAGCATGATATTAACATATGCAACAAGGCAGAAGAGAGCTTACATGACCGTTCTCAGGGTCAGATCCAGATTTGAATGGATGCCATGTTAACAATAATAGCTATGAATGTGAAAAATGGACAAACTTAAAAACTGCTCCTAGAATCCCACAGAATCACAGCTCTTTTCTGGAAAACATGTTAGCAATAATAAAAGTGAGGAACAGTGCTTTGTGGCAATCACTCTTTCTGGGTTTTGTTTTTATTTTTTAAATACTAAGGGCACCTTACTGCACTCCAGCCATAAGCTTGAAACTAATTGTGATCCATGACCTAAAACCTCAAAAATATAGGTCTTAATCTCAACCTTTGGGAGCTTTTAGATTGTTCTTAATTTTAGCCTATTATTTTTAGTTTCCCTAAGCTAAACAAAAATTCACACTGAGTTGGGTAGCACATAGAAAATAGTGCACCTGCACCTGGAAGCATAATCACAGAGAGTGAGCTGAGACTTGGCATAGTGGAATTAAACCTGTACTCTCTAAATAAACAAAAGTAATCAAGATGGGAAAATATGTAAATAAAGTACAGAATTGAGTACTGTCAACAGAATAACAAGAGAAATGCTGACTTTGTTCTTGGTAATGAAGACAAGGACTAATGTTTACATTTAGTCCAACACAGAAAGGGAAGCTAATCAAAGAAGTCACGACATTGCCTGGTAAATGACTAAGGGAGCCAGCTTGGGATGCAGTGTTCTTGATGGATTAGACAGAAACTAAATACGCAGCAGGCTGGCCAGCAAAAAGAAGATTACTGGTGCCACAGTAATCAGCAACCAAAATCACATTTTCTGTTTAGTCAGATTTGAATTATTTTCTCTGTGAGAAGGAAAATGGCAATGATAAATATAGGCTCATCCTTTTTTAAATTACGACTCCAAATTAGGCTAACAGGAAGCAAACGTTGCTACTGACTCCAGTGGGAGTTAAACACGCGGTAAATTGTGGGCAATGAGCTCCTGAAATTTGGGGTCGGTTCTCCAGGTATCATCAGATTCAGAATCTTTAAAAACTATATCATCTTGGTCCCTCTCTAATGCAGATGCAACTTTGCCGATGAGTTCAAAATAAAAATAAATAAAATTTGCAATAAGCTTGCTCCTTGCCAGAATATTAAAGAAAAAACAATTTAGGACAATGGTGATCAGCTGTGACTCTCATATTGCTGGCAGCCATTTAACTGCAACTCCAGCACTGGAGTTGCATGCCTGGCAAGCGGGCAGCAGCAGCTTGGGAGCTGCTGAATGTTCTCAGTTCTCAGCTATGTAGAGAAGCCTGTAAATGGCCGCTGCTACTCAAAAGTATCTGCTTCTGTAGCCCAGCTGAATTTTGCCCTATAAGGAAGTTCCAGAATCACAAGAACAGCACTTTCACCTTTCACCTATGAACTCCCCGGGAAGTTCCTCCTCTCCTTATCTCTTTGAGATTTGTGGCTTTCGGCCCCGTGAAGATTTTGGTGTTAGGAAGACTAGCCAACCTTGATATAGGACATTTTATGGCTCTGAATAAATTGTGAGCTAAATGGTAGCTGAAAAAGCTGCTGAGGTATCACTCCCTGGTTTAGAAATAGATCAATGAAGCATCTGTATGTACAGGTCAATACTACACATGAATGTATACAGTACCTGAAGGCAATAAGATGATGCAGAATCATCTTTGTTAGGGTTGTTCTGCTTTGCAAGCAGCAGGAGAGAAGTCTTAGAAGACACCATATACAGCATGTGCCTACAGCTCCTCCTTGTGATATTACTATACAGGCCTGAGAAGCAAAGGACTACGCTGATGCAATGTGAAGGCTATTTATGCCCTACACAGGTGATATACATCAACTTGACTGCAGTAACAACAGCTCTACAATCAGACATGAAGCATTTTTAATCTTATACATACAGCTGTCCTGTACATATAAAAAGCTGGGCACTGGATTTGGTTGGGCATCTTCAGGATTTAGATACATTTGACTCAGCTGTAGCGCTAACAGTAAAAATATGATAAAATATTCAGTCTGCCTGACAATGCAAACCAGCCCCATTTTATTTCCCTTTGGTCATACCTAGCTATTCTCAATAGCTAGTGCTTTGGGATTTATCTCTTTTAATATGTAGGAGTCTTCTACTGAAAGATTTTTAAAGGAGCCTGACATTCAGAGCTGTTCAGTATATTTATGATTTACCCAGAAACTGTATTAGGACTAATAAATTAAATCTCTTATAAAGAATTTAATTTGAGTTCTTAAAGGTTAGAATAAAATTTCAGAAACAAGATTCCAGAGTTAAAACAGATACGGAATAGTAAGAAACAGGCTCTTTGGCTCATTTTGCAGTTGCAAAATTAAGCAATTTTATGCAAGCTGTTTATAAGGCACAGATTTCTAACACTTTCTACAGTGAACAGCAATCCCTGCAGACCCACGTATTAGTGGTTCTCCTTACTACATATCATGTGATTTAATAAACTGTTAATATTAAGTGTAATTGTGTTACACTTTTAAAATCTTAAATTAAAAATAAACCTTCATACTGCTGTTGGTGTAATCAAACTCTGGGGGACTTTGTAATTAATATGTGAAGATTTGAAGAAGAATTACTCTGGTCTGCTCTCAGAGATGGGTACGTCAGCCATCCCAGTACAAATACTTCCTGTAATTTCTGTCTAAAATTGGGTTATTTTAGCAAGAGTAAACTGAAGAAGCCCATTTCACTATAAAGCAGATCTGCATTAGGAAATCTGCAGCTATTCTGACTACATCATCATAGACAACAATAGCCTGATGTTATACTTAGACCAATGTTGTAAATATGCAAAGCACTCCAGTCATGTTGTCCCTGGGTCAGGGCCATACTGAAACAGTAAGTGGAACAAGCATGGAGAGGGTATCTGTGCAATGAAGCTACTTCTATTATTTCTGCACAGACCTCAACAGTTCGGGTAATTTTGCATTTCTGAACTGACATTTGGCCTAATTTGTACCTACAGAGAATGTATTTGGAGACCCCTGAAGCAGTCTAAAGAATATTGCCAAAAAACTAGCAATAATCACTTTCTTTACTCATTTGTTAATGACGTGAAGTGATATGGCAGGGAAGTATGCATGCATACCGTTAATTTTTGTTATTAATAGATGAGTGCCTATAATTACACCAAGTTATTCTAGAATCCTTCAGCTAACTGTTCATGGATTCTGCTATTACCACAGAAGTGCCAAACATATTAAAAATACACCACAAAAATAGCATCTGAAATACAACAGAATTGAATGGACTATGTTTATAGCTGGCAGATTAACAAAACTAAGGAACAAAGCTTCTGTAGGATGTTTTGAATTTCAGTGATGGCCTGTAGCTAATTCATGCTGTTTTCACATGAGAAACTGATGGCTGCTGAAATATTTTTCAATACAAGTTCAAATGAGGAAAAGAAATAACCCACCTCCTTTTGAAAAACTGTGCAGTTAGGCATAAACAAACTTGTTATGGTCTGGATTAAAGCCAAGCACATGCACAAGTACAAAGATACCTCCCTCATGAAGATTATTTGCTTCATGTATTTGAATGGATGCATCCATTTATCCATTACTGTCAGTGTTGCACAGAAAGGAGTATGAATAAGCACTGGAAGACTGCAATATAAGATGTATAAACAGATTTTTCTAAACCACATTTTCATGAGAATTCCTTACTGTTTCATATGCTAAGAGAAAGGAATAAAGCTTATATATCCACCTCTCAGCAAAGCCTCTTTGACTCAAAATCTTTTCCACTGTGGAAAAGTAATTAAACTTAATCTTTGGTTTTCTTCCCAGTGAAATAAGCATTACAGCATAGTTTTTCTTGCAATACTCCAAATCTAACAATTACATGAAGAGAAAAATTTTAAAGTCATGTTGTTTCATTAGAAAATTAATTTTTTAAAAAACCTGCCATTCTAGTAATTACGTAAAATTTACATAAGGGCGTATATTTAAACACACACATTCTGATTTAAAGAACAGTGTATTTTCAATACTTACTCCCCCCCCTTTTTTTTTTCCTCCCTAACAGATTCCTCAAGGGCAACTGAACTGAGACAGTGACATTTCAGGAGATCTGTAGCAAAAATCATAAACTCATGTTTGAGAGTTTAGCTTGCGATATTTCTGACAATGCATTACATAAATACACTATGCCAAAACTGTTTGCAAATGCCATCCTGTGCCAAAAATGTTTGCAAATGTCACAGAGAACCATCCAATATGAAAAGGGCCCTCTCCTTAATCTAGAGTGATTACTTCTGCACAAAGGCCTCATCTACACGCTACAGAACACAAACAGTGCTTGACTGATGCTTGCTGTGCCCCACTGTGACTCTCATCAGTAGGAAATGAAAGCATGCAGTGACTTACAGGAATCGTTCTTTGTTTTTCTGCATCAGATATCTTGAAAAAAATACCATTTTCAATTTCACAGAGTATCAGAAAGACAATTTGCTGATAAGACAATGGGTGTTTGGGAACTAATGAGAGAACACAGGTCTATTGCCCTGACTAAAAGGAGATACAGCTAACCTGTTAGGTCATGTTACTCAGACCCTGGTTCCTAAACAATAAATCCACTAAATCCTGCTCTCACTGGAGAGTGCTGCCTTTATATATCAAATACACACTTAGTGGTCTGTGATTTCTTCCATTCATCCATGTTTTAGAAAGTCTTGGAATGAAAGTGGTTTTTTAGATGGTCTGCGTTGTTGGCAAATCTCTTAATCAAGCTTTCCCTTTAATAGAATTCAAGCTGAAAATGGGAAGTCAAAGACTTTCTCTTGAACATACACTCTATACACTCTGAATTTAAGCCACTGTTGTTTGTACTTGGACTTATCTGTTATAAACTGTGTCTATCAGTTTCATGACTATGTAATATTTTTCTAAGTAGAGATTTGAACTTCTCATGGAACTCCAGACTGAGTTTTGTCCAGGTCATGTCACCCAGGCCAGGCTAGTGTAGTTTTAAGTGATATATTTTGCCATGCAGACTGGTTAAAGTAAGTCAGAAATCCTTAAGTTCCTTTCAACACATCAAAGAAGTCAGAAGTAGAAATAACCTCACCCTTTGTTGGAATAGTATGGCTTCAAAAAAACTCTTAAAGTGCCATGTTTGCATGGTATGCAACTTCCAAATATATTATAAATACAATATAAGTATATTATAAATAAGAGATTATTTGGATTGATTTTTTCAGTTACATTAATCAGTTTCTATTCATTCTATGAACATATATTTAAAAAAATACTTCCCTCTTCAGTTGTACATTTCAAATTCTAATTTAAAAAAATCACTAAAAGTGATCTGGGGTATGAGAACTTCTCAATAAAGAAAGTCCACAATCCCATCCACTCAAAGCCCTCATGCTACACTACCTACCTGAAATCTGCTTTCAGCTGTATGGAGAATGTAACTTTGAAAATTTCTCTTCCTGGAAATGTTATGGGCTTTTCCAGTACTCTGCCATTCCAAACAAAGAGATCAGATTTTGGAGCACTCGAGCTATCACTGTACACGGTGGAATAATACATCATCAAAAGGGGTCTCCTCGAAGGCATTGTTTTGAAGATCATGAATGGTTAACTAAGGGTTATGGATCCCAGAGCTCTCATATTCGTCTGTACTTGCACATAGATTGCTCTGACTGACCAGATGGCTTCTTACAAAACAACATGCTTATATGAATAGTTTCCAAAACACTTTCTGGTCGTACACTTATTTTCTGTAGAAGACCTGCAGATGGTTCCCTTCCCCTACCTGTAAGTTCTCCAAAATATATCTCCTGAACTAGCTGTTATGCAATCTTCAGCTACATATGCTGATATTTGACTGTGAATATCTAAAGCTGGCAATTTCTTAAAATAATCTCCAGAAAGAGAAACTTAACAAGCAATTATAGATCAGCTAGTTTAAGTGCAGGTGTAGAATAAATATTACAAACTGTTTTGCAGGATTTAGTAGGCCAAAAAGTAAGCTTTGAAAGCCACAATTCCATTACAGGGAATTCATGTAGATTTGGGCAAGGGTGGTCTTGTTTAACTTGTTTTCCTGGACAACATTACTGCCATGGCAGACAAAGGTAATTAAGTGGGTATCAATGCTTTAGGTTTATAATTGTCATGAAATCTGGTATCAGATTCTACTAACCAGGAGGTAATGTAACTTAGTGGGCAGGAAACTGGCTCAAGAAGGGCAAATTTTGTGAAAAGAACATTATTCAGATATATCAGAGGTATGTGTGGGGTGTACATGTGACACATGAAGCCGTGAGGTACCTGGAACAGTCCTGAACAACCATGCAATAAATTGCTCTTATCATCCACATTTACCATTATGTATTCATTCCGGTAACTGTCACTATAGAGACAATTTAGTGGATTCTCACCTGCTGAATAGTTTAAAAAATTATACTGAGAAAAAAATTATCTTCATATCAAAAAAAATTATTCACTTTGATTTTTTTTGCCAGCGTGGTGCTCTTTGATGACTTGGATGCTACATGAAAATATGTATTAGGATGTAACATAATATTCTGTATGTTTGTGGACCTTTTATATCGAAAATTCTGTGCCCATTTTAAAACATATTAATATTTAGGATTTTGATTGAAAAGGCACAGAAAGATACAGCTTTGGTAGTTTAAAGCATGAGAGCTCCCACACGTTGGAAGGCAGACACCATCACACAGTAGGGACAGCAAAAACATTTAGCCATCTGCACTTGCTTACAATCCCAAAGTTTTAGCACATTCTCAACTATTGATTGTTTGAGTTGCAAACTCTTCTGTGCTCTCCTCCTCTGGAAAAGTCAGCTCCAGCAGAATAATGGGGCAAATTGTTATGGACAGAAAAGGTAATTGGGAAATAAAGTGTCCAGACATACCTAGTCTCATTTAATAGAGAAATTAGGAAAATACATTGAAAATAAAAACCTTTTTCATTAAATTAGGTATATTACTAGAGCAATTTTTTAAAAAGAATCCTACTCAAGTAATCATGCCAAAAACTGTTTTACATTGTAAAAAGAAGTAACTAGACAATTGCAAACAAGAGTACTACACTTAGCTTCCTTTACAAATCACGTATACCTGCGTATTGGGTTTGCGTGGCAAGGTTTTGGTAGCGGAGGGGCTATAGGAATGGCTTCTGTGAAAAGCTGCTAGAAGCTTCCCCCATGTCCAAAACAGCCAACGCCAGCTGGCTCCAAGATGGACCCACCGCTGGCCAAGGCTGAGACCATCAGCGACAGTGGTGATAACACCTCTGGGATAACAGATTTAAGAAGGGAAAAAACGTTGCAGCAGCACAGAAACTACAGCCAGGAGAGGAGTGAGAACATGTGAGAGAACAGCCCTGCAGACCCCCAGGTCAGTGCAGAAGGAGGGGAGGAGATGCTCCAGGTGTTGGAGCAGAGATTCCCCTGCAGCCCATGGTGAAGACCCTGGTGAGGCAGGCTGTCCCCCTGCAGCCCACGGAGGTCCACGGTGGAGCAGATCTCCACCTGCAGCCCGGGGAGGACCCCACGCTGGAGCAGGTGGGTGCCCAAAGGAGGCTGTGAGCCCCCTGGGAAGCCTGTGCTGGAGCAGGCTCCTGGCAGGATCTGTGGACCCCTGGAGAGAGAAGCCCACGCCGGAGCAGGTTTTCTGGCAGGACTTGTGACCCCACAGGGGACCCACGCTGGAGCAGCGTGCTCCTGAAGGACTGCAGCCCGGGGAAGGGACCCAAGCTGGAGCAGTTCATGAAGAACTGCAGCCCATGGGAAGGACTCACATTGGAGAACTTTGTGGAGGACTGTCTCCCGTGGGAGAGAGCTGGAGCAGGGGAAGAGTGTGAAAGGAAGAAAGGAAATGCCCTGTAAGATTTCTTAGCCATTGAAGTAGAAATACATTCTACATGCTTACAAGTAAAGTTTTTATCAATCCTATAGAGATGTCAATCTCTTTCAAATGTAAAAATTTCTAATGTCATTATTTTACAACTGTTAGTAATCAGATGCAGACTAGGAGGTTAACGGAAAAAAGTCTTACGTACATTGTTTTGTATTTTACTATTTTCATGGTTATACTTTGCAGCTTTTGATTATCATTTTATATGAGAACTAAAACATGCATTTGTTTTATCCAAGATTTAAGTATAACACTATGGCATTCCATCTGGAGACAAACACAATACAAATAGCATATTAACTCACTGCAGAGCCTGCTGAACCGAGAATACACCTATCTCAAGCTCTCAATGAGACTTAATTTAACAGAGAGACTGGTAAATTGAGTTGACAGGCAGACTTTGAGGCTCTGGGCAAGCCTGGCTGAGCTATGCAACGTGCATAGACTGAGCAGCGCACACAACTAAAAGACTAACAGGATGCCACAAAGAATCAGAGATATAAATATGGTCAGAATCAACCATAATATTGCATCTGGAAGAGTTGCTGGTTAGCTTACCTAGGCAAGTGTTTCAGTTTCCTGTATTTTTCCATAGAGTTCATACCTTAGGCTTTGAGAATGACCACTGTAGCCTGATATGGATGATATCACAAATGTCTGTATTTTAAATAGTATTCAAATTGCCATCTAGATTTAATATTGTGAGGATGCACATATGCCCCACATGTGCACATTTCATTATTTTATATATCCACTTACAGTATATTGATACTAATAAATAGAGACAACAGAGTTTTAGAACTGTACAAGGGTAATGTTTCTTACAGAGGAAATACAGATATGGATTCTAAGGTTTCAGGATGAGTACTGTATATATACCACAGCATGGGGAAAAAAAAAAAGAATCAACATATAAATTACCTTAGAATCTACTGAATGTTTACATGTGCAAAAATTCATTTAAAAGTATGCAGATGATGAAGTTACAGAAAATAGAAGACATTTGTTTGTGCATTTTCCAAGTTTCTAGGACTTAAAATAAAAAGGTTGAATTTTACATCTAGACATCCTGAATTATGCTGAAAGATTCCTCAGAAGCCTAAAATATGCATGGCAGCACTTTGGAAATCTTAATTTTTAGTTAAATACAAAAGTATCTTCTTCATTGGAGGCAGACAAATATTAAGTAAAAAGAACTTCAAATACTCTGAATAAAATTCACTTCAACAGCTTAGCTTTTAGTTGCCCATTATTGGTGATGCTATAATCTCATTAACCCTCAGCTCAGCTTGTATATTCAGGATATCTTTAACACTGCTGGAAAAGAGTTAAAACTAGAAGTATGAAAGTTAAATGTGAGTTAAGCCATGTTAGCTGCAATTGGTGAATATCATTTGGTCTGGCTGCAACAAGGCCGATATTCCGAAAACTTGTCATTCCTTAGGTAAAAGGAAGTTAAATTATTTGCTAGGTGAAGAAAAAAGGCACTTTGCAAAAATATATCCAGGGTATGAGACAGAGAGAATGGCAGCTTATAGATCTGAGGATTAAAGGAAGAAAGACAAAGTTTTGTCCCAGTACCCAGAGAACAGGTACACTGAATGACCACCAAGCTGGTCAGACTTACAAGTAGAGGAATCTCTTCTTGCCAGTCATTTACTTTGCTCTATACATGGGGTAACAACTGAATGCAGGATATTATTGCACCAGACCTTGTCATACCAAGATCCTAGGTGGAGTTGAATCTTTATACCCAATAAGAATCTCTTAAAATACCAGAATCAACTATGTGGGTTTTTTTCAAGGCTCATTTTCAAAGGAAAGACAAAATACCTTCTACATAGTGTTTAAGTAAAAATTCTATGCCTACGGTGAACCTCTTCTTTTGTTGCTATTTCAGCTACCGTTGCCATTTCAATAAATGAAAGCAAATCCCAATCAATTCTAGTGAAATGGCTTCTCTTCTGTGTGCACAAAATCCAGTAAAGGAAAACAAATCCCTTGAGAGAGTGTTTCCATGTTTCCTTCTTTTCATTCTTTCCCACCATCTTCCTTTTTTACCTCATTTTCACATACATTCTCTTCATTCAGTCCAAACTGTCTTAGTCTCTTGCTTGTTACTTTTCATAGTGCTCCTCAACTCTTACTCTACTCATTTATTCTCTTACTCCCCACCTTCCCCGATTTTTCTTTATTAATTCACGTCAACAACCACAACACAGATTACCCAGTACTTTCCCTGCTATTGTTTGCTTCTCTCTTCTTTATGCCTAATTCTTCCCTTAACAAACTCCTGTGCTGAGTTGATTCTATGTAGCCGAGTCAAACCTCTGTCGCCCAGAAGTCAAGTCATTCTCACAGTTCTCCACCTAAACCAATTCTCTCCTGCACTAACAATCTAGACATCGTTATCTCTTTCAAATCAATTCACCTACTTCACCTTTCAGTTTGCCCTCATTTCACATTTTCTTTATTACAATACAGACCTCAACTCCCCGTCGACTCTCTCAGTTTTTCAGCCACCCAGACCTCAATCAGAGCACAACACTGGACTGCTCGAGCTTTGTGAGGAAATCCTACTGAGTCTTTGATACATTTTTATTCTACTGTTCTACCTTCCAAAATATATTTTGTGCAAACTACCAGTTTAAGGCATTTTTTGTATACTTCTCCAGGCTGAAAACCTCACTTGAAAGTTCTTACTGGACATGTCACTCCAGTTAAAAGAATGACTCTGGTGAACAACTGACTACTGTTGCAATCTGGACTTTTCTGGTTTTATGCATTGTTGTTAAATTAATTTAAACTAGAACCCAGACACTGTGCTCTGCACCCTAATATATTATGATAATGACATCTTCTTGGGTTAAATTCTGTTCCTGTATGTCATTAATTAAATATATTAATCAGTGCTGATAGTAAAAAGAGGGTTAAAGTAAGCATATTGGTACAAAACCACAATGCTTACAAAAAACATACGTTAATTCTGTATTTGAATGGCAGGTAAAGCTATCATATGGCTAGCCTGACAAGAACAACTTTATTCTTCCATTCACTTCAGCAAATCATGCCTCATCACAAAGAAAAAGTTTCAAGATGGCTATCAACATTGCTGAAAGAAGAAGAAGGTAAAGTGATTGTTTGATACCTTATTCCATAGTAAAATGATTTCATGCTATCAAGAATGAGGACGGTACTTTGAAGTACTGCACATTTAATTATATTAGCATTTCCAGTATTCCACTTTTCATAGCTAGGATGCAAAAATTTGTTTCAGATTCAAAACTGGTTTATGGAGCTTTAAAGACTATTGGATCTATTGTTTATGAATTAGATACAGACAAAATACAAGTAGGATTTCTTGTGTGTCTGTTTATAATTAGAAATAGTTTATGATTTAGCTAACCAAATCCACCTTGGCAAATACTTGCCCGTTAGGGGAATATGCAGTAAGTATACTGATAGGAATGATATGTTTTTGTTGATGGGCAATAGAAAACAAGTTGATTCATATTTAGACCCTAAGCTATAGAACTCTGTGAAGGGTTTTATATATTCTCTCAGTGCAATGGCTGGATGTCTAAAAATTTAGTAGTTACCTCTTTCTACTAAAATAACAAGTGACCTTTGTATTTATTTTAAATATCTGTCTTGCTCTACAAATTGACTTCATATCTGTGTTAGATATATTTGGGAATGGATGGCAGTCACATCCTGCATTTTACAATTTATAGTCTTAAGCAGCATTATTTTCAGTTACCAGGCTAGTGTTTGCTGTAAAAATCCCAGCAGAGAAAATGGATAGCTAATTGAGTTTTTTACAACTGGACTTCAACGGAGAGGGGCTCCTTTGTCACTGCTGCCACTAGAGCTGAGGAAAAAACCCAATCTGACCTTCAAGGAAGGACTAAACTTTCCAAGCACAGGAAGCAGAAAGAAACCTCTTTCTCAAAAACAGATACAAGCCACAGAAACAAGAATTTTCAAACACAGGCAAGGCGGTGGAGAGTCTTGCGAGTCACATTCACTTGTAGAAGTGAGACACAAACAAATCCTTTCCTATTCCACAATGTTTTTCCTATCTGTGACTACTCATTGCTGGATATCCAGAACTGGTGCTCAAATGCATCAGTCTTCCAACTAACTTGGTTTTATTCAAGTTAATTTACAATCTCAGCTGTTTTGATTTAATTCTGAAATGTATTAAAGATTTGACTTTATTGATGTAAGCTAACCTGTACTTTTGAGTACTCAGCATTACAACTTGTTATATTACTACCTCATTGACAGAAATGTGAATTTAAAATCAGAGCTGAGAACTGCAAGAGAGAAAAACAGATTAAAGTTATATTCTTGCAAATCTCTTCTCTGGTTTAATTTTACATTGCTTGCAAAGTAAACTAGAGAATTACAAATGCATTCTCCCTATTTTGCCCAGACTCAAAATTGGAATTTCCTTTACTGGCTCTAGAGCCCACTCTTTGCTACCAATTTCAGAAACACCTGCTGCAGTATAGAAATGCCTGAATATGTAAAGAGTTCACTTTTTAACAAGGGAGTGCACGTGACTTGCTTGTTACCAAGGAAACAGGCTCACTGCTGTAATGACACAAAACTTTAACTGGCTGTGTGTTCTTTCATGAGAAAAATCTTAACCTTTTCTTGCACTGCTACAAGTTAAGCATGTTAGGGACATAAACTGCAGTTTAGAAAACCTGACTCTTGCTAAAGACTTGCTGAGTTTATTAGCAAGCAGTAAAAGAGCAAGATGAAAAGGAAGAAGTAAATGCTACTGTGAATGACAACTCTTCTTTCAAAATGATCTTTCATTACTAAGCCTGTTGTTAACTGGGAGGGAAAATCACAGAAAGTGGTGATACAATTCCTGAGGCCCAATTAAAAAAAAAACATTCAAAAGCATCTAGATCCCACCAATTCCTTAGTTAAACTGACCAGCATCCCATCTTGAACCAAGCTGGCTAGACTAAGAAAAATGGTTATGCAAAACAATTGCCTTATACAAACTGGTAACCAGGCATAATCAAGAGTACTAAAAGGAACTTGAAGTGACCTTAAACTATTTCTGCGTGTTATAAAGGTGTTAAATGAAAAAATATTAAGTAAATTGATGATTTCATATTTTCATGGTAGGCAACCTGGCATTTTCACTAACTCTTAGAGCCATTTTTACTATTTGCAAAAGACAGATGGAAATAGACCCATCAGAAAATGCACAGCACAGTTGAAAGCTTGTTTTGTACAGTGCTGACGTTTGCTCTAACATTGAACATGGCTTTGTTCGACATAATCTCCATTTGTTTCAGAGCTTTATAAGTATTTTTTTGTGGAGGAAGCCAATATATACTGATTAGCTACAAACAGCAACATATAAAGTGCTTCTTGACTGTTACTGTCAATCTACTTGCTTTAAAATTTTGGCCCATTCTTCTAAACCATGCAATGGAGAACATTTCTTGTACATTTCCACACGTGTAAAAAAAATACCATATCATATCCTCTCCCTCATTTGTTTCAACAGTTTTAGACACAAAATAACAGTATTGCCTGTTTTTACATCATTATTTTCTCAGGCAGCATTAACCAAGAGTTTATTCTGAGGCAAACATAAAATATCACAAGCCCTCAAATGCTTCCAATGGTGACTGGAGAGTATTCAATTCCCGTACAGTATACACTAAATTATTCTTCTCATAAGCATTGTAAAGGTCACTTTGAATATGCAGAAGCATGACAAAAATCTACTTGATGGAAATATGCTCATAAATACCTATTTGTGAGGCCTGTTGAACAATTAGTAGCAATTAACTTTGCAGAGCAAGTCTCACTGTCTTCATTGAGATGGTAATCGGTGTAGGAGTCATACCATTTGAAAGTGAAGTTGATTTTTGGTTTTTTTAATGCCAAGACTCAATAATGAGGCAATAAACACAATACATAAACCCCTTCAGTATTATGGAGTTGCTGCACGACATACCAGTTTTACTGAACATCACACCAAAGCAAACAAATGACAAATGCCTTTTCTTTGAGGTGTCTTAGTCCCGGAACAATACAACACTGAGGTGTTTCATTAGGGTGAGTTTAGAAGGATGTTGTGTCGATTGCGCTTGACTGCCCCCTGAAGCAAACCAGCAGCAGTTTGGTACGGGCTCCAAAGGAGGTAAAGGCCTGAGCCATGGCTGGGCCAAGAACTCCTCTAGGAAACCCACAAAGGAGCAGAACGACAGAGTGGAAGTTGGGGGTACAAGGAGTCTTGTGCATACCTCTCCCACTGTATGCTATCTGACTATGAGCCAACCACTTTATCCCACAGATATGACAGCCTAAGTGAGCCTCCTCTGAGCTCTCCCTGCTAGGCAGCGTGGCCGCATGGCAGTGATCTCCAGCAACGAGATCTCTTACCAATGACAGATCATTGGATTAGCCCAATTTGAATTTTCCCTGGACGGCAACTGGACTGCATGCCAGGCCACTCTCCCCTTGAGCAGGGACACATCTCAGTATTAAGAGATATTAGTTGTTTAGCTTAAATAAGTTTTAAATAGAATGAATCACTTGGAGTTATAAAGTTGTGTGATTTAGTATGCTATTTACTTAGCTTTACTTACTTGGTACAAGTAGCTAGATTTGCTGAAGCCTTAGGCCACAAGCTGTAAACTTTCACTTAGATTTACTGAAAGTGTACCTACTTAGTCAAAACAGGGGTCTCCAGAGCCAGCATAAATCAGGAGATAATGAGGCTTCAAGGCTACAACCCTCAACAGCCCCTGCAACTCCAGGAGATGATAGCCTGTTTGGAGACAGTGAAGGAATCCAATAAGGAGTCAGAAGGTGTCAGACCAGAATCACTATTGGTCCAAAGGGCGTGTGGAAGATGTGCAAAGAGAGTGTGAAGAGTGCGAGAGGGGTGGGTGAATAGTCTGTAGGGGTTTAATTGCCCAGGGACTTCTTTTTTCTGGTCCTTCCTTCCTCTTCTTCTCCTTCACCCCTTCCTTCCATCGGTACCTCCCTGGAGGCACCCCACTCGAGCTGACCCTGCTGCTGTACCACCCTATTAAATTATTTATTTTTATGACTCAATGCCTGAGAGTGTTTCAGGAAACTGAGGGCTCAAACTTTGGAGCAAACTACCACCAGATGCCTGGATGGATCGGTAAGTGACTAGGAGCATGCTAAACTTTGAAATCCTGAGTGATACAAAGGATTGATTGTGCACATGTAATTCCCTTAGCCATAAACCTTTGACCAAGCCTGGGACTAAGATTGGATCCAGCCACACCTAGACTCCTCTCTGAGAAGCAGTTTAGAAAGCAAAGGGATCCATTCTGAACCTCGTGACTCAATGGGAGGTTTTCCTTACGCTTTGAATCCCTTTGCCATAAATCATTGACCAGGTCTGAGACTAAGTTTGCATCTAGCCGCACCTAAGCTCCATCAGGAGTTTAGAAAGCAAGGGGGTCCATTCTGAACGTTGTGACTCAACGGGAGGGTCTCTCTTACCTTTTTGCATCTCCGATCTCTGTGCAAACCATCCTAAATCAATTCTAACTCATTCTTCCTTTGTATGTTTCTCCCATGTAGTAAGTAATAGAGTGAACCTTGCCATTGAATTCTGTTAAGTCGCACTTTTACAGATTCTTTAATCTTAAAACACTTAGCTGCGAAAGATGTGTTTCTGTAATACTTCCACTATCACCCATAATCTGCAGGAGAACATGTTTTCAGTTGTACTTATACTGAAACACTTCTGGCTCAGTACTGCCTTAGAAGTGAAAGACTGAGAAAATGCAAGTGAGAGCAAGAAAGCGTGAGCAAGAGCAAGAAAACAGGCAGGCAGGAGTCAGAGATATGCACATAAACAGATTCTTTCACCTGAATAAAACCTATTTACATTGGGCACTGCTGGCAAATTTCTCTTAAGACCAACTGCTGGAAAAAAAGAAATACAACCTATAGAAATGCAGCTAAGAAGAATAAAGAACTAAGAAAACTGAACAGAGTTTCTAGTCCTTTTTACTTTAACAACAGAGAAAAAGATTTACAACTACAAAAATGGTTTTAAAAATAGCAAAACATATATTCTGACTCCAAATTTTCACCTTGCTCAAATTTTGATCTGATATGTAAAGGATTACAATATTAGTATGCAAAGCAGATCTCGATAATGATTTACAGGAGGCATATAAAGTTAGGAAGTATGCATAATATTCTTCCTGATTAAGAATTGTCATTGAAGCTCTAGTGAGTAGTTACTTGACCGCTAACTTCTGTAAAACTACTAACAGCAGAACCGAGTTGAAGTCAGCAGGTATCTTGAGTGCTGATGGGTATCTGGAATATATCTGCATCTACAGCAACTGTCTGAAGACTGTGAATGCTGCTAATAGTATTGCTCTGATAACTATCCTGAAATTAGGACATCACGGACTGAAAACTCTTTGGCTGGAATGTGTATATATTAACTCAGAATGGTTATCAAAAGAAAATCACAGATTGAAAAAACATTGATGGGGAAGACGTCAATTCTGTCAAACATGAAATAGAGAATACCACACTATAGGCAGGGCAGAGGAGGAAAGGAACACAGGGAACATGAACACAAATTTGGATACATCATTGCTATGATCACAAATCAGGTTGAGGAGCTTTTCTCTCTACAATACTTTTAATAGCATCTCTGTACTGCAGACTACCCCTTGGGATCAAAAGAGAGAACAGCAAATAAGATTTCTTGCTAGTACAGATACAATATCCTTCCCAGCATAGGTGGCATCTTCCATAAGTATTTCAAGGGAGTGTTTTTCCATACACACACTCTTAATTGACATAAGTGTGCCAGAAAAATCCTCAAAGATAAACTAAGATTTGGTCAATTATGTACTCAAGTTAAACACAGCTTCCTTAGCTCTCCTGCGATGTCTTTCACACACAATAGTATAAAACTAAGCTGTAGTTTGCATTATGGAGGTAATCATCTTCCACAGGTAACTGTCTTTTCCTAGCTCAATTTACAGATTTCAGCATTTATTCAGACCATTCAAAAAGACTAACCACTGGTAATAAAGTAAGAAGTAAATCTGCAAACCTTAGGTCTGAACAAAATAGGATGATGCAGGACACCTCTCTACCACATGGAAAGGAGCAGCAGAGTTGCAACAAATGCCATCTGACAGATTTGATACACTTTTCCAATGACTATTCAAGTTTTTAGTGTGCTATACTTTAAAGCCAGGATCAAAGTTTTAATTATTTCACAGATAACCTGTCAAATCCCAGATAGATCACTTGTAAAATCAAAAACTGCACCTGTAACATCATCTTCATTTGTTTAGATAAAACTAGCTTTATAAAGCCAAATGCTTCTAGTAAGCCTCAAGTATCCATATTTCTCTGCACTTCCTTACTACATTCAACCCATTTTCCTTTTAACATTCAGCACCCTGTGTGTCTCTCTTCCTGCTTATTCTTGCCCTCTTTATCACTGCTTCTACTCCTCCTGATATATTTTTTTCCTTCCTCGTTTTCCTCTAACATTCATAAACCCTCTCAACTACTCAGAGCAGGAAAAGGAAAATTTAATACATTTGTAGAATGCCATGTAATACACGTCTTCAATGTTGATATGTGCCAAAACACAAAATAAAAGATAATGTAACATCATAATACAATTCTTGCAGAAGGAAAAGACATGAAAGTATGAATTCTCATATACTTTGACCAAACAATTTTTGCCCTACTTCTTCACATTTCAGTTAGATCAAAACAGGCATGATGCTTTTTTTAAGTCTGATGTCAAGCCTCATAGGTTATGAGAGACTAAAAACAAAACTGTCAGTTACAAAGTGAAGAACACAGTAACCAAGAATAACAGTGAGACAACTACATGTTTGTTAAGAACAATCCACTCCAATTCAAATATTTTAATTCTATCATCAGCAAAAATTCCACAGAAGAATAGTTCGTTTTTGCAATGGAACCTCCTGCATTATCTGAACATGCTAATCAAATTTTAGAGATCTAAGATATTTTTACTTCAACAATCATCAATGCTTGGCAACACAGTTATATTGAAAGATAAATATTGTGTAATGTCTCTACATAGTTTTATAAGTAGATCAATCAATTAGCACAGCAATAAATTAGTTTCATTAGCATGTTTCAGGCATTAGGAGGTGCTTTACTAATTAAAAGTCACATATTTAAGCAAATGCCATTCCAAGTTTGTTCATATAAATGATATTCCTCTTTTTCAGAGTGCTTGCTTACTGTTTCAGAACGTAAGTATGATCTGTTAGATACTGAAGTCATTCAGTGCCAAGTTGATAACACAAGCTGCCACTTCAAATCATGCAATCAGGTAAAAATCTGGCCAGTAGCCACAATACTTTAGAATGCATTAGCTGAATACTGTAATTTATTCTATTAGAAGGCACAGGTATGTACACTAATAGCTTTAAGAAGCGTCATGCCATCACCAACTCATTTTTTGAGAAATTAATCTATTGAAAATTGCATTTTAAACTTCCTTACTTCACAATGACATTGTTTTGCAGTATTTCTGGGATTGCTTGTTTGTTTGCTTTTAATCTTATTGTTTATCTGATGATGCACTAACAGCTGCATACTGGCACCACATACACCGCAAACTGCATGGACAGGACAATTTTGCTGTCTCATTTCCATTTGGCCCAAGAACTTCTGCGCTGCAACTGCAGACCCAACGTGTTATAGAATGGGCAAAACAAAAATACAGTATAAAAATCTTGTTACTAGTGTTTCCCAAAACACATATGTAACTGATGCAATGCCTAATTAACTAAATATATAACCATACCCTAACTACATGGATGTCAAAGGAGTAATCTCAATGACTATTCAGCACTCATGTATAAATAATTATATCAATACCTGAAAATATTCCAAGCTAACTTCTTCTGCAGAATAAAATTATAAAAACAAAAACATTCACTTCTGGGTTGATATAGATGTATATATGTATGTGTGTAGGCTTTTGCTTATTTATGTTATATATAGATAGTATGGAATTCAAATAAAAGGAGGAATTCCCAATTCAACGCATAAATTCTGTATTAACTATCATTACTGCTATTTTGTTTATATGCTAGAGAAACATACTTTAGAATTATTTTGCTTTTTCATAGAATCATCTTTTGTAGCTTTTCATCCAGAATGACTAGTTAAATAATAGCTATACTGCTGCTATAAATACAGTACTATCAGTCCAGCTAAGCAAGTCCTAAAGGGATGAAATGATTAGAATATTTTAGAAAACTCTCTGTACCTATAAAGCAGATTTCTTACAAATCATAAAATGAGGCAGAGAACATTAGAAAAGGACATGAGCAGAATAAGATTACAAAAACATTTTTCACCTCATTTGAGACTGAGATTTAAAGTCCTGCAAACGCAGAAATTTATAAACCTACATTTCCTTTAGAATTTTGATTAGTTCATGAAAACCTCATCTCAATACTCTCACTGGTCAAGAACACTTAGTAAAAGCACTGTTTTAAAATGTTTTTCTCCTCTACCTTTATATGTGAATATATTAATGGCTATGTATTCAAAGATCTTATTTAAAATAATATTCCATAAATGTTTCTGTGAAAAGGTTTTAGTTCATTCTTTATACTAAAACAGTGCCCATATCTGCTGTATAGTAAACTGTCCCTTGTTGAGAGATGAAGCTATTGAATGAAATACAACTGATAAAGTTACTTAGACTAGTTTGCAGTTGAGCAAATGTTTTTATCCTCTAAAATATTTTGAAAGTAACTTTGAAAGTGTCAATTTTCAATTTCTTTAAAATTAATTCAGAGAGACAACATCCATAGGAACCTCACAGTAATTTTCTTAAAAGATTTATTTCATTTATGCCTGAAAGCAACATTTTAATACTAGCAATGGTATTCTATAGAAGTTAACATTCTTTTTACCTCTCATACCTTTAATATACACATTTAAATGTTCTCAGTGACACACTGACAATTGCAACTGAAATAGAGGTGAAAAGAAAAACCCCAAAATCCAAACCAAACCAAAATTCTTCAACCCACTAAGAACAAACACCTATTCTTCCACATTATTTAACTTTGTGGTGTGCAAGACCAAAACCAGATACTTGGCTTTACACACTGGTTAGTGCTAAATAAATCTTAAAGGAATATTTCCAGTGCAACATATTTTTTTTGAGTGGCTGATTGGTTGTTACTGAGCTTGCCTGTCAGTTGGTACCTGTATCTCTCTACCAGGCTTCTTATAACTTTACCTCCCAGGAGGGAGGAAGCATTTACAAAAAGAGAGAGAGAGGTAGAAACAGTGAATTTTTTTACTACAATTTTACTTGGTGACTTAAAGACAACTGACACAAAACACCTGAAAACCACAACTTTTGCTATCAAATACGTTGCCAGTAATGTCATCCAGTGAAATGAAGACAACATATTTTTTGAACATTACAATCCTCTTATCATCATGGAGAAGTGATGACTCCTCTGGTGTTCAAACACATCCTGCAGACAACAGTTTCTCAGAATCTGCTCTAGCCTTTTTTCTGATGATTTACTGAACAGATTCTCTGCTTTCTTTAAAGCGTACGTTTGAGCAACTACCACAAGAGAACAAATGTCCAGCTCTGCAGCTCAGCAGAACATATAATTAACTTATCTAGAAACTGTTGTAACATGTAGCTGTGGCCTAGAAAACAAGATTAAAAAAAATACTCAGTGCAGTAATCTGTGAAAACAGTCACAAAGTTCTGTTTATACCATTCTTGCATATATTTTAATCCAAATGTTTGTGTTGCCAAAGCAAAAGAGTCAATAAAGTGGCAGTATTCTTATTTGAATAGCATTGCATAGCTACAAAGCAAAGTACATGTTTTAGTAGTTTCACACTGTTTAGGATTTTTTTGTTCACATATAACATCTATTTGACCAGCTGTATATTTAGCTAACACTTCTTTGTGTGGGGTAACTCAGGTTAAAATTGCAGGTTGAGGTTTTGGGGATCGTAGATCTATAGACTATTTGAGATTGGAAGGCACCTCTGGAGATCACCTAGCCGATCCCCCTGCACAAGGTTGCCCAGGACTGTGTCCTGTCAAGTCTTCAATATCTCCAAGGATGGAGTGTCAACAACCTCTGGGCAACCTGTTAGAGTGTTCCATCACCCTTACAGCAAAAAAAGATTTTTCTTATTTTTCTTATATTTCAGTTTGTGCCCATTATGAGGATGATGGGAAGAAAATCTTTATATTCTAAAAAATGAGGACATTTGATACAGAAACCACAGAGATAGAAAAATGGAACATCACAACATTTTACTGTTTCTTTTCACAACTTTTTACAGTTTTTAGCTTTTTATATACTTGAAATCATATAACCTATTATGATGGTTTATATTGAAGACTCAATTATATGGTCCAAAGAACTGCAATACTTGTTGCCAAAGATCCCTCCTGTTCTTATGTATGTATTTACAAAGACCTAACATATGTGATATTTTTTGGATAGATTGATAAAAATGTGATTAAAACACAAGTATACTTGTTATAACAAGTTTTATTTATCTGTAATGTACCAATCATGAGTGCAAATAAATGTTGATTTAAGTATTAACAGACAGGCCTTCACCAGCTAGCAGATGTAGCAATCTAATTCAGCAATGCCAATTCTTGATTTAGGTTTTGCTCTGCATGGACTGGATAAATTTAACCTGTGATGTCAATTTTATTATTACAAAGAATTTGTTATTCAGCATGTAACAGACAAATTAGCAGAGCCAGAATCTCTTTTCTACATTAAGACATCAAAGTGGACTATAAGGGAAGCTTTGACCAAACCTGTGACTGAGCTAATACAGCATTAAAATTGAAAAATATACAAACTGAGATTACAAATTATAGAGATTGACAACAAAAAGAATACATTAATGACAGTTCACAGCATAAGGAATCAAACCAAATTACATTTCCATGATTAACCACTAGCATTTGATACAACAATGAAGAGAAATGCTAGCAAACTGATTCACAATATTTTACTGCAAACTGTTAATTGTATCTGAGTTTAAAAATAAAATTTATTTCTTTCTTTATAACAGTGGCAGGCTATTTGATACAAATCAATTAAAATGTTTTGCCTCATGAGATCTGTGCCTGATTGTATGAAATCACTGCACTTGGAAGGGAGAAATCCCCAAAGGAACAACGTCACAACAAAAAATTTTGGCAACATTCCTTCCAGCATTTAATAATCAGTGGATTCAGTCTTAGAGGTATTAATCTTATTTTCTATTCACCATAATCATATTCTAGGACCTAAATCAGATCTTAAAAGTGATTAAATAAAACTGACCCTGTAATTTCTATCTACAGGATGCCTAATCAGACATAATCTTTACGGCATTCTCCATTTTCGCACTGAAGTGTGGTCATTTAATTTTGCAGTGAGAAGAAACTCTTTAAGACCAGATATTTCTTTTTAATTTTATATTTCATTGCTTCCTAATAGACAGATCTAATGCCCTAGAGACTTTTTATCCATCTTAAGACTGTAATTTTATCTCCTAGACTGAGGTATCACTACTCTCTATAGCACAGTCCTACGACTAATATCTCAGTGTTTTGTAACTGCTAACTCTTTCATTAATAAAGATGTAATCAGCAACTATACACACATTTGTGCTGTAAAGCACAAATGAAATATATCAGAACTATTATATGGTTTATCCTGTATCAGAACTATTATATTGTTTATATTAAAATATTATTAGACCAAAATATTATTAAAACCTAACAGAGTAGAAGAATTGCAGGTACGGTACAAAGGTTACAACTCAATAACGTAATAAACATTTCACAGAGTACAGCACGTTCAAGACCTCCTGTTGATGAAGCTCAAAATACATTAAGGAAGGACAATACTGGAAATGTTGGCAATATGAAGTGGAACAGAAGTGCATTTTCTTTTAGATGCTTTCTCTTACTCATCAGCAGTGCCAGGTCATGACTCTCAGAAAATAAAGGACATTGAGAATTCAAATGATAGCCTAGAATGATGATTCTTTCTAAAATGCACTCCTATCATTGTCTGAAAGATCTTTATATTAATCTAATACTACTGCTCTAGCTGCGGAGGAAGAGTCTGATATCTCAGTAGACAAATGCATTAAAAATCCACTTTGTCTGCTGTAGATGAGGTATATAGTTATTTTGCTCAACAGCCAAGCTTTTCCAGAATCCCACTAATACTCTCATGAAGAACTATCTACTCTAGCTAAGAGAGAATGCTGATACCTCTATTATTTGAGAAAAAGTTCCAAGGAAATAATTCACAGATACATATATGAACAGAACCTTTTTGCCATAATGTCCAGATATCAAAGAATAATCTTGAATCCGCTATATTCCATTGCTTCATCTGATGTGTTGAGAATAATGAAATTGCCAAATGCAAAAAAACCTCTAAAAATAAACATGGTCTTTATGCAACCTATCGCTATACTCAGAAAATGTTAGCATCAATGCAGTGCATCATATTGGTGTTTACAAATTGTTGAAAAATGGTGTTGGCAAATTTCCTTGAGCAAATCTCCTTGAACAAATTTCTTTCCTTAGAGATAACTGCTTCATTTTGGATCACAATGTTCCACATACTAAATTGTACACATATTGAGAAAACAGGTTACTTAAATATGCTGCCTTCTCAATAAAACTTTGCTCTTTCTGTGAAATTAATTGTATCCATCTCATTCAGCTCATTACATTAATTAAAAGAAATAGGGTTGGGAGTTCCTGTTTGGTTTGTTTTTTTGTTTTTTGTTTTTTTTTTTTTTTTTACAACAGCAGAACAGGGAAATGGTGTTTATTCTGATTTGTGCATCATCAGTAGAACCCTTTATGTGGGGTTGTGATTTTGAATCTTTTCCTGTGCAGGTCCTCATACCTGGCACTTTTTTTAATAAACAAAAACACGAGATCTAAATTCTATTTACACATTTATAGAAGAGATGAGATTAACTATCAGAAAGCAAGTTAATTGTTTAGGGCTGAGGAATAAGGGGAAATTTGTTTTCCTTTCCTGTTTTTAACATAAGTGGCTAAGAGATTATAAATAAACTATTCTTGAAATGTCATTTCTCAAAGTAGACTAAAAGATACTGTAATAAAATATTTCTGTAACAACAGTGTATTAATATAAAAAAACACCTGAAAAGTAGTATCATTGTATAATCTTATAGTTATTATCTCACAGTATGGTCACTGTTGAATTGTACAATTACTGATAGATTTTTTAAAAAAAATATGTGAAATTCTAATAATTGAAATTAAATAAAAAACTAAAACCAAAACAATTTTGGTTAAAGCATGTAAATAATGCATCACAGTTCAAGTAATGAACTGCTACTAGAATATCTTCTCCATCAATTAAGGCCAAAGCTTCAAATTAATATTTCTAACTGGAATATCCACAGTATTTCCTAATCTAATAGCTTCTGGTTGAAACTGTTTTCCACTTTTGTCATATTTTAATATTAGTCATGTTGCTATCTTTATGACCTCTTGCACTGTTGAGGTAATGATAATTACTACAGCAAGTCAATGTACACCTGAAATCATAATCATCATTTACTAAAATATCTTATATCCCACAAAGCTTGAAATTTAATTTCTTTCATAAGCAAACTGGTTGAGGAAGAAAAACTATCTAGCCTTGACTTACAGATGTCATTCTGCATTACCTGTTGTCTGTGTGGAACTCAGGCTAATTAATTATAACAATCCAATGAAAAGAGGGGATCTTAAACAGCACACTGTTCGGAATTTATTTTCCTGCTCTACATTTAAAGCAGCAAGTTATGAAATGAAGTTGTCAAGAAATTATCGGTCCACTACTTCACACAGCTATACTTAACCATCTTAAAAATAAAACTTAATGGGACAGGAAGAGCAAAAACTATTTGAGTTGAAAATTCAATTGCAAATGTATTTTTTATTTGCCCCTCTCTTCTTTAAAAAAACAAAATGAAGTACAACATGAAGGACAACTACTTTAAAATGACTTAACAAAAAGCCACGTATGGGCCCCTCAACTCAAAGTACTTGAAACCTTTTCAATCTTTACAGCCCTTAGTCAAATTCTACAAAATAGGTTCTTAGGGAGAAAAAGGTATGTCTCTCAAGATGTTTGTCCCCACAAACATCATTTTGCCATTTATAACATCACCATCATCAAGATGTCTCATCAAATTGATTTTTGCTTTTTCAAATCCAGGAGAAATTGAAAAAACATGAATGCCACAAAATACATCTTGGCATTCTTCCGTTTATCTATTACATTTTCTAATAAATACAGCTTTCTTGAAATAAAGTTTCAACTTGGAAATCTGAAACCCTACAGAAGACCATGCAAATAGTACAGCTAAGTATGCATGCTTCTACTGAAACATATGAATTTTAAATTGGTCTTGATTCTGCAAATTGATCCATCCATGGATTCACAGGCAGAGATGCGCAATCCCTGTGCAGAGGCTTGTGGACAGCAAATTTAATATGATGGCTTACTATGAACGTGTGTTCAATCTATACATAATTTGTACAGAAGTAGTACTGAAAAACCATTATACTGAGAAATTATTAGTGAAAGAAATAAGTTAACACCACTTTAAAAAACAAATTTTCATTAATATTATTTCTTAAACAGTTCTAGATATCATTTACAAATACTGTTAAGAACGATGCTTACAGCAAAATGGAAAGATTTTAACAGATGATATCCCTTGTATGATTGTATATCAAAAGGTTTGTTTTGAGATTCTTAACAGATGACTGTGTTAAACTATTTCTGGACATATTCAACGTTAACATTAATGAGATCAGAACACGCATCAGCAGATTGCAAAATGTAGCTAGAAAGAGTTCAACAGCTTGACTTCATAATTTAGTTAGTAAGTACCCTAATAGTGCTCCACCTCCAACCCCCAAAATAAATTTAAAAACAAAAATACAAACCCCACACAAACAAAAGCAAAACAAAACTGAAAAAGGCCAAATTAAAGAAATTGAAAACACCTAATGTTTGAAGAGTACACATGGATGAAGATTTTAAGGTCACTTAGATATTTTTGAAAGCTTTACACAGTGATTTTTGTTCAAACTCACCATTTAAATAAACAAAAATTACTATATATGTCATATATTCCTTTAAATATAACAAAAGCACTTATAATTTGAACAGGAGACTTCTATTTTAAAAAAACACTGTTTCAAAGATTTTGGAGATGCTGGCATTATATTTTAAATTAAATTGTGATTAAAAAACTTAATATTTTCTTGACTATTTGACAGATACTTACACAAAAAAGGGCATCAGCTGAATAAGAGTCTCTTTTTTGGGATTGGCTGTGAATTCTGGCACGGTTTGAATAATTTTGTTCATTACGTTTCTTAGGTAATTTTGTAGCTGCTTGCGTCGCTCTTCTACAAACTTTGCATCCTAAAAATAGAAAGGAAAAAATATAAATGGCACAAAGAATACGTTTTTCAGTTCTATAATGTAACTAAACAGTCCTAACAAGCATAAAATTTCATCTTTTGATGATCTATGTTTATTATGTCTATAGAAATGTGTTAGCAATATGTAAAAAACCCATGACTCCAGCCACCTTAGAGAGAAGGAAAATCATGCAACCTAATAAAAACCTGTTTCACAAAAACATCCACTGACAGGATGCTGAATTCTCTCCTTGGCAGAATGTCTCTTCTATGGACCAGAATTCTTCTCCTAATAGCATATCTCCATAAATATACTACAATCTTAGAAAGGCAGTGCATAACAGTGGCATAGAGGCAGTGGCATAACAATTTATGCAATTCTTTTTGAGATCCAGAATTACCAGTCTTTGCAGAAGGAAATACTGACTTATTCCCACAATTTCTTCACAATTCATACTTTTCAGGCGTTGGGTACACAAACTCCAGAATGGATTAACACTTCTCCAGCTTTTTTGTTATTATGTTAATAAATTACTATTTTATGATTCAGCTTTCACGTAGTAGACTGCTTTTTGAAAGATTATATCACAACTCTCATAAAAAACGTTTTACTGAAGTTCCTATTGTATTTTAGATCTCAGGATTTTATACTATATTGGCCCCAATAAATAAAATAATTCTATAAAGTCCACATTCTGCTGAGGGACTTACAAATTAAAAGTCTAACAACAAGCATAAGGCCATGCATCCTGTAACTTACATCTAGCTTCAACTTTTTCCTGTGAGGGATCACAGTTACAGTGACCTATACATAAAGTCTACACATTTCAAACTAACATAAAACTATAATAGGTTTACAATGAAATTGGGTGCTGGCTGGTTTGAGCTACAGCCAGTATGCTGTATCTCAGGAATGCAGGCATTCTGATCACCTGGTTTAAGTGTCAGAGTATGTTCTTTAGGCATTAAGCCAAAACTATTATTAGACAATTACAGCTCTCAAAGGAAGACTATTATCTATAAGATTTTATCCAACCTGTATTATTTATCTGTGTAAGAAAAGCAGTTGAAACAAATTCTTGTTTCTTGCAAAAAAAATTACAACCCACCAACAAAACACCATAAATACATTTGACAACACTGAATAAATTCACTGTATTAAAAAGGTTCAAGCCATGCTGCCATGCATGGGATGCAAACCGGAAGATTATTCCTTCCTTAGGTAAACCAGACTAACTCATTGTCAAAGCAGGGATGCTTCCTCAAATTCAGGACTGCTGTAGAGTTCCTAGAACCTTTATTAACATTTTGTTCTGTTCTTATCTCTCATTAGGAAAAGTTACGAGGAACAGCAATATTTTTAGGAGACATAAGAAAATGATAAAAGATTCTGAATGACGTTTCTCAAAGTAGTAATTTAAATTCATAGAATTAAAAAAAAAATATCAACAAATGTTAAGTAAGGAACATTTGCAAATATTGGCAAATAATCCTGTATACTAAAAATAGCCTCATTTTTTTATAATTTAAGGAAGTCTTTTATGCTCTTGTCTTTTATTTGTATGTGATTACTTAATAACATGTAATTGTAATTACCGTAACAATGATAATTGTCGAAGACATTCATACTTACAGGCTTCGAAAACTTGGGCACTGCTTGTGTTGTTTAATTAAGTTCACAAAATTCCGAAATATATACAGATGCATTTTTTTTTGTTTTCTAGGTATGAACTTACACCGATGTCCAGCCCTGCTTCACATTCCAGTTTTATATTAACACATGTAATAATCAAGGTCAGTGTGAAAATAAAAAACCTATGTATTATATGGTTTGCCATTTCTTTATCAGTCACATTGTTTTTTAGCAACATACACACACTACGCACACAAATTGTATAGCAAGTGATTCTAGTGTTAATTGATTTACTAAAAAACGAAGAAATGAAGTTTGAAAACTCTTGGAAACTGATACTTTATTAAAGAACAAAGCTGCATTGTTGACACTTCATGCAATCCACTCTGCAGAGTCACTCACCCAGTACTCCACAACTGAGTACAGTTACTACTCAAACAGAACAGAGCAACAGCTTGCTCCCTGCCCCGCTGCACTGACGAAGTCTGGACAAATGTGTGGAACAGAAGTCTATACAAGCTGTTGGGAAATGTTAAAGCAAAAATTTTAATACATGGCGACACATTATATTAAAATAAAATGGAATGCTAATAATAAATAATAGTGTAGTGCAATACGAATTAACTAATTGACTAACATAAATTTTATTATTTTCCCTCTTTTCACTAAGACTTTTATTCCTACTGGATTCTTTGACTAGCTCAAGGAACAGCCTTGTCTTCCCATCTTTTCACTCAAAGGGTTTGAAGTATCACATCATCCCATTGGCAGGGATGGTAATTTGCTACCACCAGCAGTGTGAGGCAGAAGACAAGAAAGTGTGGCACATAGATTTCAGAGAAGAAGAAAAAGGTTGTGGAACAGCTTTGGTTCTGAAAGCTTCAACCACATGAGTAGTGGTGATGTTTGGCATGTGAGACCATTTCAGTTATGTAGTAGTCCTCTCCCCCTGTCCTACTTGACTGCATACAACGGACGAAGGAGCATTGCTTTGGTCTACAAGCCGGCTCCCAGCACAGACACAGCCTCAGCTTAGAGCCATTCCAAAGAACTGGCCTCACCCCCACTACACTTCCTTGATTCTACTTTCATCCCTTCTATCGGTTATGTTCTCAAGCCCCTAAGAAAATCTCCATTTTTCAAGTACCACATTCATTAGCACTTTTTCAGTTCTTAACTTTTTTTTGGTCACAAATCCTTAACAACAGTACATTCAGTGAAATAATTTCAATTATGTTAAAATTTTCTCTTAAGCAGAAGCTGCATTCTTTTAGTATGACTTCTGTACTGCACATGTATTTAAATAAATACATCTTTCGCAGGCAGGACCACTTTGTTATAAACACAGGAGCAAAATGCTGAATGTAGGTACTTTCTATCCCTTATGTCATTGTAAAGAATCTCATTAACTACAGACAATAATGACACAAAGGAGTTTTCTAATTAAGACTGCCAGAACATGCTTAGGGAATGCATTTTTGCCGTTTACAGCTGATCAAATTAGTGCTTATAATATAGCTATTTTTCTGCCATTTATTCAAGTGAAATACATAACATCTCAGAAATTAAACTCAACCTGAAAACACTTAAAATGCTCTTTTAGCCTGATATAAATTTGATCTCTAAAACAAACACTGAGCACAATCGTGAAATTCTGTACCATGTACTAAGGCCCATTGTCCTTACCAGAAGTAACGTAAACCAAGGTCAAAATGATTCAGCTGTAGATCTATATCATTAAATGTGCATTTTGCAACAGCAGGTCGGCTGCTCAGAGAAATTATTTTACCACATAGTTGTTACTGCCAAGTTGTTGCAGTAATAAAGAGTTTTTGTCACAAAACAGTAAATAGAATAAGTGGTAGTGGAAAACCACAATTGGTTCAAAGCCTGGCCAATTTTTTCAGTCTGAAATTCTAAAGAGGTAACTGTTACCCTCTTTTCATTGGACCCAACTATCTACAATTGAAATCTAGTTAGTATTTTATATTCTAACTCCTAAACGATATTTTTATTTACAAGCAAAAAGTAAAGGGAAAGGTTTTGATTTGGATTTGTATCAGTGAAAAAAACCCATACTTTGAGTACATGTTTTTGGTGACTGTATGAGACTGTATCTGTCAATACAAATCTACACTTGCATATCTATTCACACAGGAAACAGATTTATGTATGCTTGATATGAATGTACTATGGGGACAAAGTAATTTTGTTAAAATTACAACTACATACACTTTTGCAAAAAACCCTTACATTTTCACAGTATTAAAGGTTATATAGTTTCATTTTTAGGAAAATAAATGCATATATGGGAAGATAAAGTAACATTACTAAATAAATGCACACTTTCAAGATCTCATTGAAGAGAGATCCTGCTGACATGGTTGAAAAAGGAGACCTGCTCTCAAAAATATGGATAGGTATTATTACAAAGATCAAAGGTATTTTCCAAAATTCATGTAAGAAAAATGTACAGAAGAAATGGAATGGGTAAGACAAATAAATAGCAGGTCTTGTCTCTAACAAGAAAAAAGAACTTGCATCTTGAATCATCAAGCCAGTTATTTGACCAGTTGGGATCCAAATGACAAGGAAGATCTTTTCTTTGCCTCTTAAATGTCTCTTTTTATTTACAGGAATGCTTTATGAATTTTACCTGCCTTTATTACATATGTTGCTTTTTTAAAAAAAAACAGCACTAGCAGGAGCTCTGGACAAAAAAAACAGTAAGTTCTTTCAAATCTGGCTGTAAAAATAAATTTTGAATAATTGTGGCACTGACTTTTTTTCAAGAAGCACATACCAGAAATGGCACTAAAACCAGCATTATACATATTTGGTTCCTATACTTTCAAGAGCTGTTACTGTTTATAGGACACAAATTATATATAATTTGAAATTATTATAGAAAAAACAGACTGTTCTATATTAAGTTTTTCTCCATTTTTATACAGAACATACTAGATTCTTCCATAACCAATTTGGGAACACATGTTTTTAAGCATTTTCCTGAGTCAGGCCCTACAAGCCGTTTCTGCAAATCTTTCCATGAAGGTATTTGAACAATTGGCTACAATCTTACTAACTTTAAGACCAAAAGGCAAGGCTAGCTGGCCCTTTCAGTTCTTCTAACTGGGTCCAGTGGTAGACTGAGTGATCACACCAAACTTGAAAAATTTAACTCTTAACTATTACTTGTAAAACATCTCCTACTGTATTCATGATAAACCTAATCCCTGATCCCATGGCACTACAGGGGGCAAAAGAGTATTCAAAGAAGGCAGGAGCTCTGCTTTCAAGATTTGAGATTTCTTTTCAATTCAAAAGATAAACTCTTTGGAGACATATATCCTTAGTGTGAGGGATTATTTATGGACAGCTACTACCACTCTTTGTGATGATGCTGAAATTACCTTATTGTACTTGAAAAGCAGCTCCAATCTGACCAGACAGAAAGCCTCACATATTCAGTACCACCTGATTAACAATCCATAAAAGCATTCTGCACATAGGAAAGGAACTAGTACATGCAGGGATACATTGCCTACAACCATAATCCATTGCCCTTCGTAATTGATTAAGAATCTCTCTTTCCCTGTCAAAAAAAAGGGTACTATATAGAAAGGGACTCAGTTACATAAAAAATAGGGACTCTGATATACATCTGTAGGGCATCTTGGCCACATCAGCACTAATTTATGCAGAGAAAATTTATATTGTGCACAAATTGTTAATTGTGACTTAACATACCAGCATTCACCTTCAATTTGTAGGCATATTTTCTGAAAAATAAAGCTACTACTGTTTCTGCACAAACTACTGTCAAAGTTATTTCCTAGCCTACAGTTCAAGAGAATATACTTTTGATTAAGAGTCCACAAAATTTCAGTTAACAAGCAAAACTACTTCAGACTGCAGAAGCATCAAAACACATCTGGGAAAATATTTTTAATCTGAAACTAATGTCTCCCAAAATATTGTATGAAATTCTTTTTGACTGAGAATTTGCCAAGTTTCTGTCCACAGCAAAATGCTAGTATCAAATTACAAATCTCTAAAAATGAGAATACATAATGGAAATCTTATAGACTCTCAACAGATATAAGAAGATGATGTTAAGCTCTAAAACTAAAAAGCAGAGTCTAATGTACCATATCTTATGTTACACTGCTTTGCAGTTTTTTATTACAAGCCAAGTTCATTCCAACTTGCAGTTTAATTTGTTTCACACAACTGCTGGTCTTTCATATACACTGTTAGTATGTAGCAGATGGCAAAACATTGATATTCTTCATTATTAATGGCACAGCTCACTTAGGATGTTTCAAGTATTTTCCATGAGCTGTTGGAAATGGTATGATTGCCATGGTTACCTGCCACAATTTAGGGACAGATAAAACACTTATATATTCTGGTTTTGGTGCTGTTGTGATCAACATAAAATGCACTGCTTCTGATGTTCTAACTATTATTTATCATTTAACTAACCTCCTATTGTTAGCACTGGGGGGGGGGGGGGCGCTGGACGGGACGGGACGACACAACACAACAAAACCAAGCAACAGCTCAGGGCTCAATCCAACTCAAAATAAAAGGAAATATGGCTTTAGGACTTCAATGAAAGCTGTATCAGCCTCTAATACCACACAATGCATCCCATCCTAAATAAAGCTGACAATAGTGCTATTCAAAAATGAACCTGCAAATGCAGAAATAAACTCAGGTTATTCTAGGGTAGCCCAATATTTTTTACCATCTTGGTCAACCAGTCTTAGCAAAATGATCGTATCAGGTTTTGTCTATTTAAAAGACACCAAATCGTTAAGCTGAAAATGAAACTGGAAATCAGAAGCTGAAATGGGAGCTAATTAAACCCTCAATTGCTGAGTCATTCTCATTGTTTTGTGATTACAAAACAGTTAGATAGCAAGTATTAATTTTTACAGGCTAATTGACACTTTTGCAAAGGTCACAATAAAACATGACTTGAATACACCTGTCCTTCAGTAACTACTGTATCATGAAACAGTTTTATGGATGTACAGTTTCCAATACTAAATACACCAAATGCTACCAAATTAAACAAAAATATTCTCAAAATCATTAAAACTACATCAGCTTAAAATTTCCATCCTCCTTGTATTGCCAGTTTCTGGATGGCAGAATCAGGCTAGCTTTATACAACAAAACAAGGGTATACAATACATGAAATTGCCATTTTTCCCATCCCACTGTGAGATTATTTGTACATTTACTGTTCAGTGGAACAAACAGGAATTTAAGAGGATGAGATACAAAGAAGAAATCAAGGAACTGTCAATTTTGAAAAGAAATCTTTCTTTAAACAGAGATTTACTATGTAATTGTAATTATTATTCTGTATTTCTCTACTAAAGTAGTTGATGCATTTCCATTTCCAACTATGGGTTCATTTCAATGATACCAGAAAGTATGTAACGCTTTTAGATAAAGTCATTTGAAAGAGGCATTGCTGCAAACCCATCCAGCAGCAGACATGCCAAGGGTGAGCTACAGTCCTTTCAATGACCTCAGTCTAGCACAAACTTACGTGGACAATTGCAACATTTTCATTAGCATTTCTAATTTTTTGAGACGTGAGGCATCTCCTGCAGTACTACGCAATGCTGCTCAGCACAGCCTACCTGTTCAGTAAGGAAATGGCTGCTCGACAGCTGTGCCAGCCTTCTCAGGTCACCAGAAGAGCTGCAAGCCCAGTCTATGCCTCGCAAATACGTTTTTTATTCAAATGTTAATTTTTGAAAAAATTCTTACCTTTTATTTTAAGAGAGTAGTTTATATATCACAGCATTATAGCTACTAAGGTTTATAGTCATACTAAGGTTTTGTCTGTGCTTTCTTGGAATATAATGTTGCTGTATAGCATCCTCTAAGCAAGTCCAGAGCACAAGCATGTTAACAGACAATCCCATTTGGATGAATTCTTCCCCTGTGTAATAAATCTCAGCCAAACTATGTCTTCTACCTCTCTAAATTGGCTCTAAACAGGCATTTACAGAATCCTGGAGCCAAGTACGTTTCTTAAGATACCTGGCATTTTCAAGCTAGCAATACCATCCATCCAAAAGGCTAAACTTTCTCAAAACCCTCTTTGAGAAAAAGTGTTAAAAATGAATAAATATATCAACAGAAAAAAAGAGAGCTTGAGGATAAGACTAAAACTGATCTCTTTTCAGTATTGTGTTTAATGCCACTGTTAGAAAAAGAACTCAATTGGTAATGTTATGCTAACAAAATCCAGTGTAATCTAAATACTTTGTTATTTAAAGACATAAATGCCAACCATGTGTCAATTTGTCAACTGGTCAGGAATCAACTGGTCATTAAAAAGCATCAGTAGAAAACTGCAGCCTAGAGCAAGATCCCTAGGGCTTATCTTTCGCTCAACTACTGAACAGGGAAATTCTGTTTTCTTCTCAGACCAACTATGATCAGCTCTGTATTTCTATTAAGGAGATTCTGGAAACTACAGCAACAGTTCATGAAATTGAGATCCATTTTTTCACTAGTCTATATTACAGTAATAACTATCAACAGTATTAGTTAAAATGTGTCTCAGTTCAGTGCTTTCCCCCAACACTGCAGTTCTCTTTCTTAATTTCTTTCTTTTATCAGGTTTGAAAATGCCCTGAAGACCAATAAAGACAGACTCTAAATTTAAAACAACAACAAAACAACCCCAAAACCCTTTAGAAACATAGTACACAACAGTGCTTACAGTGTACAGCTTATACATACAAGCTTACAGGATGACTTCCCTTAAAAATAAAATAATAAATTAATTAAAAAGAAACCAAAACCAAAAACAATAGTGAAGAGCAAAACCCACGAACAGGTTAACAAAAACCCAAAATTTCTGTTCTACCCTCTCAGCAAGTGAAAGAAATTGCTGTCAAAATTCCCCACAAAGTTCAGTAACAATTGTTTCTCTACCTCATTTCAGTAAATATTTTCCCTTCCCACTAAAAACCTTCTAACAGAACTTAGGCCACTTCCCTCCCTCTTGTTGAATAGTTCCAGCAAGTCACGAGGGGAGGATACTAAGAGAATATGGATGGCTGCAGACTGCCACAGAACTGCTGAAAAAGGATGGTTACAGGGAGCCACAAAACAGCCCAGGTACCACTCTCTTGGCTAACCTCTCCCCTGATAGATCTAGCTAAGATTACAGCAGTCCTGCTTAGTCTGCTGATAACCAGCAACATCTAAGACATCTAAAGCAGATCTGCAAGAAGGCTGCTAGCTTCTGGCTACTGTCTACACCTGTGGACTACCAGTATCCAAATACGTTTATGTGAAATGTTTTAACTCCAGCAAGTAAAAGTATGATTAAAAAAACCAAAACAAAACAACCAACCAACCAAAACAACACAGAAAAAAATCATTAATACAGCAGTTTACCACCCCAACTGCCAAATAGTAGTGGGATAAAAGATGGTCTTTGAACTTTACTCCCACTCAAAAGACTAGACGCTCCTTTAATAGAATTTTTTGTTCATATACACTCAGATAGGATGATTCTGATTTCTAAAACAAAAATTGACTGAATGAGGAATACTGGTACCAAGTGCCTGTCATTTATAGTGCCCTCATGTAAAGGTATTTTACATGGTACAATGAGGAAAAGCAGGTTTTTCATGCAGAAAGCGTCTCCATCATTCCACATGATCTGAAGTATTCAATATTTAGTTTTCTCCACTTTTAAAAAAATTATCACTGAATATGTTTACTACTAGCAATCACCCCAAAAGCTGCAGAGCAAGTAAGATTAGAATTTGCTGATATTTATAAAGCAATACATTGGCGGGGGGAGAGGGGGAAATAATATCAACCCTATTGACAGGTACATAAAGACAGAAAAATGTGGGTAAAATTTTGAATTCACAGAGAAAATAGGTTTTAGTTTTATTTCTGTAATCAGGTGTCCCTGCTAAGGTGTCTCTGAAAGGCAATTTATTAATCCAAATTACTTTGTAACTTAGCATCACCATCACAATAAGAAATAAATTTAGAAAATTATTTTTATATTTTCATTTTATACCAGGAGGCTACTAGAATACCTAAATGACACGAGTTGTTATAAAACTGCAATTTTTCTAGCAGTTGTCCAAGCAGCATGTAAATTACATTACTTTCTTTTTTTTTTCCCCATAATGTCATGATGTAAAGCAAGACCATCTCAACTGTTTCTATGGGCTCTATCTTTAGTAATTTGTTAGGACAAATTGCTTCTCTTAACTAGAGGATTACAAGACAGCAAAAATAAAAACACCTCTTGACAGGCAAAATTTTGTTTTGTAGACCCAGAGTAGTCTGTGTTCCTTCTTCCTAAACTTCAACACCAATTAACAGCAAATATTTGTAACTTGAAAAGAAAAAGAGTCAATTCACTATTTTCATGAAATGTTATGCTTGAGTACTAAATGAACACATTAATTCAGTGAGACATTCTTAAAGAGATGGGTAAGTACAAGTTGGCAAACTGTTTATCTTTTAAATTAAACCACCGAAAATGAAATATACTACTCTGCACTGTGCTAGCTTTAACCTTCATGCTGAGTTTCAGGTAACCCAGACATTTCATACCACAGAACTTGAAGATGAAGTGTTTGCTATAAAGTATTTGTCATATAAAAGCCAACCATTTCCTACTGACATTTCTCTTCTCTTAGATAGTGATATGACAAAAAAATGGAAATGAAGAAGAACTGAATGCTCTTTTCTAAGTGCTGTATACATAAAACATCAACTGCAGTCTTTTCTAGTAGAAAACCCAGAGGATCTGGATTCAAAATCTGAAATACATTGTAGTCCCCCTTAGTGTGCAGGTGACAGTGTCAGCAAAGAGGTGTGCTGTGACTAGAAATCTTAATAATTGTACCAAGTGTGAAATTGTTTTTATTTCTACCTGTATGGTACTTCAATTAAGTTGCCTATTTGAAAACTAGATTGTATTAATTTAATCTCAATAGCTATTTAAAGCTCATACTTTGAGAATTGAACTTTCCAGTTATGAAGTAACATGGTGAACTTAGAGGACAAAGTTTCTTTTATGGCTTTAGAATGCCATAAAAAACAGTGTTATAGAATTAATGCATATGGCTGTAAGATTAATTTGAGTTCCTTTCCTGATCTGAACATAACACAAAAGGATCCCTTTCTTTTCAACCATATGACAGCACAAGCATGTCTGTCAAATTTATATTAGCTACAGTTTTTCCTAAAACCCACAAGGCAAAATAGTATATGAAAATAACTCAATATACTAGTTAAGTCCACTAAGAGCGTTGAAAATTAAAATCTACTCACTTTGAAACTCAAGAATAATATAGAATTTAAGAATCTATATTACATCATCCAAAAATCAAATAAAGTAAGCATTAATGAAAGCAATCCTTAACTTCAAATTTTTAATATACAACTTAAGGATTTATATTTCCAAAGCTTTTCTCCTTTAATAAATATATTCCCATTCTGAAACATCAGTCATAATATTCTACTAATTCTACTTGAAGACATCAGATATCAAAGCACAGTGCTAAAAAAATTATTTAGCCAACTGCCCCAAAGGCATTAGCTAGTAGTTTTGCTTTCTTCTCTGCTTTCTAAGTCACAGCTCCTTATGACAGTATGACTTTGAAAAACTAATCTGATGAAGTACAGTTTCTATGACTTACTCAACCACATAAAGTACAAAAGCACATATATCTGTACTTCTGATTTCAATGCAAGTCAAACACATACTTAAATTTTAGAATGGTCTGAAGTGCTTTGCTGAATCAAGACAGAAAAACATGCAAGCCTAAAATGAAATTACTTCCTTCCCTAAGATTCTTTCTGAATCATCCTCTTTTAAGCATTCCATATTTCTCCTGTTACTGTCTATGTACTAGTTAAACAGGAATTGTTACACTTCCTATTTTAAAACACGTATTTCAAACACTACCAGTACATTGACTATTACAATCACATTTGCTATCACAGCAACAAAATTTACATTGGGACGTATGCATGGAACTTGTGAATTAATTCCTTTACACCACAAACATGATTTTCCATGTCAGTCTACAATTACTGGTAGTGTTTTTATTAATGTGATGGTCTAGGATATTTATTGGAATGGTAGTGAAGTTGGAAAAAGTATGAACACAGGCCCTTCTCCAGATCTGAAAGATGCGGGAAGTTTCATTCCGTGTTTCTGTCAGTCCTGAATGCTCATCTGTGAGTCAACAGTATCTCACAGTTTCCCTGCATCACAATAGCAAAATACATACCATGTTAACGTGTGTATAAAACTATGTAATGTACTGTGTAAAGTAGTGAGCATCAGACAATAAAAACTGAATTTTGAACTCATATTGTGTGTTGTAAATGTGACTAATTATTGCAAACACACAGGTCACGTCTTGAGGAGGCAGAAATACCTCTATTGAATATGTCAGTAGCCTTTAAAAGAAAATTATGTAGCATCATGCTCTCTGAAAAATACTAGCAAAGCAAGTGGGTTTTTTTCCCAGCTATCTCATCAAATCATTCATCTCTGTCCTCAGCCCAACCCAGTAGCAGCTACCCCACTCTTTCCCGCAGAAAAATACTTGCACAAAAGCTAAGAAGAAATTTAAACACAGAACTGTATCTTAGATACTTGCAAATATAAAAGCACTTCATGCCACAGAGACAGTAAAAACAAGTTAACAAGAGGAAGCAGAGGATCCAGTACTGGAATCTTCATGGAAATGCTTTGGTCTGGCGACCTCTGTCCCTAACCCAGAAAGGCTCCCCTCAGGGGAACCTCAAGGACAGCTTACCACTCAACCACGAACTCTGAAACATAACAGAGAACAGCACTGCCTCCTTGACCTATGCATGATGAAAAGCCTTGCAGCCTTTTCCCTTGCTTCTTTCTGCCAAACTCGGGAGGGCTTCCTTAAAAAAACCTTAATTCCTCTCATGCTCCTCCTCCTCTTATCCCTTTCCAAGGGGTTTAGTACCTCCACCATCTGGTCTAAAAAGCAGCTTTAAAAGGGTAGCTGTCTCTGAATAGACAGGTCCTGCTGGCCCAAAATGGCAGATCAACTTTCTACAGTAAGGAAGCACATAACATGGGTTACACATCAATGGCATAATGTGAAACCCTTAAGAGCAAAAATATTAAAATTCAAACTCTAATTTGAATGGCTTCAAATTACTTCACATATATACATATACACACACACGCACAGAGCCAGACAACTCTTTACTTGATAAACTTTTAAAAAACAATAAACATTATAAGCATAAGACACAAGCTATATTCTATTTTATTTGCAGTAAAATCTTTACCTTCTATACCTTTTGATCCTAAAATAGTTATCCTCCAGACTGCCTTAAACTCTTCTCTGTCTTCAGCAACAGGCAAACAGACCAGACACTGATAAAAAAGCAGCTATACTGGCAGAAAAAAGTCCCTGGTGAATAGAACTTGCAGAATTACAAGATACATTACAGAAGCCAACTTCATATATATCCTAAATGCTGTCTTTGATGTCATATGCCTGCACATATGTGGATATATATATGTACAAATAGATCTTTTAAGATACATACATATAATATTTACAAGCTTTTAAAGTAATTACATACACAAAATAATCCACAATTTATCTTCATCACCGATAGGCAAGAGGGACATATTTACTTTATTGAACTAACATTTGGGCATGAAACAAACTATGGCTAGAGAAACAGCTCACAGACTGCAGTTGCATGGGCTAAAAATGATGATGCTGCCCTCAACATTTTCTCCTAGACAGAAAACTTACTTTAGATTTCTGTATTGTTCCTCCTATGCAGTTGAGGAGTCATGGCAAAGTCACTCTCTTCTAATCTCAGAAAAGTGCTGTGTATTCTTTCCATATGGGGTATCCAATAGTTTAAAGGAAAGCAAAGGATATCAAGCAGTCAAGTCAGCACTCAGTGGAAAGCTACCTTATTCAATTTCTACACACTTAGACAATCACTGAATACACATCTTCAGTGGAAGCAAAGAACCATTTCTATTTTGATATGTCCTCTATTAGGACAATACCCTTGAAGAGGATACTTATTTAGATGTTTACTCAGTTACTAAAGTCCATTCTTTAATTGCTTCAGTCTGCCCAATGCAGAAGTAGCAACTGAGCTTTTAAGGACATTGCAATATTCAAAAAATTAGAATAACAGGTCTGGTAAATACTCACATATTACTACTTAACCACTAGTCTGAAAGCAACATTTCAAGAAGTGAGAAACCAACACAGCACAAAGGTTCAGAAGCTAAATGTAAGGGCTCATCTTAAATGAAAAAAATTAAGCTATATTTCTATGCAGAAGCATACAGGGATCCCTCTGCAATCAAGTATTACGATCGTGTGAAGCTTCTCTTCATGAGCTTCACATAACTCAGCACACTCTAGACCTAGAGTGTGCTGGCTAATGGAACCAAACCAGTCCTTTGGACGTTAGGAACCTGATAGGAAGGCAGTAGTCACAAAGACTTAAACTGTGATAATGGAAGTATGAATTCAAAAGATCCAAAGCACCTGAAGGCTACCTAAAAGGCAAAAATCTATTTCATGCAAGAAAACCATAGTTTGAAATTGCAAGTCTTGTTATATACACCTACATATAAAATATTTAAGCAAACCACAAACCAGGCTGATACATGGGGAGCATTTGTAAGTTTTAAATAAAATGATCTGCAGTTTAAAAAAGAAGTACAAAAATATACAATGAGTATATGACATTTCTCTTATACATCCAACAAAAGAGAACGAATACGTTTCATGTTTTCACTCAATCAAAACATTGATAAACTGAAGGAAAAACACTTATTCTTGCAAGGACTACTGATAAAGATTTTGACAACTATTTGCTACCAGCATTGAAAAATCATTAGTAGAAAATATACAGCATGGGGACTAGCATATATGAAACTAAATACATGGAGTCTTGCAAGCATTATTGTTCTATTTTCCTTCAGTAACTAAATTATCTGTTCTGACTTGATTCAAAGCAACATTTATGTATCAAATTATTCTTTTCATTGCTTTACATTAGTTCTAACTTACTACATTCAAATGTTTAAACTTATACACTGAAAATAAGGTTACCAACCTGAAAGGCAAATACACACTCTTCTTTGTAATTGAAAAAAGGTTACTTGTCCAAAGCAGTATTCTTTTCTCTTCCCTGTTCATTTCCTACTAATTGGTTTTCTGTATATTAGATTTATGTTTCCTCAAGCATTAGATAGTTTCTAATTGTACATACATAATTTGTTGAAAGATCATGTACATGAACTGTTAAGATAAATTGTCCCAACTTCAGGCAAACAAGTGAAAGGCAAAAATACATTAAAAACATAATAATTTTAATTAATATAAATATTAGATTCTCTTATCTATTGTTTTACAATTATTAAATATTTTCAAATTTCACTGCTACTTGATGACAATATATATGCCATACTTGATTTTCTCAGGTTTTAAAATCCTTATTCAGCTGAAATTCTGCTTTCTTTTTGCATTTTCCCTGTGTCAAACTGCAATTTTGCATTTGACCCTGATCTCCCTGATTTCTATTGCAGTAAGCAGGAGAATTATGCAGGAAAATTAATAGTTCTCCATAGTTTTTTTCTACACTACTCTCTTCTAGTCAAGTTCCCTCCTCAAAGCTCCAATATTTTGCATAGCAAAACAGTGGATAGTATTTTGTGACTCTGCAGTAGTGGTTCTAGGTCATTCTGTAGAACATGGTGTCCTCTTGTAGTCTTGGAGGTTCCCTCAATCTGAGACATATAACTGAACACCAGATTTAGTGCTGGTATCGAGGGAGGTATCAATAACAGCAAAACCCTCTTTCAATGCCACTAACATTTAGAATAAGCATGTCACCTTCATTAGCCTCACAGTAACAAACACAGTATATTAAAGGTATGCAATAAATAACATCATTCAGGTACAGACCTGAAGGATATAAAAGCACACAACACCATTTCCAAAACGCTGTAAAATAGTTCTTTTTAGCCATTTACACGTGGAGGACTACGTTTTACCAATATGTTACTTGGGCATCCAATAACACTAAGGATTTGTAAAGAATATGAAAAACATAGATTAACATGAACTGAATAGAGATACTTCTGTTAGCAGAATTTAGCTACTGAAACTGCTCTCTAGGCACTGATTTAAGACTGTATTGATTAATGTGGAAATGAGAAAGCAGCTGCAATTCTATTAAAAACAGTGTAACTAATATCGGAGAGAAAAAATATCTGTTGAAATCTAACAGCATATCTAAAAGGGAACATGCTTTGGTAGCCACTAAAGTTAAAAATGCAGTATTGAAAAAAGTAGTATTGACAGTATCTCTTCTAGTGCTTATTACCAAACATTTACATGTGTAACTTCCTGCACAAATCCCTCATCCTAAACTGAAAGTTCTACAGAATTCCAAGACAGACATTCCCACATTAATCAATTAATTTTACACTGAATTTTTAAACCTTCCAATTACTTCAACTTGCTCTGTCATGGAAAGGAGGGCTATCTCAAGGCCATGAACCCATCTCAGTCAGTCACACGGTGCAATGTTTTCCAAGAGGCTACTACTTCTGCTGGATCTACAGGGTAATTGTTCCTGAAGCACGATCCACCATACTGCACAAAACCATGCAATATGCCTAAATGCCATACATCCTATGACACGGTATAGAAAACAGCACCACCAAAAGGACAAAAATTTGCCTACACAATGTGCTGTGGAAATAAGCTCATGTGATAGACTGAGGTAAGCTCTTGCAAAGCTGATGTGAAAGCACCACTTTGGGACTTGCAAGCTGTTTACAGCAGGTAGCCAGAAGTATAATCACTAATCAATTCTGATTATACAACTGGATTGTGTCTCATCATATGAGTCTTTCAGGAGTGCAATAGATGGCAGCCTCTTCTTACTGTAAAGAAAAGATACTTTTCCTGAGATCTGATATGACAGAAAGTGATTGTGGGTTTATGCATGATTAAGGTAGAATTTTGGCCCAAAGCTAAAGCATTGAAAGAATAAGGGATGCAAATTTTTTAACGAGTTGCTCAACTGATAATTTTGTATGCATCAATTGTGCAACTGAAGTTGGAATTCAATTAGTATTTAAAGTTATTAAGGATGAAAGACTATCAAAAAAAGCTTAAAAGAAGGCTTTTGTAATTAATTGAAGTGGCTGATACTCCAGCACTTCAAAGAAGGAGAATTAGTTATGTAACAAAGAAGAAAATACATTGTTTCTATTACAAAACTATCCACTAAAAATGAAATGAAAAATGCATGATCTTCTAATATATGGAAAAAAAGCAGAAAAGATCTCATAAGTACTTTCATTTACTACATTAGTAGGCAATGAACAACCACATTAATTCTGGACTTTATGCCAAGCAGAGAGACCTACAGATTTCATTGATAAAATCCAGATATATTTATATCACCACCACTAACTCTAGATAGTGTGCATTACTACTCATTTCATATCACATGTGCCAAGTTTACCTACTCATTTTTACGGAACACTTGGGAAATCATTTTAAGTCAGTCAGAGTTACTATCTCTAAACATTCACAATCCACATTCAATGACATCTGAGTGCCATTAAGGAATTTATAAATATGATTTTTTTTCTATTTGTTTTTTAAATTTTATATTCTTCATACAAATTAGCAATGATGCTTTTTCTATCATAGACAAGGTTGCAACAGATATAATTAGCATGATTCTGGCATTTCAGTGATACATGTATTAATGTGATCTTAGGCCAAATAGAATGTCATGAAGATCTTGGAGTATTTTAGTCATTATGTCAGCTTTCTTTTGATGACTACACTGATCACTATGGTTGATGCTTCTTAGATATTTGATACAGGAACTCAGTGATTCTAAGGGAAAAAAAAAACAACAAAAAAAAAAAAAGAAGGAGAAAATCCCTTATAAAAGCTAACAAATTTGATTAACATTAGGAATGCTGATTTAAGCACACAGTGGTTTAGTATAGATGTTTTCAGTCACGAGCATGATTTAAATCTCAAATATTTTACTTGTGATAGTGAAACAATTTTTTCACATCATTGCTACACTGTAAAGAACTACTTTGATTACTTCTCTACTCAGTCCTTACTGCATTTGTGATGTATATTGCAATGTGTATTTAAACTCTTGAACATTTTAAAGTTTTGGTGATTAAGGACTAAACTACACGATACTACATATTTACTACATACACACTGCAATATTTACTGTAATTGTTGCAAAATCCCTATATGATAGGAAAACACAGAAATTCCCATTTTAAAATGGGACAGCTAAAACACAAAGACACAGATTATTGGAATTAAGCATCCAAATGCCTTTAAAAAGTTGGTTCAAAGAACTTACAACAATTGGTAAAGAGCACAGGAAATTTAAGGAATTTAGACTGATATTTTTTAAAATTTACAGGAATATTTAATGAATTACCAGTGTTAATTGCTGACATTTATTGAAAAGAATGGCGTAGAGATTACATTTTACATATACAGCTGTCCAGTACAGTTTTGGGGGTTTTATGCATTTGTCTACTGTGTATGTCATCAATATTTCATTTAGTAAAAATGTTTAAGTTTGCTTTCCAGTGAGTGGAAAAATCAATGCATTAACTACATTATCAGTCAATCTGCAGCTGATGAGGGCAAAGTCTGTATAAAAGTAGCAGGTGTAAAAAATATTTATGATAGTCATCTCTTTTTTTGTATGCGTGAATAAGAAAGGTTTTTTCCCCAACTCTTACTGATACTACTAGTTCTTTTAAGTACCTTGTTCCCAATGGCCTTTTTTGGTGGAAAGTTAAAAGTCCTCACTTGCTGGTATTTATTCTGTAATTTATGATGCAAGCTTCTGAACTCCGCGTATCTTCGATAAACATTCCATTCATCATCCTTTATCCTAATATAGACCTGGAAAATACAGACATGGAAGGAAATAAATGAAAGACAAACCATTGAACTAATATATCACCTTCACTCTTTAAAGCTTCATGGCTTAACACCTTCCCATTCGTGATGCAATGGTACCAGAAGTTCCAGGATCACTTATCCATAGATACATCTCTGACTGTACATTTGCTGTTTCTGTTGTATGGGTCATTAATCTTATTCTCTCCATTCTTCTCTCTCCTTCTCCTTTTCTCTTTTTTTATTATATTAATCAAGACAAACATAGCTTGCTCATTTTAATGTGACTCTGGGGCAACCATGGTAGCACTTTTTGTTACCATGGTTTCCAGCATATTCTACTAGCCAGTGATGAAAGGAAAAAATAATTTAATACCACTATAAAATTGATTTTTATGTACTCAACACAGTTTTTCAACTTTGTAAATTAGCTTTGTAGCATCAGAATTGCAAAACATAATTTTATCCAAAGTATGAAACTTAATTTACTTTTTAAGAAAAATTTACATTGAAAACTAAACTAGAAATTTTATTGTTTGGAAAATAAACACAGTTCATTCTTTCTGCTTGTATAGGACATTAAGTATAATTTAACACAGCTGTAGTTTTTGTGATTCTGTTTTTGTTTGCCACTCAATTATTTCATGAGCATATTACCAATTACAAGCTAAATATTCACATTCTCTAGGAAAACCTCATGCAGAAGTGAAATATACTTACAGAAAGCTGAGATTTCATTCATTACTAGGGAATAACCTTTCCTCTACAGAAATGAGCCCACAGTTTCAATGAGTGCTGAAATAGCACAAGTCAGAAACTATAATCCAAGCATCAAAACTCAAGATCCAGTGACCTCTTCCTTAGCTGCTTCTATAGAATCTGTAGCTCATTCATTCTCATGTGTGTGTTAATAACCTCAGTATTTTGCATCACAAATTAAGCTGGAATAGTACTGATAACAGTGCACTGCCTTGCTTCTCTAAGAAAACCCAGTAATTTAGTAAGTTGTCAGGCAAGTTCAGGAGAATGCTTACATAAAAAAGCAACACCAACAACCATCGCACAAAGAGCGGGCAGTAACAACGGTATTTTTGAGAATACTAGGAAAAAATGAAATTTGGATTTTGATGTGGCCAATTCCAACACTGAATTGTAGCTTTTCCTGATGACTGAAACATTAACATGGTCCTTCTCCTCTAGATTTGCCAAGTCCTTAGAAAAAACAAAATTTTACTAAGGCCTCATGGTATTTCAGAGATCCACTGATGTCAAGTGAATGTCTTCTCCCACAAAAGCAGCTTATGCAGCCTACCTTTGGTTTTGTCCTTAAGTCCTCTTATCTCTGCTGACACCTAAGTTTCTCACATTCATAGGAGGCTTCTGCCTTGCAACAAAATACAATGTACCATGCAGATACCATGCAACTTCTGCCAAATTATAATATTTCACTGCAGAAAAAATTCATGTATTCATAATATTGGATTCTATTGAATAACAAGCATATTTCTTGGTTACTATTGTACTTCATCACGTTTCATGATGATGACAAAAAATTAATACTATAATTCCAAAATTAGCATATCTAAGAATACAAGAGATTCAGAGTGTTGTGGGAATTACAAATGTGTATGTGTCGTGGTTTAACCCCAGCCAGCAACTAAGCACTATGCAGCTGCTCACTCACTGCCCCCCCCTCAGTGGGATGGGGGAGAGAATAGAAAAAAAGTAAAACTTGTGGGTTCAGACAAGAATGGTTTAAAAGCACAGAAAGGAAGAAACTAATAATGATAATAATAACACTAATAACATGACAATAGTAATAATAAAAGGATTGGAATATAAAAAAAAAGTGATGCACAATGCAATTGCTCACCACTCGTCGACTGATGCCCAGTTAGTTCCTGAGCAGCGATCCCCCCCCGCCGAGGCCAACTCCCCCCGCTTTATATACTGAGCATGACATCACATGGTATGGAATACCACTTTGGCCAGTTTGAGTCAGCTGTCCTGGCTGTGTCCTGTGCCAACTTCTTGTGCCCCTCCAGCCTTCTTGCTGGCTGGGCACGAGAAGCTGAAAAATCCTTGACTTGTTGCTAAGTAATGTTTAGACTAACTGAAAACGTCAGTGTGTTATCAACATTCTTCTCATACTGAACCCAAACCATAACACTATACCAGCTACTAGGAAGAAAATTAACTCTATCCCAGCTGAAACCAGGATAGCATGTAAACAAAAATTCAACTAGTTTTGGTAACAAGAATTTAAATAGTGTAACGATGGAACCTCTCTAAGTCTGCAAGAAGTATTTGGATTTCTTTTTCATTTTGAAAATACAGCCAGGATAAAGACAATTAAACACCTACAGGACCATCTGTTTTAACAATTCAGTACACCTCTGAAGGAAAATGAAGGCAAATATGAAATTCAAGTATTTTGCATAATTTCAATACAATTCATTTAATGTAGTAAAAACTATATTAAATACTCTTTATTCAACCCAGCTCTAACCTCTCTCCCTGCCTATTCTCACTTCAACCAGGATATCATTTGAAATTTTTTATACATTTCCAAGATTCATGTTTCAGCTGCTCTATGGGAGGTGGGGATGACAAAAAAGCTTAAATTATTTTTAACCAAGTTATTTAATATGGAAAACCTAATTCAACTAAGCAGTTATCTTTGCACATGTGATTTGGTGAATCATGCAGTTCAATATTACCTGTTAAGCTGTAACCCATAGTTAACTAATTAAGGAATCCAGTAAACTGTAATTCAAATTTTTAAGGACTGCAAAAATGTAATTAATTTCTTAGATAAAAGTGTTAAAGAATTTCTTCCTGTTCTTCTATGTACATAGATATTGATTTCTTTTAGACGGTAAGAAATGAAAATGCAACATTTGGAGCCCTGTGCCATATTGAATTTATTGACATATAATAGAGTATGAAAGGCATATTAAAGTTCATGATGTAGTACACATTTAAAGCTTTATTATCTCAACAGGGAATACTATTCACAAGCCAAGGTATTTCACAACCCTTAATGTAAATTCAGTTGGGAAATCAGACAAAGTAAATCCTAAATATAAAACTGCTTGTATAAACTTATTCTAGTCTAGTCATATGAGGCATACAGTTATCCTCATTTAAAACAAACACAGACCATACAACTTAAGCACAGTAATAAGAGGAAACAATTATCTTTTTAGGCAAAATTTTTAAATAATACCAAATCAAACAACTTGAGATGCATGGTTTGAAATTGTCTTAAATGTCATTAGGACTATTCCCATCATCTTCAATGTATCTGCAATTTCATTCACAGTCTTTTAATAGGAAATCAATGAAATCTGTAGCTGCCAAATATACTTCTGTGCATGTTTGTCCCAAATTATCATGCTGCACCGTAGAGCGACACTACTTTCTACTACTGAAAATACCTTAACATATGACATATAATTACAGGACAGTATTTTAAGATCATGTTACAGAAAGTTGAAAGAACTACTTTTAAGCTCATTCTCTGATCAATTTAAAAATCAATTCCAAATCACTACACCTCCTTTCAAATGCCCATGTCTTCCTGAAACCATCCACTTCCTAACCTAATTAAGTAATTTTCAAGGTAATGAGAATTTACAGACCAAATCAAAATCACTGTTAGAATGCTTATTTGATTGTAGACAAAAGATTTTACTTCAATATTCTCTTGTATATCAAAAATGTTTTAAGTAGCTTTTGCTTGTAATTTAGGAGCACTTTCCAATTGGGTCTCCTGTGTAAGGATTGGTTGGTAACCTTTTTGTAGCTATGATTTACAGGAGCTGAAAGAAAACTTTCAGCTAATAAGTATATATAATGAATTAATCTGTTATTTTCTCATAACAAACATGTTTGAAGTCAAAGATTTGAAGAGAAATAGCAAAACCAGTAGTAATTTAGTATTTTGTTTTTCAGCCAACTACCTGCTAACTTAATATTACTGAAATGCTGAAAAACTTCTGAGAACCAATTTGAAAGCACTAGTTTAATGATTGTATGCTGAAACGAATGAACTCTACTCCCATGGTACTGGTTTTGAACCAAAAGTTTCTTTAAGAGGTTAAAGAATCTTTAAGCAGTTCTGAGTCAAAAATGCTGTTAACAAATCCTTGTAACAGACTAGTAACTATTGACATAGTTCATCACTCCTTATGTAAAAAAGCCTGAGCAGGACAAAGGCCAAAATTCTAACTTGTTCCAGTTCCTACCTTCACAGATTAAATGCCTATAATCAACACTCATTCTTCAGGTCTGCAGAAGTCTAAAGTGGGTGTTTTTCTTTTTGGATGCAAAATATAGATTGGTATATTTAGGATTCACCTTTTGGCTCTCTCTCAAGCACTCTAGGTAGAAAGAGATACTGAATGGGACATTAGATAGTCTTCTGTTGCAATGACATTCATGGTTATAGAAACACCAGATTAAGCATCAGAAAGGAACTTCCCTAAACCAAGCTACTCCTGAATCTCCCCCACAAATATGGCTCACATTTCCTGGTAGGATGATCTGAATACATAATGAAAAAATTAATTCTAGCCATAGAACTCTGTGGATGGGAGCTCCACAAATACAAACCTGCTGAAGTTAAAGTCCCCATGAGTCCATGTCCCATTCCAGAGGCAAGAAAAATGCCAGAAGGGGAGAGAATAATGCTAATGGAAGGTGAGCAGTGAAACTCAACTAAACCACATATAAAATTCAACAGCACAAGATGCAAGAGAACTTGGAACATTTCAGCAGCAGAACACTTCAAATGACATAACGAGTACTGAGAAAGTTTGTAAAGAATCAGTCCTATGCTAGACCAGGTCATAGTTTTTCTTATAAGCATGAAAAAAAAAAAGAAAGATGAGCAGTATAGGGAATGCAAAAGAGACTGATCTACACTAAGGAAGCTACTGTGGCATCTGCCACATAACTAAGCATTATCGGAGGCAGGGGGGAGGAGGAAAAACTATTATTTCTGCATTACTGTATTTCTACTGTATTAGTCTATTTCTAACTTCCCTTCCCTCACTAATGAAAAAGGGTTTTTTGGAGATCCTCTTGTTTGTCACTTACGCCTTTCAAATCAATGCCCAAGCATGTGACAAGAAAAATTAGCAACTGGTTTGGTAGAGACAACCCAATCAGTATGAATACAAAACATAACATGCAAATTAGCACCATTACTTTTTAAATGTTAACTCAGCTAAGCTTGACTGGTGAAAGTTTTCTTGACATCTGTTTTTAAATAACACTTTAAATAATTTTGGAGTACCATTGGTCCATAGTTTTACCTTCAGTACTTCAGTATTCAGTACAGTAAGAAAAAGGAAAGTAGAGGTGAAGTAGTAGAGATGGTTTAATTTTTTGCTAGAGTTTCATGCTTGGTAAAGAAGGTATAAAATGTTTCTGTAAGATGAGAATACTTGCTTCAGATACAGGAATATCTGCTTAGATAGAACAGATTAAGATAAAAAAGGATGAGAAGATTAATAATCAAACCTGCTCATGCTAACAGAGCACATATATCTTAAGAGGCATATTGCTAGTACTCAGCAGGATAAACCAATGAATGAATGACAGTTCTTAAATGGATTTTATGCATCTTCTCAGACTGGCAATTTGAACGTTGGGGGGGATGGGAGATGAGATTGTACAGGGAGGGAGATGTTATGTGCTTAAGTTTGCCTTTTTTCCTGCAGACAGGACAAAGTAAGCTTGGAACAAATAAAAAGTTACATAGAACAGACTGGTCCTCCAACTACCTATGTTGACACACCTGTTCTAAGACTTTGTTGGGTTAGAAAAGCCAAGAAAAACCATGCAAGGAGATGATATGGATGAAGTTCAAACTGCAAGCATTTCAGCTTTTCCCCTTCCTACAGCCAGAATCCACCAACAACATCTTGCATGTCCTTTACCTTTTGCCTTCGAAATAGTCAATTTAAATAATTATATATTGTGTTATATAATCATAAAACAATCATAATTTCATGCCAGGTCCAAACTGCAACACTTGCAATGTCCCCAAATTATCTTCTGAACTACTAAAATTATCTTCTAAAATATTTTAATCTTACTGTGATCCACGTTATCTTTTACCAATCTTAAAGATAAGGGTAATTTATTTTTTATTCTTACAAAAAGTAATCTACTAAACAGCATAAAGACATACTCTTCTGCTACAACTACAGAGAAGGAACATCAAGCACAAGATGGAAATGTCCATTTCAGAATTACTGATGGAGAGCTGGTAGTAAGAGGAGACAAGATCTCATCTGCATTAAAAGTTCTCCTCAACTGTCTAACCCAGTTTATCATTTTCACTGCCTCCACTGTAAGTTTCCCATTAAAAAAACATGAACATGCCCCACCCCTCGCCAAACCAAACCAAAACCCTCTGTTTAAGAATGTCTGTTGAATTTCTTCATGATAAAAAGGGGAGAAGAAACTGAATAGAAACAATTTCAGTGCTCTGAACCATAGAACAAAACTTATTAACATCAATAAAATCTGTCTACTGATTCTCTACATTTACTGAGTTTGGTGTTATAGACATTTTAGAAGCCTGGAATATTCATTGCAACAACTCCCAAATAATCATTAATTTAACATTTGGTTAAACAAGTCTTACAACCCGCAATATTTCCATAAAACAAAACTGCCAGTACTTTTGTAGAGTATTGCTAACGTAATCTATGAAAAAGGACTGCATAGTCTTTCTGTGGAAAGAAGAAAATGCATTCATTTTAACCAGAGATGCAGACATGTTCTGGGATGAGCTTCTCTAACTACTACTTGTTCTGTTTCTCAAATACTGTTTATGATGATAATAAAGTTTTAAAAATTCTTAAAACTAACTCAACTTTAATGTACATCTTAATTATTCAGGAACACTAAATTAAAAAAATATTTTGATCAAAATTTACAATTTAAGAAATAACTGTTTTCAGGGGATTAGAACTACCTTTTCTTCCTATTTCATAGTGTGCTTTTCTGAGATGAGTGATGTATTTCAATCTATTTAGGAAGCTTTTATCAAAACTATTACTGCACTCAAAACATATAGAAGTAAAAGGTATAAATCCAAAGGGGAAGTGTATAGCAAAAAGGAAGAACCAGTTACATTTTTTTACTTTACTTGGGGACAATGGGATTCTGTTTAGAATATAAATTCAAGCTGAATTCTCCAGTTACCTTCGAAGTGTGAGAAATGAATACAAATGCAAGTTATATTTTGACACAGCTGCAGGACTGCATTTATGGTTAAGCTCCCACTTTGAAAATGATCCAATTTAAGAATTTCTGCATAGTGAAAAACAAACGGAACAATGAAACTTTTCAGCTGTGGTATGAGCAGCTTTTTGTGTGCCTTTCTACGTACAGAGACATAACAGGAATTAAAGTGAACAAGTTTTTATCTCAATAAGACCATTTTATCCACTTGCACAAAGACTACAAATACTATATTTTGTTATGTTAGATCTTCAACTTTTTGCTATTTAGTTCATAAAAATGAACAATACAGTGGCAAATATGTGAGACAATGCATGCCATAAACCTTAAAAACAGCCAATATTGTTCTACTAAACAGAAAAATGTCATGCACTTCAGGCCTTTCCATTCAATTACATGCATGCAGAATTATGCTCACCGTGTTTCTGTAGTTACAGTTCTGTTCCTATTCACCAAAACAGCACTAAAGTGACTGGGCACTAAAGAACAAAAGCAGCATGCCTACACTTTTGCTGGATGGAATCAATATCTTTTTTTAATACAAATCAAATCAGCACAGAAGATTTCCCTCAATAACATAATTAGCTCCTTTTGACAGCAAAATATTACTTATAATACCCCAAAATAATTAACAACTTTTCACAAACATGCACTTTGAACTGAGAGGCATTGCAATGCATGACAACCACTGCAGTGAAAGAAGGTTCTGCAGAGGAGAATAGAGGTAAAATGAAAGAACTACTGGCTTTTTCTCCAGATAAAATATTTTGGGTGCTCTGGCCAGGGAAAGGAGGATCTCATCAATCAGTCTGTAAATAAGATAACTATTATTTATTCTATCTTTACTGGACATAAATTGTTTTCTTCTTTCTGTAGTCAGTATGAAATAATTGAAAATCAAAATTCTACTTTTATTTTCCTAGTATGTTTTGCATCCAGGTTAGCATTTCTATAAGCACATCAATGTATTAGGTTGTATTATTGTCTTGGTTTCAGCTGGGATAGAGTTAACTGTCTTCCCAGTAGCTGGTACAGTGCTATGTTTTGAGTTCAGTATGAGAAGAATGTTGATAACACTGATGTTTTCAGTTGTTGCTAAGTCGTGTTTAGACTAAAGTCAAGGATTTTTCAACTTCTCATGCCCAGCCAGCAAGAAAGCTGGAGGGGCACAAGAAGTTGGCACAGGACACAGCCAGGGCACCTGACTCAAAGTGGCCAACGGTGTATTCCATACCATGGGACGTCCCATCTAGTATAGGAACTGGGGAGAGTAGGGGCAGGGAATCGCCGCTCGGGGACTAGCTGGGTGTTGGTCGGCGGGTGGTGAGCAATTGCACTGCACATCACTTGTACATTCCAATCCTTTTATTATTACTGTTGTCATTTTATTGGTGTTATCATTATCATTATCAGTTTCTTCTTCTCTGTTCTATTAAACCATTCTTATCTCAAAGCATGAGTTTTACTTCTTTGCCTGATTTTCTGCCCCATCCCACGGGTGGTGGGGGGGAGTGAGTGAGTGGCTGAGTGGTGCTTAGTTGCTGGCTGGGGTTAAACCACGACAATTATGGTTTCCTTTAGTAAAATAAATGATTATAAAAGTTTCCAAGGACTGATCTCATCTTTGTATACTCCCTCCATCCCAGCTATTTAAAATTTTTTCTCCTTTACCTACTCTTATGCTTCTCTGACACATCCTCGGGTCCCATTACGGAAAAAGTGGGATACTCAACCTTTTGGGCTTATGCACCCTCAAACCACTCTCTTTCAGAATGCCATGAGCCCTATCTTTCTCTCATATTCTCCCAACCATTCCAGGCCATTTTCTTCTCTACTTGCCCTGAGCTGCTCTGAGATGGAATATCATTAGAACGTTATTTCTTGCTCCTTTTTGCCTGCTTAGTGCTGCAGCTGCTAAAGTAATCCAATTCCTCATACATCAGGGAAATGACATTCAACTTTGGGTTTAATTTTTGCAATTTGTTGCCTAATTTTCAACTATTTTAACTGTCAATCCATTGTCTTCCATTGTTAAGACTTAGTATTTCATCAAAGGTAGAAGCCTATGCTGGTATAAATTAAAGGTCAACAGTCACATCTGGCAGAACCCAGACTGTGCTTTCACTGTTTCATCTCTCACCCAAAGAATTTGCTGGGCACCTCCCCCTCAAAGACACTTGAGTATCAGATACTGTTCTCCTCCACCTCTTTTATGTTGCATTTCTGTGAAAATTCTTCCCTCTGTTTAAACAGCAGCATTCAGGTACTGTGAATAGTCCCTTCGTATGAAGGTATAGTGCTCTTCCTTCAGAGACGAAGTGGAGAGGAAAAACAGTACACCATTTAAAGGAATATAAAAAGAAATATTATGAGAAAAAGAGATCAGTCAATATTAAACAGTAAGACTTAAGAGAGTCAAAGGATTAAAATATTGTAAGAAAAGAATGTTTATTGATGATAATCGGGGGGGGCTATTCATATGCAAATAACAACAGTCTTGTCCAATTAGCATGTTTATCCTCAATCTTATTTATTTACTTACATGTTTACTGCTCTGCAAACAAGGCAGATTTGCCAGCAGACATTTAAATATTGATATCACTTTAAGAATCACAAAATCTCAGTTTCATTATCTTAAGTGTCAGCCATTGATAATTATAGCAACAAAAGGCATGACCAATGGCATTTGCTGTACACTTCACAGGAAAGTAGTATCCATATGTACGCAGAAAATAACAAGGTCCTCTACAGTTGAGAAATATGATAAAATAATATTATTGCAGTAATCACCTTGCTTCACAGGCAGTAAAGAAACTGCAACTAACTATCACCATCTAGAGGTAAAAGGTAAATGCAAAAATTTGTTTTTAGTCTGATCTGGATTCTGTCTTTATCCCTGTGAATATACTAGACAAGAAATTACTTTCTAATGGTAGGCTGACTGAGCAGCATCTGCCTCACAAAAAAGATGGGCATCAAACTGCACAGATCACAAATAGCAGTCATCAGAAAGCAACTAGTTAACTAGAGAAGACAGGACGTTTATAAGAGAAGAGTAGACTTTTGCCAGCATAACCCTGATTTTACAAAACTGCCTAATATTTAAATTATCTGTTTAAAGGACTAGGCTTTCTTAACTGTTACTTTGTAAAAAATATATTGGTTTCTGCATATGTGGCTAGGTCCTTTAATACTTATAACTACTCAGTTTACCACTTACTAATAGCCATCACAAACGTTGTAAGAGAAGAAACCTCTGAAGCTTCTTTTGGACTCAAAGTGGATAACTGTAATTGTTCTGATGTCTTGCTAGAAGATATTGTTATGATAATCTAGTCTGAACTCGTCACAGCCCAGATGATTTCATCCAGTAATGTCTAAATAATCCTTAGTATTTGTTGATTCATAATAAGGACATCAACTGGTCATCTAATTAATCTTTCTACTCAGGTGCAAAATTAATTATACTAGTAATCTGTCAGCACTAATGAATGGCAAGACAGTAGTTGAGATATAAACCTGAAGCAAAACAAAGCTGAGCAAGTATGAAGGGAAGGGATATGCTTCTGAAAACATTAGATTGAGCTTGCCACGCATAGAAGACAAACTTTAGTGGAAGGAAAGAGAATTCCTAATCATATCTATTATTTCCATTTTAGGACTAAATTAGTCATTCTTAGCATAGCACTACAAGGGCAACTCCTGTTTAGTTAATCCTACACCATGACCTCCAAGTTTCTTCCACTGTACTATTACTGCAAGGTATACTGATTTCAACAGTTCAGAAAATTCTTTGGTGAATTATGAAATGTATTTTATTCACTACACTTGAACATGAACAAAAGGTACAGTGATATTTATCCAGAAAAGTTGCCTATCTTCCAAAATATTGCTATCCCGGGATTTCCTGAGAAAGAAGTCACGTTTCTGTGTCTGGATTGATTTTTCTTCAATTTAGTTAGCACAATTATTTTCTAGACCCATGTAAACTTTCAATATTCACAAGCTCTGTGGCAAGATGTCTTGCACCCCAATTATATGTTGGGAAAACCACTGTCACACACTTGTTTTGAAACTGCAAGCTAGTAGTTTCAATGGATGCTCCACTTGCATTTTGAAACAGTTACAAATCTCTCCATATCTTTCATGATTTGAAAGGTTGCTGTCATATTCTCCTCTCAGCTGTCTTTCTTGCAGCCTGAGAATTTCTAATACACTCCTCAAATCAAAAAGCTTCATTTTTCACCTGTATTCTTTCCAGTTCTGATACATTTCTTTGGAGAGGACTAGAACTGCACATAGACAAGCCAGAGATTATACACAGCGTAATAGAGCTTTCTGGTTTTCTATCCCTTTCCTAATAATTTCTAACAACTTTGGGTTTAGATCTCCCTAAACCCTTTTTAAAATTGTGTCAGATTAGCCACTTCAAAATCTTCTATTTATCAGCCAGTTTTCAGCTATTTCACCCCTGAATTCCTGGTGAACTGCATGTGGAGATTTATACTTTATTTGTTCAATAAGATCTTCTGCTATTTCATTTAAAACAGACAATCTGCTAATTCTCCACAAGGAATAATCCAGAATGGGAATACTCCATAACAACTCCATGGTAAACTAGATTTTAAAATATGTATTTTTCTGTTACTGTTTTATGTTCTGAGACCTTCTTCTTCTGCTTGAGTATTTGTCCCACTGACTTTAGCAAGTGGCCTCTTCCTGACACGTACAAAAGAGACCATTAGATTTTATGCCTTCTGAAAGTTGTAAAAGGCCTGCAACACTGTATTTCTACTTTTTTCCTCCAGAATGCGTACATTCTTCTATTTTTCTTTGGAGATTACTTAAATTCTCTATTTTTTAAACTGTATTTCTTTACTTCTAATAAATTTCCTTATTCTGCTGCTTAGTCATTCTTTTCTTTTCTCTTTTTTAAAAGTAGGATATGCATTTCCTCTGAGCAGTATCCAAGTTTTTAAATAGTCTCCCCACTATGCCTGCAAACCATCTTAGATGTCCCTTTTAGTTTTTTTAACCAGCTTCCTCATTTTTTCCTCATTTTCTTTTTATAGTTAAACATTACAGTAGTGAATTTTTGCTTTTGTTGTTCCTTTTACAACAGAGTTTAAATTAATTCATTTTAGTTTATTTAAATTCCTATTCTGATCCCAAACACCTTCCTCTGCTTCTCAGTTTATAAATTTTATGATCTTCAAGTGCCAATAAGAGAGTCCTGCATTTAAAATCATCCCTCTGAAAACTCCCTTTATTCCAGAAACATATCCAAATCCTGATGAATCCAATTTCTTTATTTTTCCAACATTTTCTTCATTCATGCAGCAAAATACTAGATCTCCAATTGTCTGAATCCTCCATACCCTCCTTTACGCTGTATCACTGAAAACCAAAGGGAACACCACCTTCCACACCATGGCTTAGTAGCCCATCTAGAAATATGAAGTCTTCCCATCTTTCAGTCCCATATGATACCCTAGGGAATGACGAAATTGAACTCCCCAACACTTACAGCCACCTCTTCTCAGTAGGGATATTTGTCGTCAGAGAACTATTCACAGTACAAGAGAAAACAAAGCCCTAAATAGCTAATTAATGTTAAAAGCCCTGTATCACAATGTTTATTTTTTCTCTTTATTTATTATAGTCACTATTTGTTTACTGTAGTCATCTGAAAGCTCATCAATTATTGTGAAATGGTGATATTTCGGAAAACAAGTGAAAAAATATTTCTTAATTGAACTTAGTAACTGCACTTAAGTGCACATTCAATTCTAAATAGCTTTTTCACTAAAATTTATACAGCATCTAATTGTTCTAACAGCCACAGTTGAATGATATAAGTCTATGGCTCTTAGTTTTTAAGGCAGTATTAGATAGTGCTAAGCTGTGAGCAGCGATTAATCTGCTCACAACTGTCCCCTTGAACTCAGTCATTCAAACCGAGCATAAAATTTGGCTATGTTTCTAGACCTTGTTTTTAAATTCTTAAGATTCATAACCAGTAAATTCTGCCAGTTAAATATTACTGCAAGAGTACAGTGTAACTCTACAGAGTTCTGATTAAAATTTCCACATTTAACAGGATTCATTAGAAAATGTTGCTTGATTTCAGAGTCCACAACCTGATTTCTGAGCTTGTCCAGAATCCATAATCCTTAACAGAAATTAAAGAAAATACTTGATGTTTGAAACTATGCAACAAGTATGCTGGAGCTGGAAACTTTTGCTTCTATATTCACTGAAGAATAAGATCTGGGTTTTTTTTAAGGATGGAAGATGTACTGATTTTGAACATGACATCTAAAACATACCAAATATTAATATGACACAAAATGAAATGCTTTGAAACGCCCTTCAAAACAGCATTACAAATCTGCATCACATTAAAAAGAAAAAATTAAAAAGTGAGCACTATGACAAAACTCCTGCTGGAGTCTATTCTTATCCTGTCCAGGTCAGGCCCTTCTGATATGCAAATTAACATGCCATTCATTTCTTTTCCTGGTTTAAGAAGAACAAATGCAAAATTGGCATTGATTTTGAAGAGGCACAGCTACCCAGATTTATTTCTCCTAATTCTTATATTCTTAAGAAGTATTTACAAGTCCACAAAAAAAGATGACAGATACTGTGGAACTGATAGGTTCATACTTTTCCGAACTATTTGAGGTGCTCTGCAATTCTTTCCACCTTCTTTTGGTCATTTGCAAGACACATGATAAATACACAGTAGTTTTATTTTCTGCTAAAAAATATGCATTTATGAGCAAAAAGGGACAGAAGAGGCACAACAATTCTAAAGTGCATCAACCATAAATGTGACAGCAAGTCTTCACTGGCACACTGTCTTCCTCTCTCCATCAACTGAAATGCTCCAGAGATACACAACTTCAAATCAGCAAAGGGTAACAAGGTGGCTCATAACAGGAGGGGAAAGGAGGACAATCTCTTTAGCTTTCTAATAACAGAAAATGCAGAACAAATCAAGCAATGTTAGAAACACATTTACATGAACTGCATTTGGAAAAGCAATGATCAAGGTCCATGCCCTTTTGTAACATCTTCATTTGGCAGCAACATCTTACCTTAATAGTATTACACATACAATCTACTTTTCAGGCAGGCTAAGCATCTTAAGGCTAATTTCCAATACAGTCATAAGTATTTAGCTTATCTAAAAATTATGCTTACCCAAACCCAAAGTTTCAAACTTTGCCTGTTCCAACTGGCACATTTTAACTTTCTCCAAAGCTCATTTCATATCTTTTTCTCAGAATTAACCAGCACAACCAAGAGTCAGTTTTTACATCTCAAGTTACGGTTACTCAAGTACTCGCAGAGAAATCTGAACTCCAAAAGATGTTGGTAACGATCTCAACAATATGAATATTCTGCAATATTGCTACTTTCCTTTACATTGATATACTACAAGCAATTTCTCATGTAGCTGATACCAAGAGTTATACATGCATTTTAATTTTCTGCCATTGGAGAAATAAATGATAAAGCAGCAAAAATAATGTTTATTATGAATAAGAGGACTCTCAGAAATGAGCTTAGTCATTTATCCTAATTGTCACTCCCAGTCCTTGCCTGTTCATTACATACTGGTAGCCTGTTAAATATCCTCTTCCACAATTTCAACACTGAATCAAATCCCCTGTAATCAGGAGCACATGTTTTGGCAGAGATTTAACAAGATAAATGCACAGTGCTGTTATTGAGGCTATTCTGAAGTTTTAAAAATTAATGCTTTCCTGGTAGCTATAAAGTGCAGAATATATATTCAGCAAGCACATAACTACATATTTGATCAGAGATGTGGCAATCACTTCAAGTGTTTCATCATAGTGCTATGCTACAGAGTGTATGTCTATTTAGGAAAATTTCTTTTTTTCACATGCACAGTGGCAGAAAACAAAGTTATTTGCTGACAGATACTCTTCCCAGACAACTCCTGTTACTGAGATCAAAAACTGGTAGGAATGCCATTAATGTATTCTTCAATAAGGAAAGATCTCAGTAGGTACCGAGATCAAAGTTTAGTAAGAATTATAGTTTTAGGTCACTTCTAAAGGTAATTCTTGCTCACTTTTTTTTTTAAAGATTAAAAGACAAATTTGAGCAAATATACAATTGTTCACCAGAGGAAGTGTATGATATTCTGTGCTGTTCTGTAAGAAAGACAAACTAGCCTGACGACCGACATTCTATGTCTATTCTAGATAGACGCTTCTAACTTTCCACATTACATACGTCCCATAAATTGCTAGTGTGAATAGATAATGAATAGAGCATATTCAAAAGAACTTGTACATTTTTCAAATACATATACCAATAAACAGAATTTTGCACACTATGGATGCCCAACATTATGAGTATATATTGTAGACATAAAGAACTTAATAAAATTCTCAAAAGTGTCTTCCTGTAAATCTAGAATTTTCAATCTTTTTAGAATCTTGCAATGATATTTTGCTTCCTTTTTTCCTCTTCTCAAGAGGCTTAACCTTCAGTTACAAGTTGTTTGTTTTCCACTGATGATGAGTAATGGATGAAGTCTGTTAAAATCCACTCTGTACCAACACAACATATTTTCTAAAAAGCCATGCCAATGATAAATAGAAGTAAGGTGCAAAAGCACAATAAAACCCCCTAAATTTTTTTCAAGTCACTGTAGTAGGGCCTTAACCAGAGCAAACTGAGAGCAACATCTAACCCTCTACTCACCTCAGCAGATTTTGGATAAAGCCCTGAACCTCTTATAAATTGGGAAGCTTAGTTTATCTCAATATTTTTCCTATTGAAAAAGAACGTGCAGAACATCTATAGCATATATGAATTCTGCATACTTTCCAAGCTTTCATGATGCCATTTGCATAGTCATGTACCATCAAACTGCATGAAAAGTTTTGAAATCTTTAGTAACTGTTTGATATCAAGTTACAAGTAAAATTAAAAATAAATTAAATTATTCAAATAATTAATGTTTTTTAATCCAGTTCTAATATACCTTAGTGAAAAACACTTCACTACAAAAAAAAAAAAAAAAAAAGAAAGATTTGGCATATTAGCAATCTTACAAATAAATTGTTTCTGGTTCATGTCTTAGTAGTAACAACACTAACAAAACTCAAAATACAAAAGCAAGTTTAATAATAAAAAAGTATTCTTTCTTCCCATTCAACCAAATAGAATGCAACTGAAAAAGAAAATACTAAAACTAAAATTGTTGATAAAAATGCAACTATTTGCAATACACACAAATTATCTGTTAGAAAAAAGGACACGGAGATGTGCTTATGTGCTTTCCTTTCATTTCTTCTTATATTTTTTCTCACCATTTAACCACTCAGGACCTCCAAACTGGCAGCATTTAAAGAAAAAAAAAATGGCCAAACTATGCAGTAATAGTGTTACTACTGAACTTAAGAACCTTTAATAGTATACAAAGACAGTTTTTCTCACATTCCTTGATCTATCACAGCATCTCCTCTTACTAATGAGCTGCCTATAGCTTATCCACAAGCAGTTGCAACAATTGTTTTGTTTCTACTTCTCAGTAACCAACCAAATGAGGAAAACCTGTGTGAGCAACAGACCATTAGTAAACACACCTGAGAAAGCCATAGTCTTATTCACAACTTACACAGAAAACATTTTAGAGTGATTTTCTTTGCAATAAGTCTCCCACTGCAAAAATTCATGCTTAGAATTTGGTAATTAGAAATTATGTTAACTTTTCACATAAATGTGAAAGAAATGTAAAACTGAGTTCATTGCATCCACATAAGCTCTCCTGAGTATCAGGAAAAGATAAGATCAACTATTGGGTCATATTCCCCCTCTTCTGTCTTTCACATAACAACAGATATCAGTAACATTAAAAAGACACAAAATTAATGCTGTACAGACAGAACTGTTAATATGTCATTTCTCACCATCATTAACAAGTGTGCCAGGCCTATGCAGTCAGAAATGCACTTAAAAATTATCGGGATATTCACTGGGTGCCTTCATTTCAATCTGTACTGCAGACACAACTCAAAAAAAAAAAAAAGTAAGGGAATGTAGAAATTCGAGTGTCATATTGTTGCAAACACAAAAGACCTCATCATTCAGATACCAAATATTTTTCTGGAATTGTCTTATTTTTCAGTTATCTAACAGAAACTCAAAATTTCTATGCAACTTCAGGAGAAAAAAAAAAATCTGGGGTACATCACATTTCAGCTGTTGCTTGATCAACAGTCTACATGTAAAAATGCTTGAGGAAAGACTGAACTTTTAAAACTCAAAGCTTTTTAAATAGTACACAAGAGGTACCCCTTAATATTACCCTTTGCTGCTCATCCACACAGGCAGCAACATTAATTCCAGAGAAGACTAATTACCAAATCAAGGTGACTAAACAGCCCTGGGGACAAGGATGAAATGCACAGCAGCCCAGCTGGTCTTCTAGATCCTGCCAGTGAGGGAAAAGGCTTGCGTAGGAGCAGGTGGATCAATACCTGGTTGCACAGCAGGTGCCACTGATAAGATTTGCCTTTTATGATTACAGGACTGTCTCTAAGGATCAAGGACTGCTGGGAGAGATGAAATCCACCTGATAGAGTGGGACAAGATCATCTTTGCCAACAGGCTAACCAACCTGGTGAGGAAATGGTGGATGGGGTGGAAAGCAAATGGTGCATGCTGATAGGAACAAGAGAAACCTAAGAAATGACAAAGAAGGATGAAAAGAATAACACAGAGCAACCTAGGAAACAAGCAGGAGGAACCAGAGCTCCTCTAGTGGTCACAGAACTGCAACATCATTAGAGTAAGAAGTGATGTGGTGGTGTGAGACACTGATGCTTCTACAAATTTCTGCAATAGCAGAATGGGTTTGAGAACATGTAGCCAGTGACAGCAGAGTGGAGGAGTATGTGAGAGCCAAAAAGACAAAAATAATCACACTTGTCAACAAGTTATGTTTCCACAAACACTTGTGCACGTGAATTTGATTGAGTATTCAATGCTTTTGAACAAATTACTAACTGTTCAGTATTGTTAGCTTTTCTTTCCATTAGCTAAAGTCTTATTTTTCATTGTCTTTTACTGGCCGAAAGGTAGGTGTTTTCCTGTATTTTTCAACTACCCGTCAACACTTCATAAATTATTCAAAATTCTACAAAAATCATCATTCAGAGTGAGAGGAATGTTAAAAAGCTTCAGAAATCTTGTTCAGAGCTGAAACAAAAGTAGAAAAATTTTGCAGCTGCTTATAATCCACAAATAAAGAAATACAAACAGCCTGGGACAGCATATTAAAGAGGGTTTAAAGTTTGCCCTGCCATTCTATCCATGGAGAGTATAATTGTTCTGAAACCAAGAATCCAGGAATCAAGGAACAGTATAGGATTTCAATGCTTCAACTACAAGGCAGGCTAGAGCATAAACCCCTAAATTCAGACCCGGCTGAAGCAGAACATACTATGAACACATCCAATGACACATAGTGAAGGCTCGTTGCACCATTCCAAATGTTTCTGAGTGAGCTACTACAGTAAGCCACATCTCTCTGTCTGTCAAGCAACATTTCTGGTCACTGATATCCCAAAAATTGAAACAGAATATGTACATGCATACTGAAGAAGGCAGTACTGATTAATATTGAATTGTTGTACACCCCAGCCAATGCAGTCAACTTATTAGCATGCTTTTAAAGTATTTAAATATTAAAAGCCAACCCTCAAAATATGCTATTTGGATAATCAAGACAATCCTATGGATGAAAATATATTAAGTTACTGCTGCTGTTCGTTAATTGACCTCTAATGAAATTGTACTGAGCTCTTTAAATTATTAAAATGTGCCATTTCAGTCAGAAACGTTTACACAGGATCTGTGTTAAGATGTATCACTTACCTGGTAAACATGGAATGCATTAGCAGCTTTTCCACGCAGAAAGACTGAGGGAATCCAAACATTAATAAGAGCACGATTTGATCTGAGGAGGAAAGAGAAAACTTAAAATAGGGAATCATATTTATGTATAAGAATTGCAAAGCAACTACCTCCAGTGATTTAGATAACGATCAAAGTGACCAATAAAGCAACTTAACATTTCAAATGGAGTATTACAAAAATTGTAGTTCTGCCTGAACCTTAAAAGGCTACCTTAGATACCTGCTGTATCTAAAAGTGTTCCCTAAAGTTAATGTAACTGAAAAAGAGCACTGAAACAATTCCCTTTGCAGGTTTTTGGTTGGTTTTAGCGGGGGCATTTTTTGTTTAGTTGGTTTTGGTTTGTGGTTTGTTTTGGTTTTTTTTACAGCATGCATTTGACAACATTTGATTATACACATGAAACAAAAACTGTTCAACAAACCCAACACCTTGGTCCACAAAACTGAGCAAAAAACAGCAAAAACCTGAATTTATTAAATAACAGAAGAGCACTGCACAAACATGGAGAAGTCATTTCCATCCACTTTTTGTAATTCATATCTAAATTTCTATGATTCAAAGACATCAGCTACATTTTCACCCCCTCATCCACAAAAATCTAGATTTATTAGTCTGACTAATAAAGGCAAAACTCCAAATCACAACACTCTAGAATGATCTGGGATGACCACCTGGGTTGTTTGTGGGGTTTTTGGTAGTACTGTTTGTACTGATTAGGAGTTACTCTGTAAAAATGAGAAAGTCCATCACATTAATAATAGCATCTAGCATCTATCAAACTCAAAGCAACAGAAAGCAGTAACTTTTTGTTAGAATACCAAGACCTAGTGCACTGAAAGAGCACTCCAAGAGAATCTTCATAAATCTAAACTCATTCATTCAACATTATTAAAAACTATATTAGGGCACGGACTGTGCAGCTCTCCATACTTTTTAACACTGGAACACCAAAGCTGAGAATTAAGTTACTGGGAATAATATAGGAAAAGCAAATTATTGAATGTGTTTCCTTATTCTTCTTTCCCATAAAGACAGTACAAAGAGAAAAATATGTGTATTATGAAACTTACATTTCAAAATCTGATAAACTCTGATCTTCAGATGTTTGACTCAAATCTCCAGGGACCTATATTTACAAAACAGAAATAATTCCCACACACTGGTTATTATGCTTTCTATTAAGAAAGCATAATATTAAAAGGAAATTACAATTCAACATTCAATTTTTAAATGCCAATAAAAACTATTACTGAGAAACAATAAAAGAAAAATAAACAATCACGCGACAGGATTATGAACATATCACCCTTGCGAGTTCTTCATGTTAGAATTTGCTATAGTTTTGTAAAGAAACAAATTGGGCTTTGTAAAAGCATGTAATTTTGAAAGGTATGGAAAACCCAGAAATAAGCATCATTATTTGGCCTTTATAAGCAAAGTATGCTGAAACAAAAGTACATTGTGCGTATAAACAATTTATGGGAAGAGATGAAGCATATAAAACCTAGCAATCACTTTCTTTTACAACCAACATTCCATTAAGAGAAAGGCACATGATAATTTTATTTTAGCTGTGCTCTTACAAAGCATTATATAGCTACAAAAGTTCATAAAGATGGCAATGATGGACTAAAACCTGTAGAATCAAAAGAAGTAGCAGTTATGAGAAAACAAGATTGAAGGAGCATTTAGAGCTGAAACAGCAATAACTTTTTACCTTACTTTAAAGCTAGGTAAACATAAAAGGCTAACTTCTCTCCTTTAAATACTGTAAAATGTAAAGCATAATCCAGAATAGTTAGTGTTTTGATGAAGAAAAACAGCTAAGTTGTAAACTTCCAGAGACAGCTTCTACATTAGTTAAATATTGGTTCAGTGTATCTCTATAATGTATGTTGCATGCATATTACTGTTTTTCAGAAGATTTGCTGCCCAAGAAACTTAAATATATATTATCGCTTATTTTAAAGCAATATGTATTTATTCATTGCAAAGCAATATAAAATTTCAAAGGGGACTAAAGAAAAACTACTTCCCAGATGCTTTGACAGACCAGCTCAAGACTTCCCAATACACAAGACAAAACTGAATTTTGCCTTTCCAAGATTAAAAGTATATGGCTCAGCAAAAAATAAGTCATTCCTGCCAGAGAAAGGAAAAGAGGAAGACAAATGTGAAGAGCCAAGACAGCTCCAGGGCATATATACAGAATCCTGAACACCTCTGCTGTCCTTTTTTGGATGAATGAGGTGGGAAGGGCCAGTATGACCTCTCCCTCAGTTACTACCATCAGCTGTTGTCTGTTCACAGTCCAGTCCACCCTCCAGTGGCAGCACACAGCCTGGCTTTCCAGGGCTCTTGTGCCAGAAAATAGACGTTCTTCTATCTTGCCTACAACCTGCACCCTCTCTTTGCCTGTATCTGAAGTTACAAATCCTACCACCAGTTACATACAGCTTTTTTAATTAACTTCAGTAAAAGTTTTGTATAAAAACCTCAGAGTGTGGACTTTGGAAATAAGAAAAAGGTTGACATTAATGAGTTCTTGCACGCCTATGTTGAAACAGATTGGTTACTGATTTTGAGATGGTAATTAAAGTGTTGTTCATTGTAATGCAAAACACAGTGATGAAGACGTTACATCAATGTATTTCCTCATACCCTTGAAAGCACATACTTTTTGTTTTAATATTCCTCTGTTTGTTGCAGAAATTCTGTAACCCAGTAACTAGAAATTTGGAAAGATCACTGTGAACAATTCATTTAAATTCATAAATTATGGCCATTAAAATTTATTATCAGCATTAAATGGAAAAGAGAAGACAGTGAAGAATCATGGAAGCTATTTTTATAAGAAACTGTAAATTATATACTATTGTAATAATAAAATGTTAAGAACTTGTCTGGTATTTTCAAACCAGTGAAAGGGGGATCAAATATTCATATCCCATAATTTCTGGCAGTTACACACACTACCAACTTTGAAATTTCTAATTAAAGTCTACTAAGTAACCGATAGGCTATCAGCACAGAGTTTTGTTTACTAATACAGAATTAAAATTTATCCACTTAGGATAACGCAAAAGTCTTTAGGACTGTATTCAATTCACAGTTTCATTTTGGACAACAGCAGCTAATAACAACTAGCATTTAGCTAGCACTTAAAAATATAGTACCACTTCCACTTCTTAAAGAGTCTTAGGATTTAGTTTTCTCTCAGTATCCGATACATTAAAATATAGTATCAATATCTAACTGCTGGATTAGGATATGGAGATACATGGTTAAAAACAAAATCTCTGAGCAGGGACATACAGCCTAAAATCTCCAAGTAAGAAAGTACAACTATAATACGTATGTGATTTATCATTTGTCATCTCTGAACACAGTAACATGATTGTTTCCATCTAAAAGGCTGAAAATTATAGGTGAAATTCTGCTTCACTAATGCACACAGAACTGTTGTCAGCCACCTTACATAAATGTTATGATAAAATAGGCATGGATGCTTCCAATGCAAACAAAAAAGTAAGGAGCAATAGCACATAATCACATGAACAAAAACTATCAAAATATGCCTCCCTCAGAAGATGGACAACTATTAGGAACATTCTTGACTCCTTCTGTTTTCTCCTTGTTCATTTTCAAATTTCAACCCAAACTTTTCTTTTAACACAAAAAGCTAAAGTGTAGCAACAGTTAGTAGAAAACAATTTCATTGTCTGAATATATCTATTGTACATTCAATTCTGCTAAAGAGAATCAAACACTATCAGAAATATCAAGTAAGGTGTTCTTGACAGATGTATTATTAGCTGTTATTTCTTATAAGCTAATATATATTTTATTTCATCACACGTAATGGTTTTGAGCTTTTTCCAGAGTGGTATTCTACATTGTAATAAACAAACACTTACCGGCCCTCTCAAATCAATTAGTTCTTGTCTCATTTGGGACACAAGAGCTTCTTTAGCCATCAGAGCACGGTGCAGCCTCTCATTGAATTCAATCAGTTCCCCATGCATTTCAGCTACCTGAAAAACAAAGCCAAGAGATAAAACTCTAAACTGAAAATAAACCCACACTGTGTAATTTCTTACAGGTATAAACTTTTATTTATATTTTTTATTTTACCATACTCTCCAAGTAGTGCACCTCATTGTTAATGCATTAGTTTGAATGGACCATTAAGAACAGACACTGTAATAAAAATTTTGACTCATACCTTGAAGTGGAGGTTTTGATACTGAATTTAATAGGACAAAATACAACTCTATGTCCAATTTTATTCCTATCAGAGGAGATCCTATGGCAACTGATTCTAATAAAACACCTATTAACTTTTGTTCTCAGTTTAATTCTTTGATGAACACAGCACTCAACAGTTACAAACTAATCACAATATTTTGAACTGAGAATAATGCAAAATGCACAAACTGCATTAAACTTTGTCAATAATTCATGAGTAATATATTCTGCACTCTTACTGGAGTTTTAATAGGATTGGAGCTATAAGTCCACTCATCCCAGGCAAATCTGTGAGGGGTCAAAGAGCATAAATACCACAGTTACACTGTGGCACAAGTTGTTGTGCATAGGTAAATAGCGTGGCCTCAAGCACAGCCTCTTTGGACATGAAGTATATGTCTGCGCTCTCCATTTTTGAGTCAAAGTGTCAAGAAAGCACCAATTGATGCAGGATGTTTATGAAAGTGAACGGGGCTGGATGAATGACAAGGATGAAAAGTATACCAATTTACAGAGCAAACTATGCTTAAGTTGGTTCTCTGCCAAGAGAAGCAAGAAACAATAAAACTCAAATCAAGGTTAAAGATGATACTAAGCTCTTGATTTTTTCTTACACAGAAGTGTAAGCCTACAGCTTAATGTGGAAGAACTCCAAAAGGACAAGGGTTCCCAAATAGCAAAGGTCTAAATAGTAGCAGTAATGTGCTATCATCAAGAGAATGTGATGGGGAAACTAGCAGAAACAGGGAGCAAGGCTAAAAGAAATTTGAAATCTGTGTTCAGCAAGATTTTTAGCTAATTCTATTGGAACCATTATACTATAAAATTGAATGAAAGTTTCAGTTATGATGGATGACCCATCAGTACATAATATACCTGGAAAGAGAGTTGTCTTGAACTGATAATGCCATTTGTAGCCTTACAGCAAAGAAATTTGAGCTGAAAAGGGTTTGTAGAATTATTTTCAAGAGAAAAGAAAGACTCTTCAGAAAACCCCACTGTTAGAAGTTTCCAAGTAAATCCTCCCTATATGACTCCTGTATTAAAGAAAAGGAATACTGATGAGGGCCACTATCAGAGGTGGAGCACCAGATGAGCAGTCCCAGGGCACAGCAAGAAAAGCTACAATTTTAACAGTAGCTAGATGAAAACAGAAGCAGTAACTGGTCGGCCCCTCTAGTGGGTATAGCAGGCTACCACAACAATACTGCGAAATGTGTTTTTCGGGTTACACCAACTCTTGAAATGCCTCCTCACATAGCCATCCAAAGCTAGAATAGGAGAGGCAGTGGGGTAACATTATGACAGCACAGCTGAATAAGATGAGTATCAATCCACTACCTTCAACGATGGCACAGGGACTTGGACTACTGCCAAATCTCTTATGAGTTCATAGTTTCCCTTCTGGAAGCAGTTCACTACTACCTATGAATTTCATGCTTTCCTTTTCTCAAATTACCACTCTGCCTTCTCTCTCTTCCCCAGAGAAGTTCCCCAAGATAAAGCAGTTTAATTCAATTTGTTTAATTTAGTGCTTGCCTTTAATTTCATGCTTTATTCCAGACAACCTGTATCCTTCACATAATCAAAGCAAACAGAAAAAACAGCTTCAATTTGACAAGCCAGGAGCTGACATCATTGATTAAAAATAAAAATAATTATACCTGAGTTGAACTGCAAGTATTCTTTTCCGATTTCTTTTTATATTAGAGGGAGTCCTTCAAATCCAGTCATTTATCAGTGTGGCATATACGCAAAAAGAGCTAAACTAAGCCCAGATATGATTTGTCTACAGACTGATCTCTCTTGTTAATTCTGAATTTACAAACTATTCTGAAATACTCAGCAAATTACAAACTAAAACCCAGTAACCGAACTAACCACAAACTTTCCTTGTAATGGGACTATCAGGAAGTACAAAAGCTAAAGGTTTCACAGAGTGATTATTTAAAACCAAAGAGGCAAACATTTTTATTTGTTTGCCTGATAATGTAAGCAGTTTTAGATTAATATTACACAATTAAAAAAAACTTGCAACACGTCTGAGTTACCATTTAGTTTCACTCCTCACTTTCTGAAGTGTAAAGGTTTAACGTTTTATTAATATAGTTTCAACAGTCAAAAGCTTTTAGTAGTAGTAGTAGTAGTGTACTAAAGCAGCTTTAATCTACTGCTTTTGTTTTTGTTCTTCTCAAATATTTCTGTTGCACTTAATCCCATTAGAAAAACTAACTTCCCGGCCTCATAATTACACTCTTTTCTGGGTCCTCCTGATAAAAATCAGAACATAAGGACTTCCACGTTATCACTTAATGACACTATGTATTCATATCTCAATTGTTCATTCAACATCAGCCTTGATAAAAAAGGGTCTTTGACTTCAAACACTTGTTAGTAATTCGGAAGCTCATTTTGCAAAAACAAAAGGCATCTAAATCCATATGAACTTCTGCGTTATGACTAACATAGTAGGTGCCACTTAGCAAGCAGTTTTCCTTCCTAAATTACAAGCATTTATGCACCAAACAAAATTGCCAACTCTACTAGGTAAAGTAATAATATAATGTCAATAACTCTGGATAAATTATTTTCCATACTGGCTTAAACACTCATTCCAATTCAAAGTGAGTGAGTGGTGTAATATTTAAGAATATCATAAGCCCCTTTGAGATTCAGGTTAATATTAGCAGGTCATTGTAAATTACAAAAAGCCTAGGCTGGGAGGCAGAATCTCTTTGTATTGCACATACAAAAAGATGCAGTATGCTACTAGTTGCAAATGCACAGAGGAAAAACTGCAGAACTGAGAATTGTTTGATTGGTTATCAAAGGCAATATAGAAATTTATGAATGGATGCAAAACGCTGTAGTTTATATATTTGAAATCATGACTGATTTTTCAGTGCCTGTTTCTATATCAGAACAAAATCCAAACTATCTGATGTAATATCTGACTGTTTTCTCTCCCTCTAATTTGGATGTCCTTGAAATAACTTTCTACTTGCAGGCTAGATTAACACGTAAATTTAACAGCTTTCTCAAAACACTGGAAGTAATACAAAAATTTATTAATGCCCCTAGCAAAGGTAAATAACAGAAAGAAAATTTAACAGCAAATAAAACAGCAAATCACTTGTTATATGTTATCAAAAGGACAAATTGGCAGGTATGTTACTTGTGAAAATCACTTTTATTAGTCATTAAGTTACTTCAATACTTTTTCTTGTCACAGAAAAATGTATTACCGTCACAGCAAACCAAAAGGAGCAATGAGATATACTTCTGAATAACAATATTAACTTAGGTTCCTCTAATTTTTCCCACATCAAGGTCTGCTAAAAACAATAAAGAGGTCTCCTTATAATTATATCCTTTCAGTAACATTTTATGGCATCACATCTTCCTTTATTCATTCCACACTGAAGCTTAAGCAGTAATTTTCCCTACTGAGACTTCAATCATCTTCACAGTTGTTTTTCTCCAAGACAATATGTTCAAAGCAGAAAATTAAAGTACAAATGAGCAAAGTTTCCCTTGGCCAGATGATCATTCAGATTTTGTCCTGGTCATATTAGAAAGCATGCTTAAAGAGCACAAATCCTTATCATGAAGGGGAATGTTTCACTAAGTATATGAATAATACAATAGTATTTTATAGTAGAGAAACAGAATTTTAAGAACTTGCAACAAGAAAAACATTAATGAGGTTTTTTAAAAGGGTGTTTAGTGGAACTCAGATTTTTTAAAAATATAATTTGCAGCTAAAATTCATAAAAGTTTTTGCATGAGCCACATCTGAATTAATGACTTTGTCCGGTATAGGCATTTTTTTCCCCAATTGTCACAAAATGCAAAACAATGTATTTCCCAAGAAACTCTAGGCAGAACTGCAAGTTACTTCCTTTTGCTCTCAGTGGAAGCACGGGTGTATTTTTCCCATGAGAAGATGCCCTTTTTAAAAAAATCAACATTCTTCTACATTTTTCTCCAACAGAAATAAAGCCAAAGGTCTTCGAAAAAGAGCAGGTATCCTACTAAATAGTAATAATTTCATTTTTCTACAAGTGAAAAACAGTAAAACTCAAAATGGCAGACAGTTCAGACAAATCTACTTATACAGCCATAAAATGCTTAGTCATTGCTTTCTTTTTAAAAACTTTCATTTTGTATTCTTCACATTTCCATCTGCAAGCAAGTTACTTGGTTCAAGGCAGACTGAAAGAGCCATCTAGGAATAGGGTTGGGTTTTAGTTGTTTTGGTTTGGGTTTTTTTAATTCTGTGGTGTGGATTTTTGTTTGTTTACTATAGCTACATAAGGTAACCACAAGTCACAATTCATCAAAACCAACAAGAAGAAAATAAGCTGTAGCTTTCAACTCAAAGTACATTGGGAACTCTGCATGTTGAATGAACTACATATTAATGCTTGCAATATTGCAGTACTACCAATGTGTCCTGGTTTCGGCTGGGATAAAACTGAGCAAAGCACAGTAGTGATGGAGCCAGAACTGACTTCAGCAAGCAAAAATCCAACACTACGTACCATCCTCCTGCTGCACCCAGTGTCACCCGCTCACCACACCACACTGAAGCCTGACCCTGCTCTGCCGACTGAGCAGACTTTGCACCACCCCTCCTGCCCAGAAAGACCAAGACTAGTATGACAGACGGAGCCCAAAGTTGTGGACTAAATGAACTCAACGAACGTTTTAGAGATGGTCCAGTGTGTGTGTGTGTATATACGTTCTCAAAGGACAGAAAAGGTGATGGTGATTGATTAGGCTGTATTGGAAAATATGGGACCTGAGCATGATGTAAATGGTATAGCAAAAGGGGCGGATACTGTCCTGGTTTTGGCTGGGATAGAGTTAATTTTCTTTCTAGTAGCTCTCAGTATAGTGCTATGTTTTGGATTCAGTATGAGAAGAACATTGATAACACGCTGATGTTTTCAGTTGTTGCTAAGTAGCATTAAGCGCTAAGTCATAGATTTTTCAGCTTCTGATGCCCAGCCAGCAAGAAGGCTGGAGGGGCATAAGAAGTTGGGAGGGGACACAGCCAGGACAGCTGACTCAAACTGGCCAAAGGGGTATTCCATACCATGTGATGTCATGCCCAGTATATAAATTGGGGGGAGCTGGCCTGGGGGACAGATCGCTGCTCAGGAACTAACTGGGCATTGGTCAGCGAGTGCTGAGCAACTGCACTGTGCGTCACTTGTTTTGTATATTCCAATCCTTTTATTATTATTGTCATTTTATTATTGTTATTATTATCATTATTAGTTTCTTCCTTTCTGTTCTATTAAACTGTTCTTATCTCAAGCCACGAGTTTTACCTTCCCCCTCCCCCCATTCTCTGCCCCATCCCACCGGGGGAGAGGGGAAGTGAGTGAGCGGCTGCATGGTGCTTAGTTGCTGGCTGTGCTTAAACCACGACACAGCGTTTACCTACATTAATCCTGACATACAAAAAAGCACTAACACAATGAACAGGAAAAACACTACTCTAGCAAGACCTGTGCCTGGCCAGGGAAAATGAAAGTAATCAGCAAAAGCAAAATCAGATACACAGGATAATGAGTTTAATAAGTGTTAACAAGAAGGATAAAAACTAGCATGTCTCTAGCTGCTGCAGCCTTCCATGTAGCCTCACAGCAAAACCCAAAGCCCAAGATGAAAGATCTAAACAAGTCTCTAAACACCACCATTATTATCTTTCCCTAGATGCTTTTAACTTCTCATTTCACATCTGGAGGAAGGGTTCACCTCATCTCCTGTGCTGAGACAGCTATTCTGAATTGCAGCTCATTATCCCTTTACTAGGATTATCTTCATGAATTAACACAAAATACTTTGAATGTACAACCAGCATTCATAAGGATAATCCAACACAAGCAATGAAGTAGAGACACAGTTACTATCAGGAGACCACTTTTCATAAACATTCTATAGCCCACCTTCAAGAGAACAAGACTTGGAACTAAATTAATATTATTATTGCATACTAAAAATCATGGACTCAAAAAAAGTAGTTTCACAGGCCACAAAACATTATCTAGTCTAAATCAATTTGATTATTTAATTTTTTTCAAAAATTGTTGACAGACTGATTTTTACCTAGCAGGTTTTACACTACACCAGGTATTAACTGTCCTCCCATAACTTGCACAGATACAACAAAAACACAGACTGGCACAAGTTTTATTTTATATTTTAGCTACGCAAATGCAATTGTGGTTCCATACCTAATCTAAACCAATTGATGAGCTCAGCTGACCTGACAGTGTACGGATCCAGTATTTAGTAATGACTGTGGAACCACAAAAGCATAATAGAAAAGTTTCTTTTCTTGCTTATCACAGTTTTCTCATTGTTATCCCCCATATGCCATGTTTTGACTGCAACAATAAAAAAACTTCCCATACCATCAGCCACACCTTTTGGGCCCCAGTAGTCCCTCCTGGGAGAGTGCTGCTTAAAGTCATGTCAATCTGTGGTTTTACTATTCCACAGATATTAACTGCTAACCTTCTGTTTTTCCTATAAATCATGATCGATTAACATAGTTAGGAAACATATTCAGCAGTTGCTGCCATCCTTTAGATGCACCTTGGTGTTTGCTGCATCCAGGGTTGTACAATAAGGAAATCTTCAGCAGTGATCACAAAATATTGCTGCTCTTCATGTTCATTCAGTATGTGCAGGACTGTCAATCAGGGGAGGAAAGTGATCTGAATGAAAATACCTTGAAAATATTTTTAAAACCAAACCAGGTTCTCAAACCAGTTTGCACCATGGACATAGAAACTACTGTTCCATTACAACTGTGGGGTAGGTGCCCTGTGATACAGAAGCCGGACTCAAGCAACGGATTGCCTGCTTAAATTGATATTGCCACCAAAGATGCAACATAAACCACAGCATGTGTTCAACCTGAAGAACTTTGACCATGTTTTCCCCAAATACATGATTTAACAAAAGATACTAACTCTTCCTGAAGTCTTGCCTGTAACAGTTAAAATACAGTGGGTAAGAAAAGAAATAGCCATAAATGCCATACTGTTTTTTCCTTGTAGAACTTGCAGAAGAGACAGCTTAACACAGTTATTTACCATTAACTGAATATAAACAGCAGTGACTCAGAAATAAGTTCGTTTGTAAAGAAAAAACCTGACCAGTGCACACATTAACAAGTGGATCACTGATTAAGTGCGTGGTGATTCATGGGCGCATTGTTCTTGCCCCAGAAAACAAAACTGTTCATCTTACTCAGCCAGGACTAGTCTGTCAATGAGAGAGATGCTATACACATCATTCAGAGAACTATGTATTGTATTTCAGGAGTTGGATAAAAAATAGTTCTTGCCACACTTCTAGTGCTATTGCACTTAGTAACTTAAACTGTGCATTGTGCACCCTTGGAAGTGAACAGCTTATCAAAATTATTATTTTTTTTTATTTGGACATAAATTCTTACTGAGAAAATAAATATACATACATATAAAACCATATTTCACAATTCTTATGAAATAAGACAAATTCTTTTAAGAACCACAAAAAAAAGTCTACCTTTGTGCCAAAGTGCGCTGACCAGATGAAATTACATCTCAGTGTATTTCAGTAATAGTTTAAATGACAAAAGCTACAGAAGGGCTTGTGATTCCACAGAAAAGAGCTGACCAATTTACTAATTTAAGATGTGTTTTCTATACTGACTTCAAATTACTTATTTAGCAAGAAAGAACAAAAGGCATGAAAATTGCAAAATTAAACTCTCCAGAATGGTGAAAGCTTTGCTTAATATCAAAGATTACCTTTCGTAGATATTTCAAATGTTTGAAACAATTCAACTTTTCAGAAGAGCTGCATAATTTGTCAGGAATTTAGAAAACATTAAACTTAACCTTTTTGACGGATGTCAGATCTCATGAATATCTAATATTCAAAATAAACTCTCAACTCCAATCTACTGAGTGTACTTATTTGAACAAAGTGATTCACATCTTGAGTTCATGTGATTAGCATATGCAACTTCCAAGTCAGAAAAACAGTTTCCCAGCCTCACATACCAAATGCTCAGACATCAATCTGTCAGGCGTAAAAATACAACAGGACACCTACCACACAAAAAGTTGTCTATGAGCTTTAGGAAAAAGTACAAGAGTATTTTCAAGTTTGTTAAAAGGCAAACCACTGGCTTCTATGGAACTTTACTTTAAAAGCTGAGCAATTCCTAGCTAATTTATGTAGAAAAATTTCAAATCCTAGAAATGTATCTTGCACAGGCTTTTACAAGGAAAGCTTTAGAGAGTTGGAAAGGATTTTATTTTTTTTTTTTTTTACACTGTTTGGTTTGTCTCCAATATTCCTGTAAGAATGAATGTTTCTGCAGAACAATAAGGGATTAATATATTGTGATACAAGTTTCAGTGCATCAAAAGCCTCTTATTCCACCAGAGGAGCTAGTCTCCTCATTCCCTAGTCTGACAGGAATAGTCTATGCCAGGAAACTGAAAATTCAATGTCATTTATTGAGTCTTTAACAGAGCTCTCTCATAATACAGTTTAGTGCATCATGAGCATAACCTACAATTTAACTTTGATGAAATGCAGGTTAAAGCCCACCACTAAAATTACGCTTAAATAGAGCACAAAATTATCGAAGAATGAAACTGCAAAGAAAGCTGAAGTCATATTCTCTCTAATTAGATATGTTTGCTAGTTCATTACTGGTCTACAGCCACAAAGAGAAAGAAGAGATGAACTGGAGAATCTTACAGATAACAATCTGACCACAAGTCTTTTAAAGATGTAAAAAAAAAACAAAAAAACCTAATTGTTTTAGGTTTTTTGTTTGTTTTGCTTCATTTTAAATCCTTAGCAATATCAGGTGTGACATGTCAGCAAGTCTGTAGTAATTGTTTATTTGGAGCTTGGTTGCAATGCAAACTACCAAGAATTTGTCTCTTCCTCAGTGTATAACACAGGAAAACTTGTGATGTTACTCTGACAAACCTTACATAAGCAGGACAAAGCAAATTAAATATATTTTTACCTTACGTACAGCAAACTTATGCTAACAATGCACAGCAATGGCCCAAAACATATCTTACAATGATTTCAAACACACTTTATTATTCATGGCTTGAAAGTTGTATAAATCAACCTACTTTCTCTTCTAAAGCAAAGCAGCATTCTAGTCCCAAAGCATATGACACTGGAAAACATGGGAATTGCTAGAGGTATCCAAAGACCTATCAAAATCCCAACAAACTTCAAATCGGAGGTTTAGAAGAAACTGAGGTAACTAGATAGATGTTTCACTATTATTTGTAAGGAAATACACCATTAAAAAAATATGCAGGATTTTTACAAAAATTTCTCTGTTTTAAGCATAACATTCAGTTAAAAGTTTCTTTAAGTTTCTTTCCTCCTTCAGAATCTTTAGTTACAACTTTTCTTTATTGATTTGGTTAAATCAACCGATTTGCAGATCACAACTAAAGAACTTCAATAAATACAAGCTTTTTTATAAATATGGTAAGTAACTGAAAATTTCTTCCATATATTATTATGAACAAAATAATTTCCAATGGAAAAACAGAAAAAAAAAATCTCTAATTACTCAGCAGAACCATTCTTTTTATTCTCTTGACAGCTAGTCATTTGTCTGTGGGGAGACTTCAATATCCTACTCAGCTACCAAGAAATTCAAGGGAATCTTTGTCTTCAGTTGAAATAGTCTATTAGGCACAAAATAAGAGTTACTGAAACTGCTTCAGTCTGAACATTCTTCAGACCCAATTCTAGCTGAATGGAACTGCCAGAACAGTTTAAGATCGGTTTCTATCCCAGTCCTCAATTTGGAACACAACGCAGGATAACCTTTGAAAATAAAGGCTTCACATCTCTCATTTGTGGAGAGAAAAAGGAATTATGACTTTTGGTAAATACATCTGGATTGTTACAGGGGTTACATCCTATTTTGAGTTATGTGAAGATACTGTTACAGGCTAGTAAGCAAGACTCACGTGTAGACGACTTCTGGATGTGATTTGCAACAAGGTTTTCCAGGGGTTACATCCACTGCAGTGTCATCAGTGCTACCGCTAACACTGTCTTGCACAAACTCAGAAGTGTTAGCAACAAATTCCTGAACATGCAGAACAAACTTGGTAGAACTAAGGAGGATGCTTTTAAAGCTGAAAGAGATTTTACCTGTGTTCTTAATTAAGATATTCTTTTGATAGGTACAGAACAGAGGAAAGGAGTCAGAAGAACCCAAAAAAAGGTATGCATTAGGGAGAGAATTAGTTTCACATGGTCCTATGAGAAAAGGATAACCAAGTATGAATGTTTTAGAAGAACTGTATTAATCTCTTTGATGCATGACCTGCATTTTTAGTCATCTTCATGTTAATCAGTTAATATGAGTATCCAATTTCAGAGTATTTTGGGCAAGAGAAAGACATAGAGAATTGTTTTACTTTTTATAAAAATGTTCATTTATTATTTAATAGCAGATATGGGTATTAGATAATAAATTTCATTACTTTTGCCTGGAAAATCATTTGTATTTAAATTTAGGATGAAATCCTAATCTTTCTTTTTTTTTTTTCTTTAATGAATTTTACATTAGTCTTAAAAGTGAATCTTGCATTGAGAACTCTTTCTAACGTGGTTATATCAATAGAACTAGTAGCTTCCATCATCCATTTCCATACTGCAGTATTCAATAAGCTACACGGTAAAGCAATACAAAAATGAAACACAGTGTGGCAATCAGAAAACAGTACGAAAGCACAGAAAAAGCTACAGATCTCACTATGTCCTCATTTTAAAGCTCAACTGACAAAACAGCAATACCTGTAATTATGTACTGTAACTTATACAATATCTGAAACTTATTGTCTGTGATGCTTTCAACTTCACCACCATCAGTTATAACCTTAAGGAACTTGTTTATTTACTAAAACCTTCATTATGATATCAAAGTATAAATGTGTACCCTTGTTAGGAAAAGTGTTTTTAATTCTCTGAATTGCTTTCAATATGCTTTGAAGTTGAATGAACAAATTTGTATTTCAACCACAGAAGCCTGAAAATTAAATCTTTCTTTTTTTTAATTTTTAAAGAAAAAAATCAGACTTTTCTTTTGCACTAATGCGGAAAAAAATAACAACTCAGCAAAGAAACTATTTACAGCTTCAAATGTTATGTTAAAATTACAATTCCATAAAATTTGTGCAGTACAAACTTTACCTCAATCAATTTTCTTTCGTAGGAGCTGGCTAGTTCCTCGTTGTTTTCTACTTGCTTTTGCTCTGGAATAGTAAATTCACCATCAGTGCTCCAAATGTTTGGCAGAACTAAAACAAAAAGATACCTCAAATTAAAATGTTAAATTACATAAATATCTAAGACAACCCATTTAGAAGTAATAGCTCTAAAAAACCTCATTTACTAGAAGTATCAAAACACGATGTAATATTAAACAGGATTTCAAGTAGTAAAATACAAATGCTGCTAGGAGCTTTCTTGTGAGCAATATTTAGACAGGTACTCTCAGCAGAAAAAAATGCAAACTAAAAGCTTTTGGCTGTTCTGTGACTACAGCTATCTAATACATGTAGGCAGTAACTGCAATTCCTACCCAAAGCCTTTGAAAACTAAACCTATGCTTCTTTTTTAAGTCTTTTTTCTACATCTCTTCCAAAACATTTCATATTACTTGCACAGACTACTTATATATCATAGAAATTACAGAAAATAGGGCTGAGAATGCACATTCCATACTTCATCTAGTATTTCATATTTTTGCATAAAGCAGAATCAGCTGTAGTTATTTCATTCCTGACAGTTAATTATCTAATTTATTCCTAGAAACCTCCAATAATAGAGATTTCATGCTTCCCTGCACAATCTATTTAAATTTAAGTATTCTTCTCAGAAAGGTTTTCTTGATAGCTAATCAAACTTCCTTCACCTGCCATTTAAGCCCATTACTTCTTTTCTTATCCACAGTGAATGAAAACTACAGTTTATTCTATTCCTGTTCCTAGCTATCATATATGTATTTGATGATCACTGTAAGGCCTATCTAAGTAAGTCTCCTCCAAGTTATGCCAAGTCCAGTTCAACTTTTCCTTACAGATCATGAATTTCTAAAAAAAACAAGTTAGCACATATAAAGTAAACAAGCCTTAATAAAAGAGAGGTTTAACAATTGCTTTCACCATTTTTCAAGATCTAAACTATATATACAACCACTATAACGTAGAGAGAAGACACCATAATTCATCTAACTAAATACTCTTGCACCTGGGAACTGATTTTTGCTTCAAGGAAGACTATATACATTCAGAAGTTTACTATTATTTTAAGTGAATTTTGAATGCTATTTTAAGAGCTATTTCTTGTAAATCTTGCTTGAAGTTCTTCAGCCAGAAACTTCTAAGATCAGCATTTTCATATACATAATATTATTGTATCTAAGCAGGTTTGAAAAATGGTACACATCCAACTCGTGCTGATAAGCTGAGAAATCAGGATGCTTACTTATTAAATATTTAACTACCAATATCAAGCTGCTCAGTCCATGGCAGTGATCACTCATTTTGAAAGCTGGTATGATATTCTGAACTTGACACAGTTCTGACTCCTGGGCAATTTATTTATAATAACATTTTGAGTGTTTTTTTGTTTTTTTAAGTCACCACAAGGCAAAGTATTATGCTGAGTTTCATTTATTATTTTAGGAAACTATTTAAAAGCCATACTCGGTAGCATCTGATCTGATTATTTTAGCAAACATGTAGATTCTTCTCTATTTATAGTCATAAAAATAGCAGAACAGCAGAAGCTCAATTTATTTTGACTCAAAATAGTTTTACAGAAAGTCTACACACATAGTGTTCTAAAACCTACAATACATTTATGACTTTTGCTTGGATACCGTTTGGAAGAAGATTAATTATTCTTGAATTACTCATGATAACATAGGACAGCAGTGAAATTAGTTGTATGCAACAGTTTATGCGTACTTGATGAAGACAATTTCCTAACATTAAGCAAAAGAGGATAGCTGGGAGTTTTCCAGGTTTAAACAGATCAGAACTCTATGTCCCTCTCTACATGTAAGGCTAGTTAGAAATCAAGAACCTTAACCTATGAGTGTGTAAATTAATATATAAAAAACCAAAAAGAATTTTAACTTAAAATGGGAAAAGCGGAGAAAACACTAGTTTCTTCATCCCATTTTCTTCACAAAATTGTCACAATCTCAGAACACAGTAGTAAAACAGGTCTTGTAAATATACTCTCTAATCCTCTTAGGCATGTAAGCTAATTAAGAACAAACTGACTTAAGACAAGTTATTACGGTCACTTTAAGTTATACCACAATTGGAATTCAGTAATTTGCCTTAAGTGACAACAGTGATATCTGTACTGAAAAGTACAAAAAGTTCTTTCTAATAATGCAAATATTCTTAGTTATGAAGGCTTACATCTGAAAAATATGAATGCCTATGATGAGATACTGCAAGGTATGTATATAAACCATGGGTCCAATAGTTTCTATAATCTGGTAAAAGAAAAAACTTTTTTGTTTCACTCCCTTTTTTTGAAGTGTACCTAAACATATTAGTTCTCAGGGATTATTTATGTGCTTAAGTACTTTTTTGAGTCAGAAGCCCCAGTACTATTAAAAATTTCACATAAATCTCCAATGGCAGGTAAGAAAAAAAAATTGTTTTTATAAATATACTACATGTGAAGTTAGAATATAAGAAAATTATCACAAATAGTGCATGTAGCTGAAATTTATTCTGGTCACTAATGATAAATATTACAGAAAATTACTGTGGCTTGATTAAATATCCTTTGAGCATAAAGCATACATGTATTCATTTTTAGAAATGTTGGTACTGTTCCATCCCCCTTTTTCATCTATAAAATCTGACCATCCTACTCAGTTTCTATTCTTATCACTCACTAATTTGCATAATTTTAACATGGCAGAATATAGCTAGCCTAGGAATTTTTTTTTCTTTTCCTATAATTACACTCATCATGGAAACTGTCAGTATCTAATGAAGGATAATTTCTGCTATTATAAGAAGCTTAAGCAATGGTTTCTGTGAATAATTCTTAATATGAATCACTACACTCCAGCAAAGTCGGAAGTAAAAACATATGTTCTCACTAACAAAAATCCTTTTAAGGATGAATGAAGTTTTTAAACTACAGATAGGTATAGTGACTAGCCCTTAAGAGCAGAATTAATGTAGTATTCATTTACAGAGCCACTTATATGGACACAATATTGACAATTAAAAAAAAAAAAGACAGATGGTGCCGGTTTCTGAAAAGCCACCTCGTCTCTCAAAATACCTTCTGTAGTCAGTGGAAATACAGGTCCCACCAGAAGATGATACACAATCAAGACTCCAATTCATCCTGTCATGGACACTTCTATCACCACTGACCACTGAAGAAAAACAAGTAACACTGCTGATAATTTAACTCGTTATCTTTCAGATATAAAATCTGTTCATTAGAGTCAGAGCAACCTAGCAAAGAAAATGAAATGTCTGGCCTTAATACAGAGTCTATTTCAAACAGTCTGCAAATACTGATCTCCAAAACAACACTAACAGTATAACTTAGAGATACTAAATTTTCTCTCCTCAAAATAATTATTCTTATGTTTCAATATCACATTAATTCACAGATTATTTTTTAAATTACATTTTCATCTGATCGCTTTTTCTGGAAAGTTTCTTATTGAAAAGAAGACCACCTCATGTACCAGAAAACACTCTGTAAAAGTAAGTACAAAAATCTACATCAGTATTTTTCTCAAAAGGAAAAGATATCAAATACGTTATCTTCACTTTTGGGAGATATTACTCTACCATGGTTGGAAGAGGTGAATAGGGCTTATAATGACCTCTTGCTAACCCCACTTTCATGTAAAAGATTTCATTTGTTTTGGCAAGACTCGGCAAGGAAAGTAAAGACTTCTTAATTGTTTCTACTCAGCAGTGATTTGATAGTATGCCATTACATAACATTCTTTTTGTTTGATATCAATCTGCATTACAAAACTGTTCACACAACAGCAAATAGCCCAGTCAGAGATATATCAGGGACAGTTCTCATAGAAACAGAACTGTCATCTTTTCAGATGCTGATATTTTCCAACAGGGGGAGGGCTGATGTCATCTGGGTAGCATGTGGAAGTATGAACCATGTCCCCAGCCACACTGCGATTGTTTTCTGTGGCTGAAATGTTGGTTATGGACCAGGGCTTGCACAGGATTGGGTGGCTGGTTATCTACACAGGATCATTCCAGGATCAATCAGGGGGGAAAAAAAAAAAAAAAGAAAAAAAAAGAAAAAAAAAAAGCAAAAAAAAAAAGCAGATTCTTGTAAACCAGAGACATGCCTGTTCACCAGTTATTCTTTCATTGTCAGTTTTTACACAAGTCCAGGAGTCACTTCCATCATTTGGTTACCATACCTATGCTTCCAATAAACTCTATCTCAGTGGTAGCATACAGAAAAACAACCCTTGTGCATGGATTTTCCCCCCTCCCCCTCCACTTTATCCTTACCTTCCACTGTTTGACCTTCTCTTCTGAGCATCTGGACAGCTCCTACATACTTCTTAAGCTGCACTTTGAGCACCTCATTTTCTCTGTTGATAAAAAGGGCAGAATAAATAAATATTGTTGTTTTCTCAAAATAGAGGAAAGCCCCCTTCAATGGAAACAAACACACTATCTGTAATAATAAGATTTATCTAAGCTGTGTCATCAAGATGGAAAAAAAATGACGACTTGCACATTAAATAATACATCAAAAGCAGAGTACCAGGAAAACTAGCTTTCCATGGCCACATAAACACATCAGTGAAACCAATTTTCTCATAATAAAAAACATCACTAATTGTTTAATTTAGATTTTCTACACCATGCTACATTGATGGCAGAAAAATGATACAGTCTAAATCAACAGTCAATTAAAAAAATGACGATGGGATACTAGACAAGGAAATTCACTATGGCCAGTATAAAATTTGACAATCATTTTACTAGCTGTCCAAGTATTTAATGTCGAGCAAATAAGAATTCAGCTTTAGAAACAGACTTTATTGTTGTAAGAAAATGCCAGCACTTCAGCAACAATGTTCAAGGTAAAAGTTATCCACCCACCATTCCTAAATGAAAATCATAAGAGAAGAAATTAAGTTTATCCCTTTGACTGTTTTCAGTGCCTGTGTCTTTGTCTCATTTTTCTTTGGAAAGTACAAGTATTCAAACAGGTACTATCATAGCACCAACCTAATAACATTAAGCACCTTAGTTTATATCTGGGGGGAAATAAAAAGGATTCTAACTGACTGAATTTTAAACAAAGCTGACAAATTGCATGTCTGAAAATTCAAGTAACTGTCTAAGCCCATTCAGTTAACCAAGTATGACAGAAGTGTTTATACAAAAGAAACATAACTAAAATGTGTTGCAAGAAAGTGAATTCAGACAACTTTACTTTAAGAAAATATCAGGGTAGAAACCCATAGGTGCCACAGATGCAGCACATGACATCACATACAAGAAGCCTGCAACTGGTTAGAGAGAAAAGAGAACATGGACAAGTCAAAAATATGCCAGTGGAGAGGTACAAGCTCCAGGAATGATGAAACCATAGCTATGTAACAGATTACAGAAAGCTGTAAACAGATTATGCGCAAAACAGTAGGCATTTTATTTATGAGAATTTATTCAAGAATGAGAAGTATCCAGAAACACATGCAAATATATTTGATGGTCCTTATCATAATATATATATACACACATACACACACACACACACACAAAAAAAATACACACACACACACACACACAAATAAACTGCTGTTGTAAGCAATACCATATTTATATATAAAAACCCTAGACTGGTACTATATTCATATTTCTATGGATTTCAAATCAGTTTTCTGAACTACATAACCTCAGTTTTATTCAGTCCTTTAGAAGGAGGTTGCTAAATAATTGAGAAGAAACTATTGATTACCCAGCTATCAAATTTTAACAAAGTCCTGGATGATTTTATGCTTTTTATGATTTTTTCATTTCCTAGACTACAAAGAACAAGTCTGTTTTTCCACCAGAGATGGACACTGATATTCAGATTAAGGGGGGTGGGGGGGAAATCAGAAACACAGTTTAATTCTATATACTATATTAAAACAAGTCTAAATAATTCACTTATGAAAAAAATATTATATGACAGCTAAACAAAAAGATTTCTCACCAGAATTGTAACTATGTCTGCATGGAAATAACTATACGATTACAATACATTGAGTTTTAAGGATTCTCATGAACTAATCATACACCATCTCATTTCTACATTTGAGAATAGACTCAGTGCCTTCTGTCTGTACTGAGAACACATTAAAAAAAAATTTTTTTACTTTGTGCCTATCGACTTAAAATTGATACAGTACAGATGAACTTCAGAAAGACTTTAATTCACTTAAGGTTTTTGATACAAGACTGAAATTCAAACCAGCATACTATGGCCCAGTCACAATTTCCTAATATGCCTCTTTTCAACTTACTACTGAAGCCTGAGCCTCGCTACTCATACTTTGACATCTCTTTCTCATTACTACTATTTAGCTAGATTCCAAAGAGGGCCCATTCTGATATATATGAATTTATATAGCTCTTTTTACCAGAGCATGTTTAAAAAAAAAAAAAAAATCAGCAAGCACTCACTAGAAACTCTTTAGTGACTTCAAGAGGCATTATATCAGATATTCAGAGCAACTACTTTATAGGAAGAGAAGCTCCTGTATAGGAGTTAATGGTCAGATTTGCAGAAATTCTTGTCCTGCTGACCCAACAGTATTACCTGTTCTTAAGGATGTTAAATACTTCTATGTGAAGGCCCCAGCTTTACTTCTGCAACTTTTCCAAACTTTACCATTTAACTTGAAGCAAATCTGTTAGCCTGTTATGAGACTAGTAATAAACACAATGCTTTCAGCATCTTTTGAAGTTCTCCAAACAATTCCACATTCCATGCTGAAGAACAAATGACAAGACTGTAAGTACAAGTTGAAAGGGATAGAGGAAAAAAAGCGGAAAAAAAAAATCAGGCTGAAATACATGGGAAAGCAGAGAACTATGCCACTAAAAGCACACTCATCTCCAAAACGTCAATTATAAGAAATTTCCCTGCTTGATCACTTCTCCCATGTTAATAAGTAGCTGAAAGACAGAGTAATAATATGTTGGTTTACCCTGTATAAGCTCAGTGATAGAGGATGACAATCTAGTATCCCTACAGATTACTCTTTTTGCTCAAATGGCACAGGTCTAGTGTGTGTTGTTGATTAAGCTTTATACCATTGGTGATTACATGCAGAACGATGATATACAACATACTTTTCTTTGGTTGTTTGATTATAAAACTAGAAAACTGCACATTAAGAGCTACACTGAAAAAAATACTAAGGTTTGAAATCCAATCACACACAGAAAAAATGGATTTAAAGCATCCTATGAAATCAGAATTTAACTCCTCCCCAGGTCTCTTTATGATTTATTATCATTTGGGTACACATAAGAAGCAGATTAGCTGAACATCTCTGAAGCTTTATGTCTTCAAGACAAAGAAAAACACATATGCATTTCCCCACTTTTTTTTCCTTAAGATAAATACAAAGTTAGTTTCTGACAGAGCAGATTTATCTGCAAAATCTCTCTAAAAGTATTAGAGAAATACAAACACATTTAAATACAGCATCTTATAAATGCCGCACATCTATAACAGCAGGATAAATTTTATTCCATCTGAAGCTTTTTCAAGCAACTGTAGGAGTTTCTCCATAGTTTTGTGACTATTCTCCAAAGAAAAACAAATAAAGATATTTCCAGGTTCCAACAAACTATTTATAAGCTAATGCGGTAAGGATCGACTTTTTTTAGCGTATATTTCATTCTATAGCACTTTTACCCAGTGAAATAACTTAAGACGCAATTAAACTCTTAAGTTAGCTTCTTGCTTTAGTACTTTTCCTGAAGATAAATCAGAATATTAAAAAATTATGTGTATCCACTCTCAGCCATTAACAGTGTCTTTGCTTAAAACCAGCAGAAAAATACAATACTAATTATGGTAATGAATCAGTACATAACAACAAAGGTAAGCAAAGAGAAGAGGAATGTAAGTATCAAAACCTTAAATGGTGATACATGAGTGACTTTTTAAAATTTTCTAAAATGGAAGATACCACCTCATAAAATCCCTAAAATTGTAAATATTTCTATTGTCAGACATACTTGAAAATTCAACAGAAACCACAGTATGTATTCACAAATTATATGAAAAATCTTAAGGATCCTACTAAACTCCTGTACTGAAACCAAAGTCAGAAAAAGGAAAAACATTCAGTAAATCTCTTTCAAGAGTATGCATATGGTCAGGGCTTGTTTATACAGCAATACTTGACTGGCATTACTAAAGTACCCCTTTTGCCAAAACTATGAAATAAAACACTAATAGTAAAGGATTTACTTTTCAATGGCAATATTTAGTGACATTGATCATAGTAATACAGAAACAAAATATTGTTTTACTGAAAAGAAACTTTCTTTAAATATCCACGAATGGTATACAGCCACAGAATACCTTAGCAACAACAAACTTAGTTTTCCAAAAAATATAATAAACAAACATCTGGAATGACAAGGAATGATCAATTATATAATAAATTTAAGTTGTCGAATAGCTTCAATTCCCTGCCTAATTTTGAAGCAAAAATAATTACACTTCCTCTCAATTTTATTATTTACAAATTAGCATTTAAGAAAACCCTGCCTAAAAGACAATCAAAACTACTGTAAGAATGATCCTTTTTTGTAGCAGCATAAAACAAGTTTACATTTTGGGAAACATATACCTGACTTTTATGCATATAATGAATGAAAAGATAGCATGCAATATTACTGATAAATGCACATCCTAACCATCAAGTTAATTCATGCCAGGAAAATTAGCAACTGTTCCCTAAGGACCCTCATATCAAGAGGATGAAGGTAACAGGATAACAAGCAGCATGTTCTCACATCAAAGGGAGGACAGTGCAAAGAGAGATGCTATTCATGTGACACACAGCAGTGGATCAGTCCCCCTGCCGGGCCCTCTCCTGTATCCTTGGAGAAGGACCAGGGCCCCACAGGTGAAATCTCGCCCTTTTAAAAACTATCAGGGCAGGGGGGGGACGGGGACACACGACGACACTGGACAACAAGGGGAGTTGAAGGAGGTTGGTTATTTTCCAGTAATGTCCACAAAGTTTCTGTGACAGGTAGTTATGCTTACTGAAGCATGTATACATACACCAAGCACAGTTAAGGTCTACCATGCAAGTCAAATTAGATGCATCTTATGTTTGTCATAAGATTTCTGGCTCTTAATAGAAATGAATACCAGAGTAAGAAAGTGTTTTATAAAAGCTGACTTCCAAAAATTTTATTAAAAGGTTAAAGAACAATACATCTTTAAGTTATGATTTTTGTTGCAGAGGAACAGGCCTTATAGGACTTACTTTCCTATACCTTAAAGAAAACAAACAAACAAACAAAAAACACCAAAAAAAACCTCACAAAAAAACAAACAAAACAAAACAAAAACAAAAAAAAAACCACACCAAAACAAAAAAAAAACAAAAAAAAACCAAACCAAAACAAAAAAAACCCCACACAACTGCTTCTTGAAAAACCACACAAGAATTCCTCTAGGGCTTCTGTAAATTGAGCATGGTAAGAAAAGAATTTGAAAAAGAGTAGTTTCTCATGTATTTCAACTATAGTGGCCTGAAGAATACTGTAATTAAGTTTCTGTCACAAACATCAGATACTAACAACTGCTTTCTGTGGAGCTTACTCCTAAAACATGTCTTATTTCTAAATTCAGGCTTACAAAACAAAACAAAACAAAAAACGCCCCAGACCCAACAACAACAACAACAAAAATCCAACACATCTGTGCCTTGATAAAAACTTAGTGTTTTCTAAAACACTATAAAGGTACCAAACCTTCAAATAATAAAAAAATTGCATGAATCTTGAGAATGAATTGAAATAAACAGTGTACTGCAAGAATATGTAGAAGGTATATAGGGAGGTTGGGCTAGATAACTTCCAGAGATGCCTTCTAACCTGAATTATCCTATGATCCTACTATTAGGAGGCATAAGATCACAATTAATTGTAATCATATATACCCTAAATGAAATAAGAAAAATGAGAACTATTACTCATAGAAGTGGAAGTTGAACTATATACAATATAATGAGACTATAGTATAAAACCAATCTCTGGAAAAAACTGTAACTAGGAATAATGTGATAAACTTAACTGCTAGTCATGAAAGGCAAACACTATATGCATGATAAACTGAAAACTATTCTCATGATAGCTTCATAACATAGACTATGTTCAAACCTAAATTATGAAAGGGCTCTATCTTAGCATTGATAACACATCTGAAAAAGCAAAAAAGGGCTTTGTGGAGAAGAAGTATGAGGAAGTTGTTAATCTTACGAAATAACACATCTCTTTTTATAAAATGTTTTTGTAACTTGTGACATGTCACCAACTAAGCAGGAAAAACAATCATTGAATATAGGAATATTCAAAGCAGTTTGCACAAGCAGGGACAAGAGATGTTTTTTTCCTCTAAGAGGCTGGTTAAGGTAAGTGATGCAATCATTTCAAGATGCACAACACACCATTTCACCCATCACTGAAGCGCTATGGCTCTGAATGAAGTGCTGTAAAATAGATTAATATAAAATGCCAAATCCACAAGCAATGTGGCTTAAATAATACAGACACTAGATAAGAGGATGCAGATTAGGTTACAGAATGTACAGTAAACAGAAGGTACATAGAAGTGTAAGATAAAGTATAGTCAAATTCTCACCCCCCTTTCCCTACACAGTGCATTATCATCTTCTCTAACTGCTTTTCTTGATACAAAGCCTGTCCTTTGTAAAATGCTTTCATCCAACATTTCTGAATATAGTCTAAGAATATGCAGTCTGAGATTATCCAATTTCACAGTCAACTTCAATAAATTTCTTTGCCCCGCAAAGAGATGTAATAGTATTCCATACAGAAAAAAGAATCTCAATTAAAAAACTTCAGCATTACCAAGAAGCCGCTGGCATGATATGTCCATGCAATTTGACAAGGGAAAAAAAAAAAAAAACACAGCAAAAAAACAGTTACAAAATTATACTAGAGAGTCTATTTAGTCTATTCTATTGGAAGGCTAGTAGATAGGTTGAATGCTGAGCCTGCTCCTTTTGAAACAATATCATAACTGTTATGAAAGAGTTATTCAAATACTTCCCATGGAAGAATGAGATTACTACTACTTGAAATTAAAATGACCTAAGAATTTTTCCATTTTTCAAAGACAACTTAGGAAACTCACGAAAACTTCTCTAAGTAAGCTAGCATTTTGTCTAGGAGATCAGAGACTTTTCAGAAAGAGTCTAGGAGACCAGCTGAATAAATCAATTTTGCAGATATCCAGAAGTAATCATTTCAACACTGACTGATGTGTCACGAAAATTTCTGTTTTCAAAGCCTTCAGGAAGATATTTACATCAAATTCTTCGCAAGACCTTTGGACACACACATAAATATCAACTCTCATAATCTGAAGCACATTTGTTCATCAAATTACAATAGTCAGACTGTTACTGAATTATTTTCCTTGCCTTAAGATGTTCAGAATATTACAATTGAATAAGTTTTTTTACTCTAGTCATGTGATCAATTGTTTTCAAGATAAACACTGAGATTTCACTATTACAAAATATCTGAAACTTAGTTTCCTCTCACTCACCTAGTGTATTATGCAGCACTTGCAAAATATTTCCAAAATTTTTGTTACTTCAAATTCTTCAAATTATTCAGCTTGCCCAAATTCCTGGTTTAAAATATTATTTATTTAAAAAGTTTTACTACTCTTACTATTGCAGCAGCATCACCTACAGTGTACAGAATGAACCAACAAAACAATTGAGAAGAAAAACCTATATTACAAAATAACTATAAGCAATGTTTCTTATGTGCTAGAAAATTAGTTGCAATGAATCATTAAAGAAACGCATGCAAAGTCCAAAATAACCTATGATACAAGAATTTGTTGTACCTAAGCTGCTCCCATCACTGTTTTTATCATGTGACAAGGTAAGCTGACTTTCAGAAGAACAATCAACACAACATACCCAGTCCCTGTAGCAATAAGAGAAATTAAATAAACTTGTTTAAAAATAGTAAGTTAGTCTAAGTGAGCATCTCTTTAGATCTTGTTATAAAGGCTCCTTAGCTATTCTTTAAAAGGTATGTGCATGACAAATATCTGATTCATGCATATGTCACTGCAAATTCTAAAACTGTGGGGGAAGTGAGTCAAAGAAATATGATTATACAATTCCCATAACCTGAAACGTGAATATTAATGATGAAGTATTTGCATTGTCTCAATTGCCCTACATCACATGAACGTCAAACCCACTTATGCATATCTGTCCCTCCTTCAAAGCGAGTAGTTCAGTTTGATGTGTCATCAAAAGCAGAATTAGTAATGTTCTAAATACTGGTTTGTTTTTTTTAAAGAAAGCTTTATATTTATCATTTTCAGATACTAGCTCTGCTATGCAATAAAAAGCTTATAGGAATCTCAGCTGTGGTACTTCACAATTGACACTAAGCACTCTGCCTGCGCATGCAGAAAACAAACACTTCTCTCTGATAAAGCACAGATAACTGATCTTATTTAACATTCGGGATAGGTTTGTTGTTTACTATACATGTGAATCATCCCCTAGATCTTAGGCATCACAGGTTACTCTAGAGCTTATTTAGAATTTTAAGAAGAAAATCATACTATTACAGCAGTATTTACCTTCAAAAGTCCTCCTTAAGCTAAATCACATTTAGACAAAGGGAGGGTTAAAATTCTTTTCTTTCAGCATAGCTGTGGCAAAAAGTCAAGCTGGAAGCAAGTCACTACTGGGGCCAACGTTGTTTAACACATTCATTAATGACCTGGATGCTGGGACAGAGTGTGCCCTCAGCAAGTTCACAGACAATACAAAACTGGGGAGCAGCTGATACACCGGATGGTTGTGGTGCCATTCAGAGGGACCTGGACAGGCTGGAGAACTGGACTCAGATGAATCCCTTGAAGTTCAACAAGGGGAAATGGAAAGTCCTGCATCTGGGGAGGAACAGCCCCAGGCACCCATACATGCTGGGAGCTGGAAAATAGCTCTATGGAGAAGGGTCTGGGAGTCCTGGTGGACAACAAGCTGACCACGAGCAAGCAATGCATCCTTCGCGGCAAAGAAAGCCAACAGCATCTTGAACTGCATTTGAAAGAGCATTGCCAATGGGTCACTGCCAACATTGCCCAGAGGGGTTGTGGAGTCTCCATGTGTGTAGATATTCAAAACCTGACTGGAAATGGTCCTAGGCAACCTGTTCTAGCTGACCTTCCTAGAGCTAGAGGGAAGCAGTTGTACCACTTCAGAAATTGGTACTGTTGATGCTGTTTGGCAACAACTGTTGCTTATGATACAGTGGTTGATAAACTGGTCAGCCATGACAACTTGACAACAGGACAAGATAAAAACATCAGCCCAAGGAAAGCAAAGTCATGCTTAAATAACCAGATAGAAGGAAGACAGATTGGATGGAAATGTCACTGAAGAGGATGGATAATCCATTCTTTACTGCTTACATACATGAGGGTACATATGGAAGGGTATCTGTGTCAGCAGCAGCTGACACTGAAATATTCTATATAACTGAAAGCAATAAATAAAGACACAAATATTCCTACTCAGCTGACACTAGGACCACTCAGCACAATTTCTACTGACTGAAGTAAGAACTTGCTGGGAGAGGGGTCCCCATACTAATCTCAGTGTGGAACCATACAAGACATCTACCAGAGGAAATACTACTTCCAGTAATATTAAAATGAAATAGTCTCCAAAACAAGTCCTCACTGGCTCCAGATCTGAGAGCTAGAATCCCAACAATCTAGCTTGTGTATTTCTGAAAAAAACTGTTTTACACACATACCAAAGCAGTCATTTCCACTACTGGAATAAGCATTTCATTATTCTAGGACAGCAACATCAGTCTGTTCACAATAAACATTGACATGGTGTTTCTGTTCCCCTCCCTGTGCCCTTATCAGATTTGAGGTTTGGAAAATACTGTTTGCAGCCAGTGCTAGGTACTTTAACAACATTAAGAATATGATATATCCAATAGAAGGAGAAAAACCAGGACCTTGATACTGTGATCTGTTCCAGATGGGGCAGACAGCTATACCAAGAATCTCCCAAATATAAAGTAAAATAAAAATTAATTAAAAAAAAGGGGGGGGGGGCGTTAGAACTGGATAAAACAGATATATGAAGAGAGAAAAGTATTCTAACATTTACCTTACACATACACGTATTCTTTTGTATCTAGTTTCATTATCTAACTGTCGCTATTTTCAATGGCTTATGTTTCTTAATATTAGTCTAATTACTTCTTAATTACTTCTTAAAATTAAACTTGATGTTGTCCTAAGTTCAGCTCACTAATATTCTTTCCTCTGGAGCTGTAGCAGTGGTTTTACTAATATTTTACACTCTCACTGTTAACACTTAAAACAAAAACCACAAACCCACTGAATTTGTCAGAAAACCTTCCAAAGTTTTTTCAGCTTAAATTCAACTAAAGTCCATGGGATTTTTAATCCTAAATCACTTATGTTCTGAAAACTAAACTACTTGAAAATTATTTTTTCTTGTATGCAGAATCTTTTATTCCCTTGTTCCACTGCTGTTACTTTTTATGACACTTTCAGTGCTTCTTACCGTGCCAAGGCTTGAACTTTTGTGGCATGTCGCTCTTCCTGTTCTGCTATTTTCCTTCTCCAGTTGTCCATTTCCTGCCTTAGCACTGCAGAATGCTCCATCTCTCCATCAAGCAGATTTCTGAGAGATCTGAAAGAAGGCAGCAGCCTCTGTTAGAACACTGCAAACACTACCTAGTAATTAGAGGATATTCTACGAATCACAGAGTAGGTTGCCTGAATGATACCATTAATGTCATCCCAAAGTTTCATTATTCGATGTAATAAATTCACCTGATTTGATTATACAAAGATATGAAAAGCTACAACGAAAAAAGACCCAATCAAAACAGTTGTAAGTGCTTACTATTAACTTGTACTACAATCTCATCAGCATATCCAAAGCAGAACCTATTATGGTAACTACTCTGCCACCATGCACAAAGAATTTATAATAGAAAACAGCTTATAATCTGGTCTCAGTGCTTCAGTACAAGTCCATATATCTCAGGAATAATCTATAAGCAATATATTTACTAGCAAGAGCAGGAGACAGGTAGGGGTCTTGTCTCCACTGAGAGCACTGCCATAGACCTCTGTGTAAAAACTTTGATGAGATAGCAAAGGTCAGCATGATGCATAATGGTAAAATGCAAAGCATCCTGGTCCTTCTGCCAAAAAACACAAAGCTGAATGGGGAAATAACTTGCAATTATGGGAGTGCAGACGATAAGAGGCAGGAAAATAGGATCAATTGGTAGTCTCAACATTAAAAAAAAAAAAAACAACAATCATATCTATAGAAAAATGTAAATTACCAAGATAGCCCTACTACAGCAAAACAACAGTATGTCTTGAATACATTTGTATTTTGATTCATCTAACGATATGTTCCAATAGACTAAATAAATACAAAGTAGGTTTGATAGCATTTTAAATAAGCAACTTATCATTTTTACATCCTCGTTTTACCCCAAGTGAACATAAAGACACTCACAAATGACAGCCACCTTCAGAGTAACATTGTTAACCATCCTACATCACTTCTGCACCAGAAGGGGAAAAAAGGAGATTTTCTGAATATTTGTATAAGAACAAACTTTTATTCATTTGGAAAGCTATCTTAAAAGATCTTAATCTTTTGGCTATAACTTTTGGTTTTGAAAAAACTAAAACTGGCAAAAAGACCCGGGATACAAAGAGCTATATGTGATTCAAATGCAAAGGAAGGAGTTGACCTGCAAACATTACTCTTCAGTATCAACAGTTGAATATTGAAGTATTAAGCTTACCTTTCACAGAAAAGTAATATATACATCAAAAAGATTACACGAAGATTATGCATAGCTTTACACAAAGGACAGTTTGTATTAGAGAACAGATTTTTTTTAAACTATAGTACCTCTTGACTAGAAAAAGAAAACTACCTATTCTGTTCTTCCAGTTCATCCTTTCTGTTCATCATGGCCACGATAGCTTGACGAAGCTCATCTAAAGAGAAGGGACAAAACCAGATAAATTTCTGCATGTGTTTTTGCTCATTTCAGATCCAAAAGTCATGTACATAGTGGCACTAATACAGCAACATGCTTAAGATGATCCTAACATCATTTGCTACTCAGCAAAGCACATAAGAATGCTCTTAATCTCATCACTAATTTGAGCAATCTTTGAAAAATAGCATTATTTAACACAGTATCAGAAGTATTGATCAAATCAAATTAGTGTGCATCTGGCTTTAATACAAACGTTTACAAGTTTGCCTGTGGCTGCAGCTGTTTTGTTTTAATCGCAGATGTATGGGACAATGCACCTTTTCACTACATGCATATTAATGAGATACACTGTTACTTGTTTAACTTCTTCAAATTGCTTGTTTTCCTTGGTATAAATTCTGACACAGGAAATATAACAGTGAGACCAGAGCAGAGATAACGTCATTGATTCTTCATGGCATTTCTTCTCAAGCTCAGTCTCAAAGATGACGGGATCTCTGAATCTTGTAATTTCCTATAAAAACCTTTTTATTTCCTATAAACACCTTAAAAAAATACTTTTGTCATTACACCAAGAATAAATTTTTTTAAAAAAAATTATTACAGAATTTTAGAATTTTTAAAGACTTCTTTAGGTTTAACAGTGATACCAGAGTAGCCGAATACCATACAGTAAAGTGTCAGCTCAAGGTGCTGCCTCATCTGGAGTCCTTCTGCTACTATGAAGGTTCTACCAAATAGCTGTACAGCTGTACTATTACTATTTACTATAAATTTACAGAAAAATATTAGGACTTAATAATCTAATCTAAAACAGATTCTGACTTCCAGATGTTGCATGAATACATGTAATACAACAAGTCTTCAAAGATTTGAATAGCAAACATCAGGATGGATACATGTCCTAAACTAGATTTTTTTTAAAATTTCATTAACAATTTCACGTACCTTAATCAATAATTTTATGAGAGCTTCTGCAGGGACACAACATTAAAACACCCCTTCCAACAGTTAAATGAAATGCTCCTATGTTTATATATAATAAACCAGCCAATTGTGTTCCGCAAGTATTCAAAGCAGATGTCAGCAAATTTTTTGTGCTTTTACTGAAACCATAGTAACAGAACTGATATTACTTAATTTCTTCAAGTAAGCAAAGCCATTGGACAACTTTTTTTTGCTTTACATTCAGTTCACTGATTTACCCATATCTTTCTTAATATTTTCTATAGTTACAGAAATTTTTGCCAGTTCTAAAAAAAACTTAACATTTTCCTGCGGACCAAAGTCTGCCAAATTCCAGTAGTGGACAAAATGTGAAAGTTTTTACTATGTCAATCAAAAGTATCAGTCAGTGAGTACACCACAATTCTAGTGTGGCATTGGTAATCTGCTGGTAAATCCGCCCTTGCAGGATTCAGCAGGGTTCTCATCACTTGAAATCAGTCAATCCAATTCCTTCATGTTAGATTTTGTCCAAAGCATTTCTGCTTCTTTGGCCATGGAGAAAGTAGACAATTATTTTCCTATCCATTCCACATTACAGCTTGAGAACTAATTGACATTAGCAAGAAACATTTCAGTACGTCATTAGAGGGATTTTGCACTCCAATAACTCAGCACAGAAAGAATAATTATTTTTCTGCAGTAACTTAGCATCTTTACATGAGTTCTCTATACAACTTTAAAAAAAAAAAAAAAAAGTAAATTTCCAAACCTTGTAGAAAAGCCAACAGTGAAATTTGTGGGTATTAAATACTAACGCACATTAAAAACAAACAAACAAACAAACAAATCTGGAAACTTCTGCTTTCTCCCTTGATAATACTACTCACATTCAAAACCAAAGCTGTGATTACATGGATACTTTAATCAGTTTTCCCAAGACTGTCCTTTCAGCAAAAAGGACAGTCCAGCTTGCCTTACCCATCATTGCTACCACCTCCCTTGTTCTGGCATTCTGGCACTGGTGTTTATACACACAGTATCTTAGCAGTAACTGATCCAGCTCAAAATTGGTTTTGGGTTTTTTTTTTTCTGTTGGGCTACTTTTCAGACAAGCACCTGCCAAGTGATCTTCCTGATGAGTTTAATACTGTTGCTGGCACAAGGCACATAGCAGGAAGCAGTCAGGGCAGAACAGACTACCTTTTTAGTCAACAAGATGCAATATAAAAGGCGGAATACCCTTTTTGGCAAGAGTAAAGTTCATATTGCATTGAAGTGACCAGGTAACCACTACAATTTACATAGCAATTGTAGAAAAACTTAGAATGGAAAGATTATGTATGACAAAATATGCTGTGCTCCATCATGTTCATGTCTATTTTTCAAAAGATGGTCTATCATAGCATCTATTGACTAGCATTGATTGGGGGGGCGGGGGGACACGACATGGGCCAAAAAAACCACCAAATCCTACATTCTCAGATGTAAGTATTTTATTTAGCTATAAAATATCAAACTTGATGATCACGAAACTCAAAATATTATTAGTATTATTTCGGTCATGATGAGACATTGCTCCTTTGAGGGCAGATTGGAAGGGTTGGGGGTTTTGAGGGTTTTTTGCTTGGGTTATTTTGTTGTTTGTTGTTGGGGTTTTTTGGCAGTGGAAAATTGGTGGGTTGTAACAGTCCTGAAAAAAATAATACGTAGTGTTATGAAAATGGACCACAATTCATCAGGCTACCTGTGGAAAAAAAAAAGTGTTCTAAGGATGAGGAAAATAGAATAATCCAGTAAGTGTTCAAGCCTTGTACAAGTGTACAACACAAGCAAAATACATCCACAGCAAGCTTTCAGTACAGTAGCACTCTAACAAAATAAAGATCTTTAACTAGAAAGTTGAATTCAGAATCCCCCTCAAGAAAGCATTAAGACAATGACATTTTAAATATTTCAAGAGTGTCATTAAAATATGATAATGCACAATCTGAGTTAGTTGCTATTATTTCTCTGACTCTGAATAAATTAAAGCCATTGCTACTCAGACAAGTTATTGTAGTGCTGTCTCTGCACTTATGCTGCGGTGACTACTCTACAATAATTGCCTGTGTGCATACTCTGTTTAAATGTGTACTGATTTATTAACATTTAAACAGTGAAGCTATTATAAATTGTCTCCATTTTTCCAATTTTACCAGCCTATTCAAATTGTAACCTTAACTTGCCTAATAACTTAATCTTCTTTCCCTTATTCCACCCAGAATCTTCTGCATGAGGGCTGAAATCCCATCTTCCCTCACTCCCCTCTCTAACACACATGTAAGCAACCAGAGCATGAAAGCAAGATTCTGTTAAAGACCATGGTTTGCATAAAAGAAGAAAAAAGCCTCTTGAAATAAAAGATGTTAAAATGCTTTTTATTTCCATTTGCCTCATTTCTTCCAAGTTATGGACGTGACAATACTGTAGGGACACAGCAAAGCAGAAACTCCAAATTTCATTATCACATATAGGATAAAAATCAATGCTTAATTTAGGGCCACAAAAGTAAACAGACTTCGTACTCAGTATTTCTTGCTAATTTAGTTCAACTATGGATAGCAGTGGAGATGTGGAAGAAAGCACCAACACAAACAACTAGTCCGGGCTAAGAGCCCAGGGTTCCAAGAAGGCTTGTACAGCCTGTGCTTTCCCTAGCAGCAATATTCCTTCATTGTCATACCTATGTTATTTCTTCTTGAAGTGATGAGTATTAAGGAGTCATATTTTCTATCAATTACTCAAAATAAACAGAAGAATTATATAGTTTATCATCAACACTTCTTTAACCTCTCCATCCACCGTAAACATAAAGGAGTCAAACATTCACTAGTGTAATTAAATCAATAGAAAGTTACCAAGAAAAAGAAAGATCAGAAACTTTTAATTTCATGATCTTTCGATGAAAGTAACTGAATAGAATTAGGACACCATCCTATTTAATTCAGGCATAACATTCAAAACTTTCAAAAATCTTAATTTCTTACTCTCACTTACGCTTCTTGAAAAATTTTAGCAGCATGTCAGAACAGTCAGCTGAATGAAAACAAAGTAAATCCAGTATCATACACTGTGGCAGGTTCACTTCAAATCTGCCAGAACATCCACAGTTCATAAGCTTTCATCTGTGTGTTATGCTTCCCTCTGAGATCAGAGTATGGCCATAACCTAATTTTTTCAGCAGACTTATGTCTCATTCATCGTGTGGGTTAGAAAAAGTAAAAAATTAATAAAAAAAAATCAGGGTTGTAGCAGCAACCATAAATCTGGCATTTTGTGACTTCTGGACTTCATAACCTCAATCCTCCACCCCCCCACCCTTTCTTTTTTTTTTTTTTTTAAATAAAACAGTGGGTAGATAGCCAAGTATACCCACTTCAGAAAACTGTTTGATGTTAGAGTTTATGTTCCTACTTCTGAACTGCTTTGTGCTTGATATGTCATTTGCATTCGGTAAAGTAACATCAATGGAAAGAGATACACTACTGTTATTAAGGATCAACATTGAACACCAACATATCTAAAATTCAAGTGATAATCAGAGTTTCAGAAAGACAGATATAATAAGATGACTAGTGAAGTCTTTCAAATTATATAATCTTAAGAGATATTTTTGCAACAACTTCTTAAAAAAAAGGATTCCCATATGCAAACCAAGAATTTCAAACCAGGCCTTTCCTTATCAGTGAAAAAAGATAACATAAAAAAAAAAAAAAAAAAATCACAGAATGTGTTAATTAAATTTTTCATATTAAACCTCACCTTTTAAAATGCCAAAAATTATCTTTCATTGTTGAAATTAATCTGTAGTGCCTAACTACTAATAGAGCAAATATTTGCTCTAAAACATTTTTTAATTCACTTGCATACTACATGCAAAATCTAGCTTCTATAAGCTTTTATAAGGTCACATTCAGAGCATTAAATACATAAAAAAGTGCCATGCTTTAAGAAACACCTGTCAACTTCCCAGCAACCTCCAGAAAAGTCATAAGTTTCACAACTCTTCTGCTGTTTAGCCAAAGATTGGATAAGTATGATTTGCAATCACCTCTTATGAAGAATGAGCTGTAAGTGAAATCATCTCTCAGTGTACACAAGGTCATGCAGCACTCCTCTGCAATCCTGCAGATAGAATATCAGGGTGGGCTGGGAGCAGTCTACAGGAATGATTTTTTTTTATTTTCCTGAGTGCAAATTTACACAGATATTTTCAGAGACAAATGAAACTTCCAGCAGACTAGTTACATCTTAAATCAGAAGCCTGACCTTTAAAGACATGCTCCCTAAGCTGCCTGCATGAACATTGGCTATTAAGGCTTTATTTAGTGCTCCAAAATCTTGTAAATATTATCCTGTCATGTCACTATTAATAAGGCAAATTTTAGTAGGAAACAAATTCGACAATACAGTGTTGACCTTCTACTTTATAGAAGGGTCCTGACAAAAAAAAAAGGCTGTAAGATGCACTGCAGCTTTCTTCTCAGTGATGAAATTTACACACCCTCTTTCAACAGCTCTGCCTTCAGAGAAGTCATAATAATTTAGTACCTGTCAGTGATCGGTGGCAACAAAGTTACAGAACAGGTCAGAAGCTATTTAGAGGATAGAGAAAGTACAAAAACCTACACCTTATTTACTTACACAACCAGGATAAAAATATAATATGTAGGTTTGATTATTCAGTAAAGTTCTTCAGTGATCATGAAAAACTGGGGGCTTTCTCAAGAATGTATGAAAAAATACAGAATAATGTGCAATGCTACAACCTTTGCTAACCTTTGTGGTTTAAGCCCAACTTTAAAAACTGAAGAAAATTATAGTGCAAAAACTAAGTTCCCAATTATTTACTAAAAATAGCACTATAATCAAAGAACCTTGTAAAGAAGGACACAAGTAGCATCCTTATAAAATTAAAGTTTTGGAACTTCCTTTTTTTCCACTGCAAAAACAAAATGGGGAGACTTGTGCTGGTAGGACAGATTTTTCTGGTGTAAAACAATGCTGAAAACATAATCTTCCAATGACGATAATTGGAGCAGAAATAAAGTTGTTTGTGATTCAAGTATGACAAGATAAATACGATTTTTTTAAAAACTGGAAAATGACATAACGGAATAGGCGCATAAACATAAAACTTCTGACAAACTTAACTCTTCATAAAATTGGTTGTAAGACATAATGATCTGTAAAGTAGGGCAAGTTTTCATATGATGTCTTAACATACACAGTGAAACACTATGGATTAGGATTTCTCGAGTGGTATTAGTATTTTTTTGAGATGTACCTGCTGCTAAGTTAACCTATACCTTACAAATGCATGGGACAAATTCAGGAAAATCATTCAAAATGGCAAAGATTTTAAATTACAGCTTTTCATAAGATAATTTGCTACCCTGCATATCAAAAGAATCAAGAAAAGGTTAGTACTATACTAGTAAATTGGAAAGGAAGCAGGAAAAGAATAGATTAAAAGAAATTCATTTCAGGCTTTGTCTTCAGAATTAAGCAGCACAAAAATCTAGTCACTGGAGACCTCAGAGCTTTTCTCACTGCACTACTGCATTCCATTTTTCTTGTCTGATGTGTTAGAATTAGTTGCTATGCAACCAAGCTATAAGCCTCACCATTTAATAATTCTTCTGCTAATTGCAAGAGAGAAAAAGAGCTTCAGTGTCTGGCTTTGTCATAGCACTGAATTGTTCCTGTATGGAGTATCTACGACCAGTAACAATGAACTTGAAAAAAGCATTTTTATTGAATGTATCTGGGATCAGCTGTGATAAAGGTATTAACTTATATGTATAGTCAGCTGAATTTTTATTATAATGATAATTAGGTTATTTACTAAGTGTTCTACTGGCTTTATAGATTGTTTTGATATGCTTCCCCACTTCCTTCCACCAGAACCTTCTCTGAAATAGGAAACTAATGACAGTGTGTATGTTTCTGTTGACCCTGTGGTTCATTTCACTTACAAATTTCTAAGTATCAAGAACTGAAAATCTCAAGATTTACTTTCTAGTGTACAGCTGTCTTAACTACACATAGGAACTAACTGAGCAACTGAAGGAAACCAATTGCGGCCCCTGCTGGTACCTAATACACCTACGAAACAATAAAATCAGAAAGTTTTCCATTAAAATTCTGTTACTGAAAAAATAAAATAAAAATGTAAGAACGAAAGGATATGGTAGTAATAAGATGAGCAGAGAATATCCAGTGACCAAAGTATCACAGTAACTATCAACAGTAACTCCATCTACACCTTCAGTTATATCACTTAAAAGTCTCAAACTAGTTTCCCACTTCGTAAAGAACTTCGTAAGAAAGGATTTTTCAGCTTGGTAAAGCTCAGTCAGCAGACCCATGCCAGAGCCTGAAACAGTACCCAGCAAAAATGCATGGTCTACCTTCCTTAACATATGTTGACATAGGTATCATTTGAATGTGACATTAGAACATGAGATTAGAATAACTTAAGGGATCATGCATTTTGATTATTTCATGAATCAATTTCAGAAAAGAATTTTGGCTGCATCACTTCTAACTTCCCAAATGTCATAATTTAAAATCTGTATATATTTAAATTTATAAAAAGGAACAGACAAACACACATCCCAGAGCTTTAGGATCAAAGTCATGTCCACCAGTTCAGTTACAAAACTTTCTGTACAGTGAGGAAAATAAAACCATATTGGCTTACATGTTTAGACAGCTAGTCAGTTTAAGAACCAAAACTTTGTTCTACAAGTTTATGTGAAGAAAAAGATTAAAGATGGGGTAAACAAACTGCCTGTACTTTTACTAATCTCTTTCTACAGCAAAGGCTATTTTATCTTGTCCAGCTCAACTCTTCACACCACTGAAAATATGACTGTCCTCCACCTTAATCTTAACTAAAGTTTTTGTTTATGAAAGCCTATATTTGTATTTGGAGCAGATTTCCACATCAAAACCACAGACTGAGCGTACACAGAAAGAGTTCTGGGTTTGTTTGGGTATTTTTCCAACTAGGCATTAATGAAAGCGGGCAAAATATGTAAGATCACATCAGAACCAACCATTAGTGTTTTCAGAGCTTGCAGAGATTAAAAGATGTTAATCAAATTAAATCATTATTGTTCATTTAACTATTCAAGCCACATCTAGTATAAGGATGACATTAGCTTCCATTAGCTTAGAGAAGCTAATGTCATACCAGTTGCAATGAACCATAACCTGTGATCTGCCAATTCAAAAACCATTTTAGAGCAGTCATTTCTAATTTCACGAGCACTTCAGAAATTAAGTGCTGTATGCCTCTCTAAACACATGTTACTGAAATAAAAGTAGAAATGAAGAGTTATAGGATTTTCAAAGTTAATTCCATCAATCTAGATACATCAAGAAAGTACTTACTAATTGTCATGGATTCTGGCACAGTAGCTGAAGGCAACATACTGCTTAAAGTATTCACTTGAGCTGGAGGACTGACATCCAGTCTAGTCATAAAAGCACAATATCATCAACAAATGACAACAAAATCCTGAATTCAAAACTCAACAAAAAAGCATTCCAGAAACTAGAATTGTCATCATATTCACCCATATTCAATCAACTTATGTTTAATTATCCTTTAATGTATCTGTTGTGAGTCTGATTTAAGAATACACACAAAATATCGAAATCAACAGGCCATGGAGAACACAGTAAAAAAAATACCATAAAAAACAACATAATACCTATTTTCAAAACCAGGAGGCTAAGTCTGCCTGTTATTTGACAGGACTATGTAACTTCAAAATAATTAAGAAAAGTTCAATATAAGAAACTATGCAAAAAGGGAAGTGTAGGTTTTTGTCTTTCCAAACATTTGCAAAAGTACCCCAATAAATAGTTTGTTTTCCAGTACTGAGTAGCTATGCATTAGGTAACAGTAACAAGTTGGCAGCTACAGGGTGAAGATTTTTTTTCTTTTAAGAAAAATGTATTTGACACGTACCTGTAAGGAAGATCAGGTCTTCTTGGAACCAGTTCTACCGCATGAATAACCTGTTCATGTCCCTCCCCATTCTCCAAGTTATCTAAAGTAGAATGCACAAGCATTAGCTTTTTTCAGTTAACAGTAGTTAAAAAATAAAATAAAATAAAACCAAAACCAGAACAAAAGTAGTTACATTTTTAATTAGAAATACTCATCTTTTAGTAAAGACTTTAAAGACTTTAAATTCTTTCTCCAAGGTTGGCTTCTGCATATTCACCTTGAATGCCAGCAGGATTGTAAAGTCCCTTTGGAACACAGCCATCAGTTTAGAAAAAAATTAGTATTGCACAACTAAATTGTAATTTAGATGTACATTTTACATTGATAACAATGTTGCAAAGCTATGAAGAGACTTCTTACTGAAGTTATTTTTGCAATCCACAGGAGTTTAACCACCACATGGCATCTGATACTCATTACAAATCTGTTTGTGACTTGCAGAAAAAGAATTTGTGGTTAGTCCCCAGTATGTGAAACCTTGCAAAGACACCAGTCCTTCATGCATTCACAGCAGAGCACCATGGCTTTTCTCTGGCTTCTTATACCTATGTACCAAACACCAAGAATCAAGACAGATGAGGTATTTTTTTTAAAAGCATTGATAATATGCATCTGTCCACAGATCCACAGCTGTCAGGATCAAAATATACACATCACTGGGCCTGTCATTAAGGTAGGTCAAGTGGAAAGAAACAAAAATCACATTTTATTGATGTTTTCTGCATCTCACTATGTAAGGGTTACAAAGTTACCATAAAACAATCCTAAAATCATGAGCTAAAACAGCACAGAATTTAAAAAGCAGGAATTCTAGGAAAAAAGTTATTAGGAATTAGAGTTATGTCAGAATGACTATAGAGAAGAAAGTTCATTTTTTAAGCTGTAGAGTTTACTGAAGCTCAGTTCCTAAAATGCATACTCTATTTTTGTTCCAAGCAACTGAATTTTTATTCAGGCTTTCTCATCTCTAGGTACACGGAGATATGATACACCCTGGCACATCCCTGAAGCACTGCAACAGACTAAAACTGAAAACACTCATATTAACATACAACACTATAGATTAAGCTGTAAACTATTCCAAATATATATGTCTTGCTATTTACCTGTATTAAGACCTATAAACCAAAATATTGGGTTAAGCTATATATTTTACAAGAGCTCACTACGCGTGTTTTAGCAAAAATGTTGTCATGATAATAATGAGCTTGCCAGTTACTGGGCTGAACTGCCCTCAGAAAAAGCTAACCCACATTCCCTCTGGTATCATTCATCTAGCAGAAGTGTAACTTCCAAAGCAAGGAAACAACTGCCTAAGGCAGCTTTCAATCTCATCAAACTGTCATTACGGCTGGGGAGAGGGTGGCCGTACCCATGTGGATCACTCTCCCTAACTGGTTGACATTTGGGTTGTATGATAGGGCTTTTAGTCAAGACTGCCTGCACACTCTGTCAGTTCAGGATGTTCAGAAGGGCCCCGTGACAGCATGGGACGTTGAAATCAGGAAATCAGACAGCAGAATCTGTGTTGCTGTTTCCTATAACTGATGAACACTCCTTTCACCAGCCCAATGCCATATCGTTCTGGCTTGCATGCTGGACCACAGGGTTTACCACAAAGACAAAGAGGGGCAGGAGGAGAACTGAAAATATCTGTATACTGTGCCAGAAGGGATCTGAATGGGCCTGTTGTTGATCATCTGTAATAGCCTGAGCATTGTCTTCAAAACAGTTCCGAGATGAAGCAAGATGAGAAAAGGGTCTTTGGCATCTCCTTAGTAAAAGTAAGCTCCTGTCATACTTACTGTTGTCCTCTCTGGTCATCTGTCTCCAGTACTAAGTCTTGGCTTGGTCTCCTGACTTTTGATTTCAGCTACAAACCCCGAGCTCTAGCTCCTGATGCCTCATGATGTCTGACTGGCTACTAACTCCCACAGCTCAACTGCGAGCTCCCATTCCACACACCCCATCCCCCATAAAAAGGAACATTTACTTGTATTCCAGATTTCAATCTGTTGCAGTCAGCAAACACTTATAAATCCATGGACTTTTTCTAACAGTTTCTGTATACAATTTAAGAGAACACTATGCCACAAACAACATAATGTTTTCTAAATCCATTCCTTCACAAATTGAAAAATGTGGGAGCACAAGAAAAAAAAAAATTTTACTTTTTTTTTTTTTTTCTCCAACAACTGGTATTTCTTAAAAGCTACCTCTTAAAATACAGCAGAGGGCAGTACAGCATTATTTTACGATTCACATTATTTTTATCACTGAACTTACAGAACTGAATTACACTTTTTCATAGGCCTTCAATCAACAGTCCATTTAAGCTCTTGGCACATGTAATGCAAAAAATAGGAAAAATTTTATAATAAAAAAATTATTTGAATGCCACTGAGAAGTTTTTAAGTGGTCACTGAAATGAGAATGCATACCCAAAGTTTTATAAAAGCAATTTTTTATGAACAACTAGCAAAATACTAACGGGGGATAGGGCAGGTGGGAGGGTTGGTGGTGGTGGAAGTTTTTGGTTTGTTTTTGGTATCGATACAGATACTGGAAAAGCACCAGGTCTTCTCTTCCATACCTTTGACCATTTTCATCATGTAGATCTTGCTTCAAGATCTCCAAATGGTCCACATCATTCTTGAAGGGCAAGTACCCTAAACTGCATACAATACTGCAGCTGAGGTCATATCAGAGCCAACTGAGCATAAATTTACAAATGACACTTTCATTTATGCATGTCTGTATGAAGTGTGCTTTTACTGCAGAAACATGGCACTGCTAATTCACTATCAGCTTGTGACCCACTATCATGGGTCTCCTGCAGAAAATTACTTGAGTATACTGGCAGATCAAAAATGAGATGAGCCAGCAACTGGTGCTCGCAGCCCAGAAAGCCAATCTTATCTTGGGCTGCACAAAACGAAACATGGCAAGCAGTTTGAGGGAGGTGATTCTCCCCCTCTATTTCACTTTCTTAAGACCCCACCTCAAATACTGTATCCAGCTCTGCGGTCCACAGTACAAGAAAGGCATGGACCTGTTAGACTGAGTCCACAGGAGGGTCACAAAAAAGATCAGAGGGTTGGAACACATCTCCTATGACTAAAGGCTGAGAGAGTTGGGGTTGTTCAGCCTGGAGAAGGGAAGGCTCAGGGGAGACCTTATTGTGGCCTTTTAATACATAAAGAAGGCTTACAAGAAAGATGGAGAGAGACTTTTTACCATCGCCTGCAGTGACAGGACAAGGGGCAACAGTTTTAAACTGAAAGAGGGTACATTTAGATTGTATATAAGGAAGAAATTTTTTTACGATGAGGGTGGTGAGACACTGGAAGAGGTTGCCCAGAGAAGTTGTGGATACCCCATCACTGCAAGTATTCAAGATCAGGCTGGTTGGAGCTTTGAGCAACCTGATCTAGTGAAAGATGTCCCTGCCCACGGCAGGGGGGTTGGACTAGATGATCTTTGAAGATGCCTTCCCACCCAAAGCATTCTATGATTCCCGTATCCTCTTCTGAAGAAATATTTCCTAGCCAATCATTCCTCATCCTGTATATAAACAGATAACAGCTTCTATTGAACTGCATCCAATATTTGACACTTTCTCCAATCTGTCAAGATTAATTTGAATTCAAATTCTCAAACACACTTGCAGCTTATTCCAGCTTAGTGATAAATAGAAAATGAATAAGGATACTTTCTATTCAACCATCCTAAACATTAATAAAATACCATACAAGACCACAGCTTAATCCCAACAAAACTCTGATTTGACATTGATAAATCCTCCTCAACTAAATAGTTACTCAAATGGACAACACTGATTCAGATCTAGAACAAATTTTAATTGAACCTCCCATCCCAGTTGTGCAACATCTCCTATGTCCTTACAATCCCATTATTTCTTACCATTGTGCCGTGTTAGAAATTCTGTTATGAAGTTTGCTGGACTTCAGTATATTAAAATACCTACCTGTTTGGGAGTAAGAGCCAACGGCACTGACAGGAAATAGAAGATCCGAGTCATCATTCAGGACCTGCAGAGGAGTCCAACTGCATATCTGAGAATTGCATGTGCCTATTCCATGAGGCCTGCATTTAAAACAAACGAACAAAACCACCTATTTATAAAGTCAATATTCACAATGCTTATATTTCTTTCAGAGATATTACTGCAAGAAAAATCTTTATTTCAATCTGCCTGCCAGTTTGTTGGTTCAGACATACATAAATTCATTAAAGATCAGACCATTCCAAAGCAGATGAGACAAGCAGTGCTTGCCTCTTTTTCTCCAAAGAGATTTCTGTGTCAGAAATAAAGAGGGCATATTAGCATCTAAAATTATTCTTTTTCTTTCAGTTTTGTCTTGTCTTGTTTAACTACCTACTCTGATGATAACAGGCTTACTCTGTTTAAAATTTGTGGTTTTACTATGAAGCCAGAATAGAGTTGATATCATACTAAGAATAAGGAAACTTCAAACAGGCCAGAATTATAGCCTGGCTATATCATGCAATAATTTCAACAACTGAGAACTTCAAGGAGAACATGTCTGAAATCTCAAAATTTTGCTTTTCAGTGGAACTTAGAAGCAAAATACCATCAATCACGGTGGCCCAAATGGTTTAAACAACGGCAAAGAAAAAAAAATAAAAGGGGGGGGGAAGAGAGGCAGGGGAGGGGAGAGTAGAGAAAACGTATAGTTCAAGTAGTTATATAAATTTGCCAGTACCCATGAAGGAAAGGGGCGGGGGGGAGGTGGTCACAGGGAGGAGCATGGAAAATTTACCACTGGTTCCTGCAACATTACTTACTTTTCAGGAACTTCAGTTTCACCTTCTGTGCCTTTATTTCCTAATGTTTTTCCATATAGCTCATCCTCTTCTGCATCTTCATCATCAATGCTCTTCACATCTAGTTTCCGGTATTCATACTCTCCATTCATAAATACTGAATTGCTCTTCCACGAATGGTTACTTTCATTCCCATTCAAATTTCTTCCAAGAGTGCTTTCAGATGAGGGTAATACAAAAACTGAAGATCTGTCTATACTCTCCTCTGAACCTTCTCCTGTAATCAGAGTCTTTGTGGCATCCCCCAAATTTTGCTCATCTTCCTCTTCATCAAACGAGATAATATTTGTCACTCTCTTCTTCTTTTTTCGATCTTTTTTATATTTCAAATCTAGGAGCAACATAAAGGTTTACATAGTGTAGAAAAGAGAAACAATGTAATACAGTTGGTATTTTTTCTTAAAAGAAGTCATGTACTAAATGAGTTTAGTAAAGAAAAAAACACTTATATCTACAAGGCATTTCATTACCTTCCCATACACAAGAGCTTTTAAATCTTTAACTACAGTCTTTATTTTATATGCCTTACATAATTCAGATTTTAGAAGATATTTTGGAGGTGCATTCATAACAGTATTCAATTTGAACTGGAAAAGAAACTTCAACAAACTTATAAAATTAAGTTTAAATAAAAAATTAGCCTTCCTATCACTTTCTCTAATGTTATATGGCTAGTGTATATTCCAGAGTATATCTACACAACAGAGAAAACATGAAACACTTCTTCGGAGGAAAAGTTAAAAAAAAATCACAATACAAACAAAATCCACAACTTCCAATCAAATAAAGTTAGTTTTGTCTATATTCTGGAAATTGAGCAGTCAGTTTTCAGAAAAAGAAATTAAAACGGCTCCCTCCCTCGGCTAATTAGCTCCTAGTCTAGATATACATTGAAATTCTCTCTGATTACATCACATCTATGCTGTGACAGCACTTATTTTTAAATTATTACCTATTCTCACTGATTCCAATGTGCACATGAGGCTAAATGATCTTGCAAAGTTGAAGCACTCTAAGAAATATAAGAAATTTACTCATCAAGAGAACTCACATTGGTACTAAACTGTTTTGTTTAATTCAAGTCCAGCTGTTACATAGCCACAAAACACATTAACATACTTTAAGAGTAAGAGGATGTTAAAACCCATTCTGAATGCAAATAGAATTCCAGCAAAGAACATAGACTTTAATGAAAACATCTGAACATCTGACTTGCTCTAACACTCAACATATAACAGCATTTGAACAAACCCAATCTTTTTAAAGTGAAATTTTATTATAAGTTGTACATTACATGTACTGCATACACATGTACTGTACACTTAACATATGTTATGTTGTAGAGTCATGCACAGCATATGGTCAGTTATTCTGTTATTTCATCTTGCGAGCCTTTTCTATATTAACAAAGTGATCCCAACTCAAGTATCACCTACTATTTTAATCTCATTTAAAGTGCTAAACAACAAAAGCTTTACCACAAGTTTGTTTTGAAAACCATGTTTTGAGACAAAGTCTATTTTAAATGCCAATAAAAAAAAGATCTTATCTCAACTTCTATTCCTACCAGATAGCATTCTCATGTGGGTTTTTTTTTCCTTTTTCACATAACCAAAACAATTTAAAGCCTAAACTCAAACTTTGTTTCTTAAGTGAAAAACACATAAATCCCAGAATCCTCCTGCAGCTTTGTACCTTTACAAAGCAGAACATTCTTTCAGCTCAACTTCTGGAAATAAAGATAAAATATTCCTTTGCTATTTTTGGAACTGAAAAGGTATAATGAATATCACATTTTGCTTGATTAATTTCAAATTATAAGAGATTAAGACTTTGGCTCTTTGTGAGTAACTAACTTCTTACAAACTGGTTGCAACACTAACATATTTAAAGGTAAAAAGAGCACATGAGTGAATTTTCATTTGTGGTGATTACCTACTTCATATAGGAATTCAGACTGTAAACATGGGCACTGCTTGAAGAAGATAACAAGCTAAGATTTTTAACTGATATATAACAACAGATATATGGCACTGTATTTCCAACTGATAAAGTGCCAAAAGAAAACACATTAAAAATGAAAAATCATTACATCAGAAACTGCAAGGCATAATCTTATGAATAAGAAATTGAAATTCAGGCCACAAGCAAAGCACTTGACCAATAAGATAGTATACCTGCCCTCTCACAGTGATATAAGAAAGCTAAAATACACATTTATCATCCAGTATTCACACCAGTATTTCTAAAGAATTTCATACTTTTTATTTCACACTCAACTAGTTTGTATGTGTAATGCACTTATTTTTAAGGTTTTTGTTCCATAATAACGCGTTAAACACATTTGAATATTTTTAAGTTTCTGAATGGACACTAACATTGCAAAAACGCTTACCAGCATTTACATTCTTTGAGAGAACAGGAAGTGGGTCAGTGTCTTGATCAGGTTTCATTAGAATCGAGACAGCAGATGATGCAGTTATCTCTCTAAGGAGGCTGCTAACACCCTGAGTGGATTCTTTCAATAATGAGGTTACATTTTGCGTTGATTCCTTTAACAAATCAGACACAGTCGGTGTGCACTTGCTCTGCCCATTTAAATCCTTATTATCAATGTTGATTGCAAAAAGAATGGAGTTCAGACCTTCAGATAAAAGAAAGAGGAAAAAAGACCAAAAACCCAGTGTATATTTCATACTAAAGTACGAAGATAGAACCTAAGGATTAACAAAGCTATGACATGTAAAACATTTTTCCCCAAAAATTTCCCACTGTTCTCCATGCATGAATTCTTCTTCTTTCATGTACCGTTCATTCTTTTTTAGATTATATTCAAGCTGATGCAATCAGTTCTGAATTTATCTTGATAGCTGTTCAGCTGCACATTAAATAAGCAGTAATTACTGTGAACTTGTTTATTTATAACCTTTTATTTAAACCCATTTCACTATGAACTTTAATATTTGTTGGTTCCTATATTCTATTAACAAACACTCCTGTGAATCCTATCTTGCAGAATGAAGCATGTGACCATGTGTCTGAGAAAATGGGGCGTAAAAGGTAATAATACATAACTTCTGTGGTCAAACTCTAGAAGAGTAAATTATCTGTTATCATTCCTTACTCTTACTCTCTCCTTCCATGTATTTACCTATAACTTGGGTCTTACTATAAAAGTCTATCATTGCTCTTTTCTAGTCAGGAATAACCCCTTTTGTTTTCTCTAAACTGTGCTAGTTTTTAAAAAAAAGTTAGCCTTGACTGATGAAGAGTTAGAAAATTTATGTGAAAGACTTTTAAACTGTAGGAGGGCCAGATCCAGTGTCTTGTTCATCAATTCATAGCATAAATTGGCATAACTTGACTATTCACCCTGAATGTGCATCTGGCAAACATTCCCCACATAAGCAAAGAGTGTGTTAGAGAAGCTCCTCACAACCAGAAACAGATAAAACATCCCAAAATGAAGTAGTTTTCCAAGAACAGTAGCATTTAAGGGAAAGTCTTACCAGCTGCCATTGTAGGGATCATACTAGAACGTTCTTCATCCATCATAAAAGACCAGTCTTCATAGAAGACACTATAATTTGAAAGGAAAAAAAAAAAAGGGAAGAAAAAAAGAATATGCAGTCCTATATTAACATATATTCCACTTCTAAAAGACATGAAAATGCTGAAAAATGAGTACACCAATGGATCAAATTGTATGTCACAGTAACTCCCTGAAGCCCCAAAATATACAGAACTGTCTGAACAGTTATCAAAGACATGCTAAATAGTATTTTACCTTCAGTTTTAGCTCTGCATTTTTTTAGGGGCAAAAAGCCACTCAGGGCAAGGAGGTTCATACTACATTGGCAGTCACAATATTTATCTACACTTACTGTTATACTGCATATATAAGTTTTTAAATAACTATAGTTGACCAGAATTACCAAGCCATTTTATAAAATATTGGAATAGAAGAATACAAACAAAAAGCTCCACTTCATCTTGAGCAATCTGATCTAGTGAAAGATGTCCCTGGCCATGGCAAGGGGGCTGGACTAGACAATCTTTAAAGGTCCCTTCTAACCCAAACCATTCTATTATACTATGATTTGGTGACCTGTTTCAATATCCAAAACCACATCAACTACCCTAAATAGTCAGAGTCAACTAGGAATTCTGATGTAAGAAAAAAAAAAGTTAACATGAATTTCACTGTGAACACATGAATTTAGTTGTTCTAAACCTGGTTCTTTTTAGCAGCAGGATGCTGTATTTTTACTATCAACATTCAGTTAACTAAACATAAAAACAAATAGCAAGAAAACCCTCAACCTATATTAAACAATTTTGACAGATTCATTTAAAAGTTTCCAAAACAGGTAAGAATTAGGGATATAAACTGATTCTATAAATCCCATTTGAATCTGGGTAACATTTAAGTCTTAAATATTCTGGAAAAAGCCTTTTTAGAAATAATAGTTCATGTACAATGCAGAGAGAGCTGATAATCCTGATACTGTGCAAGTATTGCTACAAGCATGAGAATAATTAGTGACATAGCAATCCAATGGTTTTCATATTTTTTTTTCCTTCGCTGTTTCATTCATCTTTATTTTATTTCATATCAAAATCTGTCTTGCAAGAAAGCTACAGAGAACTCAAACAGACTAAAAATGAAAAGGAGGTACTAATGAGCTCAGTTCTGGCAATAATCTTATCCAGTACATCCATTAATTGACACAAATGGAAAGAATGCCTTTCTGCTGAATCCACTGGACTCAATCAAGTTCAACAGTTCTTGATAAAAAAGGAAAATACCCCAAATTTGCAAAAAGAAAAGAAGCTGAAGATGCATGAGGAAAAAGGTGGGACTCAGTTAAGTATGAACTTAAGTGCATTTTGCACATCCAAAGTACCTTAGGATTTCACAATGCATAGTAAGTTATTCTCAGTAACTCTGTAAGAAGAAGGTTTGCAAACTGGTACAAAACTGCTTCAAGGTGATCTGCAGTAGTAGCTACCTATCCCTTGACTGCAGGAGCTTTTCAATTACAGGATGAGCATCTCCAAAAGGCAAAAGGCAACTACCATCGACGAATTGGTACGATCAAGGCTGCAACTGTGTACTATTTTAATGGAATGAGAGGGGCACCTCAAAGCTTGGTGTCAAGGTCTCAGTGAGGAAAACTGTTGAAAGAACAGGGAAGTGAGGATGGAAATGAAGATGAGGGTAGAAGCATATATTCTCATGTGCTAGAATGAAACCAGTTTCGGGCCACATGTTGATAGAGGCACAAGCCACTATCCTAATAGCTGCCAAATTTCAAAAATGAACAAAACAAAAGTATGAGGTTAAGTGGCTTCACTAACAGAGCAATTAATATGGTGTATTATTACAGCTGTGTTTTTGGCTTGGTTGGTTGAGGTTTTTTTATCTCAGTACTTCATTTGTCAATACATTTCCTGCATTACAAAGATATCAAATACAGTACCTGAGTCGATTCTTATCAGCAAGCAGCATATGAACATATCTTTCCAGGGAATGTTCATTTAGTGCACAGCGCAACCAAGCCCGGCCTCTACCAATATCTGTAGTAATTGTCTTCAGAGAGTAAAAGCGCTGCAGTTCATGTTTATTCAGAACTTCTTTCACATAGTACCAAAACACTGGCTCTGGAATCAAAAAATAATAATAAAAAAAACCACCCAAAAATGCTAAGCTCGTATCAGAATGCATTTACATGCAATTTTGAAAAACAAGCAGGTAATGATATGTAACTTTGAACAAAGGTGAATCATTTACCATCTTCATAACTCTCCAGTTAAATAGGTTATTTATTTCCACAGAACTTGGGCTATTTGAGCACTTAGAACTTTTTACTTCACTGAAAAGCCAAACACACATATTACAGGATTTTATTTTACATTTTTAAATAGAATTCACGTTTAAAAGCACATATAAGCTAGTATTTCATCCATAGAACAGATTCACATGTTCAGCTGGTAATAAATTATGCAAAGAAAAAAAAATTCTTTAGAACTCTATCTTACTGCTGATTGTGAAATGTTAGAAGCTAGGTCCAAAGGAACCAGTAGCTCCAGAATTGGCAGACATGCAAATGACAAATTCATGTTACTTTAAAAACCAAAAGTGTTACATTTAAAATGGAACAATACCCCTTTCCACTTTCCTTGCCCTGCCCCCAAATATTGATAAATAGTTTTTTTTGCAGTTGCCTCAAATTTCTGAGGTAACAAAAATCTACATCCGTAATTGTAAACATACAATAAAACACCTAGTATTTTACATATTCCTGTTTCTTAACTGAATAAGAACATATTTTAAGGACATAATTATTACAATTCACCTTGTACCATTTTCTCAGGGTTAAAAGAACAACCAGACATCAGATGATTCATCTGTAAGACTTGAATCTTTACTATATGGTATAGTTTGGCAATCACTAGTCATTAATGTTGCATCAAACACATACTGCTTGAAAGTATCTTAAAATATAACATTAACAATGATGTTCAGGTGGCTTTGATTTGTTATAAATAAAATTGCTTGAATAACTAGAACAGTTTGAACACTGTTAATCTATACAGTTAGAAACATATTAAGAGACTGTATTTAAGGCAAATAGGATATTTTTAAGAGCAAAAAAAAAAAATCTGAGAAACCCAAGCATTACAAAAAATTTAAAACATATCAGTCTCTCAAGGAAGACATGCAGGTACTCCTTTGGACAATTTAATGAATGTCTTCGTTCAACTTTTTTTTTTTTTTTTTTTTTTAAGTTAACAAAAAAAGGAAAATTATTCTATTGTACAAGTGAATGGCACGTTATCACCTCAAATATCATGCTGGCTTTTGATCATAAACTTAATGTAGGCAGCATAAAGCAGATGTTAAAAGACAGGTAAAAAATTTCCTCAAAGAAACAGAAAAAAAAATGCACAAGAGGAAACATATTGATCCTGCCAATCCTTGCTTATCACTTTTCTAAATCTTTTTTAATGTAGTAAGAATTTTAAGAAAAGGCCATCCATGATGCTTCTCCTTCTCTCTGCTAAATAAAGAGCATGCAGTCAGATTTTGAATAGGTTTTCACTACAGTTTATGACTTCTTTTGGTGAAATATGCTCATTTGAGGGTATGGGGTTTATAATACAGTTTTAGACACCTAAACATGTAACAAGCAGATTAGACTCATTAACTAAAAGTTTTGCCAAATAGGTCTGACAGCTATGCAAGAATAATCCAGAGCTCTTCTAAATTACACAAATGTGTAAAACACACAGGAACAATTGAATTGACAATGTAGGATGTAAAACTAAAGATATATTTTGCTGAATGAGGACCTCATAGGCACATTAACATGCAAACAATAAGGAATTCCACTGAACATTTAAGAGCATTCAAATGCCATATGTCCTACTCCTTTGGCTTCAACTTACTTGATCTGCATTTCAAAAATAAAACACATGCATATGTAAAAAAAGAAGTCTTTAAAATGCCAGATATGTATCAAGAGGACGGTGATTTAATTGTTTTTTGTGACCAATAAAATTCACTTTTCTGTCTTGCTAAAGCTCAAAACAATACTAAAGTAGGAAGTGAAAAATATTATAGGACTATAGAAAACAAGCAGATTTCCCCTTGTGCCAAGAGTGAAACTCAGTGTTCCTTGGCATTCTGATTATTTACAGATATCAAGGATTTTGAAAAGCTTCAAAATTTGGATTATCATCAGTTTTTAATCAAAATCCATCCAATGGAAATAAAGTAAGAGCATTCCATACTCTAAGTCCCTCCATGACATACTTTATAAAAACAGTAATGTAAGTGGCATTTTCAAATCACTAAGTTCTCTTATTTGAGACTAGCGTTAAATGAAAATCCAAGTCCTAACTGTTGATATTATTTTTCATAGCAAATAATCCAATTCTTGTTATTCAGAAGTAAGATCGTTTTAATTTCAGTAAAATACAATTCGTACAATTGTACTGGAGGCAGAGAAGACAGTGACATTATGCAATTCACCCAAATATTAATCGCTTTGTGAAAACAGTTTACTTAGTTTTAATAATATCACAGTTCCAGTAACTGCAATACCACCAATCATTAATCAGCCCTAAACAGCAGTCATGTCTCAAGCTGAGAGCATAGAGATCAATCTGAAGCCAGGTTCAGTGCCTTCTTATGCAAAAAAAAAGTAAAGAAAACAATTTACACTGTGCAGCCATTGTGCATTTCAGTGTCTGTTCTGTCAAGTAATTAAAGAACAGTTTCATGTTTGTCACAAGTGCCTCATTGTAGAACATTCTTTGCTATAGTTGGAAATATTAGTTCTTTCACTTTTAATTGAGACTATCATTAAATAAAATTTATATTCTATAAGCCTTAGCCTATCATTTTCATTTCTAACCACAGCAACTAATAGTTTTACCATATTAGCCCTCAGCATTACTCTACAATGTCCTACTATTCATAAGCAAGCTATGACATGCAACGTAGTAAAGCTACAAACATATTGTGACTTAGCAACGATTTCAAAATACATTCCCATTTTCGGTATTGACATGCCATGAGGCTGAGAACAAGCCACATCTGTAATTCTGCCATGGTTTACCTATCTATAAACAGATAATACTATTCTACAATTAATAGCATCAAAGCATATACATAAATCTGTAGTAAGATGCAGCACCAGAACTATTTAAAAACAAACAAAAAAAGCAACAAAGACAAAATTTTGCTTCAGCCAGGAGAAGAGAAGGCTGAGGAGGAGGGCAGACACCTAATAGCAGTCCTCCAGTACCTACAAGGAAGTCATCAATAAGACTGATTTAGGCTCTTCACATCAGCACATAGCAGGAAGACAGCAGACAACAGGCATAAATTAACACAAGAAAGGCTCAGAGTGGATATAAGGAAAAACTCTTTCATCATGAGGACAGTCAAATGTTGGAACATGCTTGACCAAAGAGGTTGTGCAGTCTGTGGAGGTTTTCAAGTCCCAAATGGATAAAGCCCTGAGCAACCTTGTTTAACCTCACAGATGATCTTTGTAGGACTGCGGACCTCCTGAGGACCCTTCCAACTTGAATTGGCCTATGATCCTCTGACTGACTGCAGAAAAAACACTGCTATTACTGACAGAAAGGTTTCAACAAGTCTGGAACTTCTAATAACACAGTAGAAAGAACAACCAGAGGCAATGGAAGAGTTCATCTATTTAGAACCTTTCAACAACATTGTCCTAATAATTTTTAGTAAATACTGCATCAGCTACAGTATTCTCACATAACCTTAACTGTAGTTAAATGAAGACACCCTCATATTATTACAAATTAAAGACAGAATACAGTTCTATTGTTTGCTGCTTTTGTTTAGATTGCTTAATATAAGATTAAAGGAGCTGCATATGCCTGGAATGACCACACCATCAATTGACACGAAATCACACTGATGTTAGGAATTTATTTACTTGAATATATATTTAAAAAATTAAAATATTTTAAATAGGATTTTTAAGTCATAGTTCCAAAGAACTACTACTGGAATTTTAAATAAAAACTTTTATTTTCATTTAAGGACAACAAAGTAAAACACTGAAGCTCTTAGATGCAACATGATGCTACATTGTTTACAGCCATTTGAAAGTACAGTTGTCATGAAGTATCTGTAAATTTCGAATAAAAACACTGCTGAACAATTTTATTTTTCAATTGTCAAAGCCTGAATGTATAGCCTAAACAGCAGCATTCCACTACGTTAAAGAAAAAGATGACACCTGTGATTACATTAGACAGAACAAAATATAATTTATACCAGATTCATTTGCCTGAAAGTGATAAAAATATAGAAGTACTTTGCAACTGCTTTCAGGGAAAAAAAAAAAAATGCAACACTGTAATTCACAAAGATAAATGCAGTGGAACCCAGTAATTTCCATTTAAAAAAAAAGCTTCTCTTCTTAGTCACAGTACAGCATTCAATTTGCTGCAAAGCAGGCACATTTTTGTTCTTGAACTTCCATACATTGCTTAAGCTTCTTAAGCAGTAAAAATGATGTTTTCCTCCTTCTTCCATTCCCCAACCATAGATAACTTTCCCGACTTTCTCCTCTTCCTCCACATCATCTCACTGACAAGCCCCCAGATAAGACACATATGCACGAGCATATAGCTAAATTGTTATTAAAGTTCCCCAGTATCAGAGATGCGCCTTTGTACATCTGACCACTAAGACAGGACCAAAAATTTCATACACCCTTGATGTTACTAACAGACAAGAAAGTCATAAGGATTGTACAGGACACCTTCAAACTTATAGACACACTATTTGCATAAATCAGAGAGGGTGTAACAGGGGAGAACATTCTCTGCAACAAAGCATAAGACTCTCAATTGCAGACTGGGGGGATAAAAAGTGGATAACCAAATCACTACCCATTAAAGAGTTGCAAACTACCCAGAGGCTGAAAGAGACCACAGAGTATCTAATCCCCAATTACAAACACACACAAGGGAGAAAAAAGCATACAGAAGAGCCAAAAAATGTGTAAAGATTGTGCAAAGAGCTGAATTTTTTCTTACTTGTTCATTTAGAGTCTGCAAAGTGTCAAGTCCTGCCCACTACTAAGTAGAAGAGGCAAACATGGGAAACTCACCAATTTATCTAAAAGCATAGCTATTTTAGCTCCCCCAAAAAACTAAGTCTGGAGGCTCTAACCCATTAGCAGGAAAGTCAGCACACAAGACCCAACATTTCACCCTATCATCCACAGGAAACAAGTCTGTTGTTACAGCAATTTAAAAACACCATTATATCAAGCTACACATTTTGTGTTAATGTAATATCCATTATATGCAGTTGTCTGGTGTAACTGGAAGTTTATGGCTGGAGATCAAATGTATTAACAATTTTAGTACCACTGAATATATTAAAAAAATAAAACAAAACACACTATGTGTTACATATTACACTTGATGGAGTTTCAAAAGCTGAAAAGAAACTTCTTTATATTTTGTGTTCCCTGTTTAAGAAAAAAGATACTGTATGTCACACTTCACAATAAAACTGATGACAATTAACACCTTCACATACTTTTGATAAATAAAACAAGGTGAAGGCAACAAAAATAAAGGAATCTTTTCTTTAAATGTGAAGAAAGTAATAAAAAACAACCCAACCAATATAAGTAATGTAAGTTTTGTTTTTAAAATTACATCAATACTTAGAAGTGAAACTTATCTGATGCTATAGAAAATGGCAGTTGAAGAACAGAGTAAAGTTAAGAATGAAAATGGTTGTAGCAAAAACTTAACAGCACAATTACACAACGTTTATCCCTACCAGAATTCAAAAGAAATTTGCCAGTGATACTATTCATGATGGAACTGTAGGAAACGCAGATTTCCAAACACCAAAATTTCTATATAAACTTGATATGAAAGTTAAACTAGATTATGAAAGCAAAAACCATTCTCACTGCTTAATGAGAGTCCAAGTGTTAAGTATGCTACCAACAGTCTACAGTTTGTTGCATTGCTCAAAACTTCCATTAGAATTATATCATTTGCTTGTACTTATCAACTGTTTAAAATAGAATACTTACGATTAACGAATTACCTGTTTCAGTTTTACTGGAGAAACCTGCTGCCTGTTTGATTGCTGCTGCTGTTAATGCTAATCCTCGGCTCCTCCTCAGACCATGCTGTAACACAGCTTCAAACTGAGCACACAGACAAGTGACTCTGCAATAGAATTTTTAAAGAAACCATGTGAAAAGAACAATCAACTATGTTTCTATAGAGCAGGCTTATTCCAAATCTCTGAACAGAGAACAGAAAGGTGAACCATTCTCTTATATGTAGTGAAAGACCCCTTGTATGCACTAATCTCATTATTTGCAAACAGTATAATCTACTTATACCCACAGTCTCATCATGACTATCCAAAGCTGGGGCATGAATTACATTCAGAAGAATTGGCAATCAGTTTGAGAAATCATCCTCACCTCCTATAGAGATTGTTAGTCATGTTATTTCAGCCCCAGATTACCTATTTTTCATGTAATGCAAATACATTTTCATAAATATACTTTGTACTATACATGCAATTAATGATTTTCTGAAAATATGCTGTAACCTCCTATACAGTTAATAGACTATTTTGTTAATTGGCATTAGTATGCTATAATTCAAGGCTAGGACACAAATAAACATATATTTTTATGTCCTTCAGAAATCCCAGGCATAGGAAAATAAGAAAGATTTTTCTGGAGATGTGTTGAATCTTTAGTTGTTGATGATGTTCTCTACAATACCATTTATAAATTTCCTGACTATTTTTTTTTTTAAACATAACCCAGTTAATAAACCAATTTTCACAGAGGTAGAACCATTGTAAAACCAGCAAAGTTTTAAAATTCAGCCTGCCAAAGAAAGGAGTACTATTGTAACCTACAGGGAATAGTAAGGCTTAAGGTATAACAGACATGAATGCAACCTGTTTGTTTGAAATCTCATTTTCTCTAAGTTTTATTTTTGCCATTAAATAAACACTACTTAAAACTTAAGCTTTGAGAAAGTTGTAACCTGGCTACCAAAGCTGATTACTAAAAGGAAGGACAGATACTTTAACTAAGTTCAAGCAAATAAATAAAAACAGTTAACAAAATGGCTCAGGACTCTGCCCCAGCATTCCAGAAGAACAGAGTTCTATTCAGGGTCACAAAAAAGCATAAGATCTCAGGAGAAGCACTGACAGAAAAAGAGGTATATTTACCATAACTGCCCTGGACAGAAGAGCTTTTAACATGCAATGCTTTCCAGTACATCTATGTTAAGAAAACTTTACTTTGTTAGGAAAATTTTTTTTATTTATTTATTTAAAGCAGAATATAATTGCAACAATACTCGAGATGATTGTGTAGCAGTTGTGATTAATTTTTGCCAAAAAGACTGCTGCTGTTAAAAATGGAAATTCCAGCAGACACATGACCCGCCCCCCCACCCCCCCGCAAAACAAAATCTAAACTTTTTCAAATCAGAAAAAGCAGAACCAAAACTAGGTTCTGTGAAAGAGCTCATATTATTAAAAATACATGTGCACTTAAAATCAAAGCAAGAAAACTATGCAGCATTTTACAGGAAAATTTAGCCACTAGTAAAACAAAATAAAATAAAATTAAAAAATCTGGTATTCTACAATGCCCAATATACATAGTGTATTTACTAGATAGCATCACAAGGGTATGTTAAATAAAAATATACAGAAAAACATGGAGAAGTCTAGTGTACATAGACACAGACCTCTGAACAATTATAATCTCAAAGACAAAAAAAAATCACTGGGAGAACAAAACTTGGAGAATCATGGATTTTACTGAATTTTGATCTAAATTCTCAGACTATCCTCATTTTCAAAATTATCTCACAATGTTTCGCATAGTAATAACCTCAAACACCATGGAATTTAGGAAGAAAAAAAAAATCCATTAATGTAATTTCCACTTCCTTTTTAATCCTGAAGCTGCCTAGCTATAATCCATTATTCAGCATGTCTACCAAATTCTAAGGAAAATATTTATAAGTAAAATTTGGCCAGCATCATATCTTTGGAATCCTAACTCTCACTGTTTATCAGAAGACAAATACTCAAGGTCATCATTCAAATTATTAAACAACTGCAGCAAAGTAGTTGTTCATGCACACTGAGCAACAAAGCAGAAGTTTTAGATCCAGATAATTTGTTCTACATAGGACGTACTTCCTTTTAGCCGAGTTTACACAATCTACTACAAAGGCAAACATCGTCAATACATTGTCTCACGTAAACTAAACAGTAAAGATTAAATAACTATCCCTAGTTGATGCTTCTGTGCCAATAGCTATAGCTGCACAGCCAGTCTAGCTGCTAGGTTCTTCAGCCCCACCATCCCTTTATCCCACCTACATCTTCTTGCTTCCTCCCTCGCACCAGCTTCTGTCCAACAAACCCTGTGCTGAACAGACCCTGTACTGAACTGTTTCCACTATGCTAGTTCAATGGAAAACTATTTCTCTGAGTCTGTTTCCCCAAAACACTGTAGGCTGAAACAGCCAAGGGCAGAACAGTATGACAGTAGTAGCCAAAAGTCAGACAGACTTAAGCTGCCATGGAGCAGCATTAGCCCGGAGTTTCACAAACAGGTAATGCAAAGGAGCTGCATTACAAGCTGCTCCTGAAAGGTGATGGGTTTGCCCTCTCACCCCTTGTTGCTTCTTCCTCCTCTTCTGCACTTCCCATTGCTTCTAGCTGTGTGATCTTCCCCTCCTTGCAGCAACTCTAGCACTCACCAGATGTTTTACTGATTTAACTCGCTAAAATGGCAGAAGGTTATCCTTCTGCATTATTTCTTCTTTTATTAAATTAATTCAGAAGGGACTGGATGATCACCAGGCATTGCTTAAAAAGGTGGTAGAAGGGAGTAGTACTGAAGTCAGGGATCTTGAGGAGACACATGAACCCTCTGCACCCGTTCAGTAGCAATGAGTTCTTACACTGGCTTTCCAGAAGTCATGAAACCACACCCTTAGGCATGTTCTTAAAGACCGAATTGGGAGAGGATTGGAGAGAGTTCTATGCATCATTTATAAATGGTCAACAGATAATTAACTTCTTCCCAAAAGGCAGAGTCAAACTTCAAAGACATGAAAAAGGACAACAAACAACTGCATTTAATCCTGGTATTTTATTTATCTGAGATTCTTCGATAGGACAGGTTCTGAGAAAGACTCAATAGGATACAAAAAGCACGACAATTTCTGTCCGCCAGTCATCTTTGTAAAAGCCTTAGAAACCAATATGCCATATCCAACAACTAATGCAACTAACAGGAATTAAATGACATTTTTTGACTTACATTAATAAAAAGGAACAACTTCTTGGACAGAAAAAGAAGAAAAACAGGTTTAAAACATGTCAGGAATAAGAAAAAATAAGAATGAAAATTTTCTTAATGACTACGTGTTAAACACTTGACACTTAAGTGTCAAGCTTCACAAAACACAGGTGTGTTGGTAATAAATATGCACTCATTTTAGAAGAGGTTTTAGGGAAGATAAATCCTCCCAATCTCATGTTCAGACCTCAGAATTCAATGCTTTGTCAGGAATTCTGCAGCCACTTAAACACTTGTAACTTCATAGAGAAGAACACTCTTTGTTAAGCTGTCAAATTTGTAACAAGATGAAAAGTTCAGTCCCATGTCAGTGTTTGTATAAACAAAAGAAACTGGGGGTTTTCTGAGCATGTCAAGTATTTTGTGCCATATGTTTTATGTCATTATGATACATAATCTAAGCAAGTTAAAAGTTTCTTAGACCATTTTACCTGCTATCAGAGTCTGAAGCAATTTCTTTTCTTCCTCCAAACCGTATTTGACACTGCAATAAACAGATTTTAAGGAATTTTTGTTACACTAACAAACTCAATATTCTGAAATATTTCCATATAAGAAACAAAGTCATAACAAAAAAGGAAGCAGTACAAAATAAAGCATTGGCAAACACAGCCTGCAACAAAAAAGTTCTTTACAACATCACGTTCCACCAACAGGCTACTCTTGCAGTTCAAATACATTCTTGCTAGCCAGAACACACCTGCAGGTCCTTCAATAAATTTAAAATTGAGTAAAAATTACTACTTTTGAGTTTTAAATGTACACCCACAAAAACAAACACTGCTTCTATTCAGCTCAGTGCTACAATTACAGAAGAATCATTCTTTATAAAACATACCATTACTTTTGAAGCATTCCTTTGCCTCCCAAGCTCTCCTAAATTGAATCCAGTTTATGAAATTCTACTTTCTGAACTTCATGTTGATACAAGATACATACCTACATAAATAAACCCCATCTTTGCCTGTATTTTAACCATTCACTAAAATCTTAGTGTAAAGAAAAAAAGCTGCTACTGTAAAATGTTAACCAATTTAGCCTTTGCAGTACACTACAGTTTAGTTCAGTCATATAAGTATTACAAATATATATATTTATGATATATTATTATTATATTTATAACTTATAAATACTACAAATATAATCTGTCAAGAACAAGAATTTTAAACAAATACTGTGTAATAGTTGTTTGCTAGCAGACACAAAAACTCAGTAGTACTGTGTGAAATACAACTTCTTTGTCTCATAAAGGGGAGAAAAAAGGGGCAAAGACAGTTCCTGCTAGTACTGACAACTTAGAGTGAGTATACTGTAGAAATACGTATCTGATTTCTCACCTGTTTAACTGCATCCAGTAGCCGCTCTAGAAGAAACTGTCTTTTAGTGTCATTATTCTGTGAACCTGAAATTCAACAAAATTATATCATTTTAAAATAAATAGTTTTTTAAGAAAAATACATTTGGGCCAACACCAGGGCCCAGAAAACCTTCCTCCCAAGCCAATTATTCCATTAAATTTATTAATGTATTTTCTCTAAGTAAAATGATGCAGTATAAGTCTGTGTTTTGAGGTTCCAAGTAGCCTTTCTCTAAAACACAGGAATAATGTTTGAAATATCTGGAGTCTTATTTTAGTAAGATTTTGGTTTAATGATATAAGGTATATTGCAGCAATACCAAATACAGTATAATTGTGCACAATCAGCACAGCTTGCCCCTAGCTTCTTAGCACAACCACCTGTGGTACCATATTGCAAGCCTGGAATTGACCTAGTTTAAGATATTTTTTTTTCTTTTTTTTTTTAGTCTGTTATATTAGGTGTATGATGGAGCTCGCACTGCAACCCCATAAATCTTCATACTGGGACAACTACCAGCGTAATATATCATCATAGCACAAGAAAAGAATGGAAAATGAGAAAGAGACAGCAGGAATATCTTCTTACAACAACCTTACTGCAGAAAGACTTTTAAGTCAGGTGAACAGAAAGCAATTGTTACAATAAATCCCTTAAAATTTAACTGCCAGCATAGTTATTTCTGATTAACACTTATAAAATCTAGTTTGTTACTATAGAAGCAACTACACAAGACAATCTTTAACTTCTCAATCATTTCAACAACAAATAGCATAACACTTTGCTTGTTGGAATATGCTTTATAAACTCCTGTGAATATGTGTAAAATTTATTGTTTAATTAACCTACATCACCTCTGTCATTTCTTTATTCTGAGCTTAAGTTCAAAATATCCTTCAAAAACCTCTGTGACCTCTCTGGAATTAAAATCATTCCATTCTTCTTTTCCTCTCAAAGAACATACAACTAATATATGCATAGACCGAAAGCCAATTATCAAAACTCTGCACAAGCAAGTTCCTCCAGATACTGAAAATCAAACACTACACAATAAGCCCTCTAGTAAATAGAGATGACATCAAAGACATGTGTCTCTTCCTCTTGCTGTCCAACACTGTGAGGTCCCAATACCAGAATTTCCTATCTTCGTAATCCCATTCAAAGTAGTTTGCTCCTAAACCAGCAGAAGGAGACAGAATTTGTGCTACAGAAATTATTCTGCCTTTGTTTCATCCTAAATATGGGATCAGGAGAATTAAAACCCAGAAGTCTATAATACACAATGCCAGAACAAAGAAAAGAATAGGAAAAACGTGCAATGTAGCTGCTAGCTGACTAAGCTTCACAATGCTTATTTAGCCGAGTACAGTGGATTTTCAAGAAGTTATACTTCCGATTTTGAACTCTGACTCAAACTGTGCAGACACGTGATGTATGAGATTTGGTTCTGCTAGTCAAATACTCCAATGCATGGAAAGTCAGGTGAAGATGCAAACAATGTTCAATGATAGTAAAGGACTCTAGAAACAAACCCCATACCAAGTAGGTTTTAACTTCCAAACAACTATGCTAGTTATGCCACTGCGAAGATAAGGCTAAATTCATATAATCCCTACTACTTCCACTTTGTGTTCCTTCAGAGATCACAATTTTATTAAATTATATTCAGTGTTCTTAATATGCATGCATTGCCAAAAATGGAGACACATGCCTATGCATCTAAATGCCTTATAAAAATCACATAACTGTAAAATAAGGAAAACAATTAAATCCCAACTCTTAGTACAAACTCTCATGCACAGTAACATTGAATATAAACAAACCTGCAGATTTTCTCCACTGTTTCAAAACTCATTACTTCCACAGTCTTATGCTTACCCACATACCTGTGGGAATAGGCATAATGCAACATTTCTCTTTATATTAACAGTTTGAAACTACTTGAGAACAAATGCATGTAATTAATAATTTTGCAACCCGAAAAACATCTATCAAATGAAAATATTAAGTATGTGGGTTAAGTTTGCCTTTCAAATGCAATACATGTTAGTTTTTAAATTCACATCTCTCTGGCATCTTTGTGTCTATTTGGTAACAAAGAAATGGTTTGCAACTAGATACCAGACTGTGAACAACATAAAAAAAATGCATAAATACAGAAAACCTACAGATGATCACTATGTTAATGGATGTCCTAAAAGACTAAAGCACGTGATATCAAACAGTCTTAAATTTACACAGACTTAGTGCAGTGTAATGTGTATGTTGTCTTTATTTTACTTGTACATTTGTACTAATAACAATTATGACTAGCATGATTAGAACCAATAATTTCCATAAGCAGTTCAGATCACCTTCACCATTAACAGGGCTGTGCGGCCACATAATGTCTATAATGAGGGCTGGCCGAGGTTTCTGCTCAATGCATGTCTTCAGAATTCTTCTATTGCTGTGCTTACAGAAATTTTGCAGGTAGAAGAAAAAGAATATTCACAAAGTCTAACATTTTTTAAAAATTGAAATATTAAGTTGTGTGTTTTTGCAAGCAGAGGATATATTTTTCTTTGTAATAAGCCTAAAAAACATAGTACTATTTAGCAACATTTTTGTTTCAAGTAGATAGAAGGTAAAAATAAATCTCTACCAACTCTATTTAAGATTTTGTTCTTTTACAGTCTTCATTTTCTAAACTAAGTCTTCGACAAAAATTAAAAAGAGCATATTTTCAGACAAGAGCACCAATTAAGTGTGATCCACTCCAGTTGATTTAAAGACTAACGGTGTATCACAAACTAACCAAAATACCTTTCTACTGATTCAGAACAGTGGTAAAAACTGCAGTAACACATACAAATACAAAACATAGAATGCATAAAACCAGCATTACTCAGAAAAAAGGCTATATTTAGACTATTGCAATAAAAAAGGAAGTTTATACATGAGTCTAAAAATAATTGTGAAAATATAAGGCCGCAAAAACTGAGAAACTTAAAGAGACCCCTCCCATAAAGATCTACTCAGTCAAAAAGGGTTAAAAATAGTCTCAGGTACTGCACCTGCCTCTGTGACCCTTGTCATCTTTTCTTGTTCACAGTCATACTTTCCTATTTTTAAAGCAAACTTCTCTCCATACCCTGACAGAAATATCCACACCTACAGCAGAAGAAAACTGACTATGCAAATAAAGGAAAACAGGATTTTCATCCAATTCTTTATAGGTACAGCTCTCTTCAGCACCATATGTAGCATAAAGGTTAAAAAAAAAAAACAACCCAAACCTCAGATTGCCCTTAGATACTTCCTGAAGTCTTGTATGCAAAATTTCAGACTGCAATTCCTTTTGCTTGCTGTAGTACAGGTTCTGAGGGTACAAGTTTAAGATAAAACAAACACAGACCTAATTTAAATACTAACTTGTACTACATTATTATGATTCTACTGCCTCATCCTGAATTAGTCACATTTTTATGGTTTTTGAAACTGTCATTAAACAAATGACACCACCCCTAATTCTTGACAAGTACATATATCTAGTATCCCTGTGTTACTTCCCTTTGAAGTTTAGCCTATTCAACACTGTCCAACAAAATGAGTATGTAATTAGTAAGCAGCATTAGTAATATTAAAGCAATGCTCAAATCAACAGGAAGTTACCTTCACATCCACTAGAAATACACTGTAGCTAAAAAAATATACGTTTAAAATAATTACAGCCATTAGGAAGAGAGCTTCTTCTATCTGTATCTTAGGAACAGCCCTTTCATTTTTAAGGGCAAAAACTGGGCAGGGAAATAGGTGTAGACAGTGCTGTTACTGCCACTAAACAAAGGACGTGGTTAAATCTGATGATGTTAACATTAGCTCTTTCTTTTATCTGAAACAAGCATGATAATGATACACATTTCTCTGTCCTGATCTGTTCCACTTACATTATTCTGGAAAAATACTGTACAGTATTGTGTAACAGTAATGTTTATCAGAGTGCACAATTAGCATTCTTTTTTTTATCTTGCTGTCTAATTGAAATTGTTGGAAATGTCATATAGGTCTTGGCAAGGACTACACAGGGGTAGGTTAGCCATGCAATTGAACTACTAGCTTTAATGTAACCTTAGGCATTATTCTATATTAAGTAATTAAATGTTTTCTCTCCTCATAAACCTGTATCTCCTCACCGTTTAAAAAAAAAGATTAAAGGTATTAAAAATAACTACATGATGAGGCTTTATGCCATGAGAGGTGCCACCTTGCCTTTTAAGTCACAGAATTCAAACAGAGCTCCCAAAGATGAGTCGCCTAGGAAGATTTAGGCTCTGATGTGCACAAATTTGCACAAGGCTAGTCCCAGTCTGAATTCATCATTGAAAGGCTGAAGTTTTCTGTAGGAAAATGCAGACTCTTAAAAACTTCAGAATTGGGATTTAGTCTATATTGTGTCAAGATCTGAAACATTTGAGAAACTTTTTTTCCATGGTTTGAATGTTACTTGCATTTTTCACAATGCTAATTAACAGGTTTCCCCACAACAAGCTATTTTTTTTCCTTATCTATTCTTCCATAAAAGTCTTTTTTTTTTTTCTTCTTACCACAAGGGTGAGAACAAAACAGAGAAAAATACAACTTTAGTGTTTTCATTTTCATTTTCTGTTTCATTTTCAGAAATTACTACTATCCATAAAACACGTAGCATTTATTTACTCCAGTTAACTCTTCGATTTTTTTTTTTTTTTTTTTTTTACACTATCTTTGGCAAGAGGTCTCCCACCACAGTGGGAGAAAAACATACAATCTAATTTTCAAGTGCGGAGTGTTGTTCGCAACTTCCATTACTGAAGTTGTATAAACAGACCCATGAAAGCATTTATTAAAGCACCTCCCTTCTTAAAAAAACACCAAACAAACCCTTGCCAGTGTGTTTTAAGACATACTGAGTGCCACTGATTTACAGGAAAAATCTATTAAAATGTATTCCTCCATCCTACCAAATACGTCTCTACGCTGGCCCGTTCAAGTGGCTATGCTTCCTTCCAGCCCTGAAGTTTATGGGTCCCAATTCTCGTGCAAAGCTTTTAAATATTCCCCTCACAAACACCTCAAAACCCTCAGGATTTAGCACACCCACGCACCACTTGACTGTAACACGGAGACCAGCAATAGACACATCCACAACCGACACATCCTCGTCAGGGCTGAGTTAGAGAAACAGCAACAACACACCCTAATTATCGGAAGGGACCACTCTTTTCCACCAGTCATGCTTCTCACCAACTGCACGTTAGTAAGTTCGTATTATTTTTTCATTATTAATTTCTCCTGCTCATTTATATTCTGGGGAATATTTCCTGTGATTTTGCACCGCTGAGGCAACAGAAATCCCCGAGACCATCATCACTCGTGCTGTGAGCCAGTGTCACGCTCAAGGGCAGGCTTGAGGACTTAAAACGAAGTAAAACACCACTTCTGGGCGGCTTTGGGAGCCAAAATGAGGAGCGGGGTGCGGCGATGCGGGCAACGGCCGAGCCCTGCCCCTCGCCGCGGGGCCAGCGAGGCCAGAGTCTCCTGTGCCTCACCACGCTACAGCCCCCAGCCCCGCCGGGGAGAAGCACGGGGGAAGAAAGGGGCCTCGGCCCCCGGGGGAACAGGGCCACGCCAGACCGAGCAGGCAGCGGAGCGGCGGGGACCGCCCGGGCAAGCTCTGCCCCCGCCAGCCCCAACAGTGCCCCGGAGCCCCGGCGGCCCCACCGAGCGCGCCCCGGTAGCGGAGAGGGCTCCGCTCCAGCCCTCCACTCACCACTCATGGTGGCCGCGGGGCTCGCCCCCTCCGTCCGCCGGACCCGATCCCACCTCCCGCGCAGCGCGAAGCCGGGCCGGCCAGCGCACGCACTCCGCCCCGGAACTCCGCCCCGCGGCCCCGGAAGGTAAACACCGCCCCGCTTCGCGCCGCGGCGTCGCGCCGGGCGGGCGGCAGGGAGCTCCCGTGCGCCCGCAGCCCCGTCCCGAGCGAGCCTTCGGGGCGCCGCCTTCCCTCACAGGCGCCGGGCGCGGGCTCCTGCCGGGCGCCGCTGCTGGGAAAAAGGCGCGAAGCTGCTCGGCTCCTCCCGAGGGGCGGCTGCCGGCGCTGGCTGTAGCCCGCTCCTCCGTCAAGCAGCAAAGCTTAGCGCGGGCGGGGGGACGCGGTAGCGCGGCGGGAAATCCTGAGGCAACCCCTCCGCTTCACAGAAAGCCTAACCGTCTACCCCCTGCAGAAATTCTGCGGGCAAGTGAAGAAATACCGGGCAAGGGAAAGATGAGAAAAACGGAGTTAAAGTGTTCCGTACTGCCACACGTGCTACGTGAGCTAAAGTCCGGAAAGGTTCATGTTTCAAAAAACGGGTATGGAAATTGTGAGTAATTATTGAGTAATAATAATAATACATTTGATAGCTCTGGAGACCTATTTCAGGGGTTTGGGCTATACACATGGCCAGACCTACACAGCTGACTAATAACTGGCCCAGGCTTTGTGGGCAGCCTCCTAAAGATGCTGTAATAGTGATCGTTCATAGATTTTGTGCAATAATTTACTAGTCTTAAAACATTTTCGTTCATCATTCATCCAAGAACCTGAAATAGAAAGCTATCTACAAATAAAAAGATTGTTGTTGCTTCTGTTGTTGTTGCAGTTTTCCAGGAATAAAACTGGCCTAATATTAGGAAAATAACATTAATGCTTGGGAGGCAAGGTGACAAAAGTATTTTCCTAATTTTAGGACACACAGTATCCTAGCATGACTGTATCCAGTTAGCAGTCCTTGTACATATGACAAGGGTAAATAAATAATCAGTAAAATAGAAAGAAGTCTTTATAGAATACAGTCTGAAAAACATTTGGCACTTAAAGGAAAGTCTGCACCATCAGGAAATACATAGGGATTGCAGGTACGGTGTTCCACAGCACCACAGCCTCCCTTACCGTGACCCTGAGATACTATCTGAACTGGGCGTGACTCCGTAGTCTACAAAGGTATTCATCATTAGAATATTCCTATTTCAAGCATCATGGGGGCTATTTGAAATTATTCTTTACAAGACTGGGGACGTAACGTGGGTCTTCATTTCCGCCTCTTGGAACATTCCTTGTGTAGCATCAAGTAATTTTTGGCATAAGATCTGAGTTTAACATAAAATATATACTTGCAAACTTGTTTATTGATGGGTTTGTATATATCTGGCATAAATAGATACAATCTCTAAAGACAGAAAAAGCCATGCTACATAGGGACTTTCAGAAATTAAGAATTCCAATAACTAATCTAGTACCTGAGAATAATGTAGAAATACTTGACCAAAGAGGTACTAGAATTAGAAATAATATGACAATATTAATGAAAGCACAATGTAAGATCTATAAGGACGTACTAGCCTTCTCCACTGACTGCAAGTATTTAGATTAATAGCTATACTGGAATAACTCATTTATTATTATGCAGTAAAAACATACTTCTCTCATAGTCACCCAGCACCCAGAATATAGTTGCAATAATCAAAAGATTTTGTGGTAACTAGAACAGTAGCTCCTTCTTCTGTAGCTGGTAATGGAAATGAAGTTTCACAGCCAGTCTCAGGTTTTACCAAGCCACAGTCACTGCAAGTGCATTCTTCCACTGAATACATTAAAGTTTCACTTTGAAGTGAGTGTCTAATTCCTTCTGTATTCACACTGCTTTCAGTATTAGCCTTGAGAATGTTATTCGGCTCCACAGAAGAGTCTGTAAATATACAGAAGTTAATTTAGTATATATATCATGCTATTCCAGACATACAGTTATTAAAAATCCAAACTTCATTATGTTCCAACTATGTTCCTAACCTTAGTGAAAGTTTTAAGATATAGTGAAAGTTTTAAGATGTAGTTACATATGATAATCTTTGTTCTATGACAATATACCCCCTATACTTCAGGATAAGCATTTAAGCAATCTAACACATATTTTCTAATCAGTTGTTATTTATTGGCTGAACACTCCACAGATATTAGTGTTTGTAAAATGTAAAAATAACTCAATTATTTTCACCTTCCCAAAATATACTATATAGGCTTCTCACAGGCTAGAATATTAAGTAAAACTGTTTAATATCTTATAAGATGGAAACCTAGTATTGAATGTGTATCCTCTACCTGGGTAGAATTCCTTTAGCATTCAGTGAGAAGAGGATGAAATCCTTATGAAGATCTTTTGCTACTGAGGGTTCATAAATGATTTCTCAAACACCAGCAAGCAAGCCAGGTATGAATATGCAACAAAACAATCCTGACATTGTCCAGAACCAACAAAGAGAGACTGCTGCTTTTACAAGTTATCATCTGGATATTTTATTCCCTAATAACTTTAATAACTTTATTGAGACTATTTCAGGAATACAAAACAATCCAACAAAGACAGTTATCTGAATCTGGAATATAAATTATATGCAAAATTTATACATGGTAACAGTAGTTAAAATGTACAATGATCTAAAATTATTTGATAAAGAATCTTATTTATTCACCTGTGGTTTTCAGGTTTTGTTTTAGTTGCTTCAGGTGCTTCCATTTAAACAAGACCATTAAGGTGAACAGCGTGAACATTAAAATTACTCCTAAGATCAAACAAGTCCAAACAACTCCACTTGAATCAGCACCTTATGAAATAAAAGAGATGCATTAAATTAATTGTAAACAATAACGAATGAACAGTAAACATGTCCAACACATAAAACTTTTTCTATATCAAAGGAGCAATTTGTTTCTATTGAGTGACAGCTCAAATAAAGCTTTAAGAGCTTTAAAAATTTATTCTTCTTAACACACATACTCATACAGGACACAGTGCATACTACTTTAATATTTTTGAGCCCATATATTATCCTGATAAACTCTTTCCAGGTTTTAGATTTCTTTAGGTTTTTATGTTTACAATTACAACATGAAAATGCCCAGCATAGCCACAAAGTATTGCAGAAATATTACTTACTCTTATCACAGTAGTTTTCACATGCAGGCGGCGGTGTACTAGAACATCGAAGATGACAAGGCTTACAAGAGAGCAGCAAATTATCAAAGTATTCATTTTTGGGGCAGTGTGCCATCAGGGCCAGTAATTATGGAACTGGAAAGCCAGAAATTGTAAAAGAGTGAGGATCATCTACAAAGGGCTTTTCAGTTCTCAGTTTTAGCAAATCTAAGAACAGCTAGCAATAATAGTTAGACTTTGATCACAGCTCCACTACATAGTATCATGTTAAAAAAAAAAAGGATTTAACTCTGAGGCCCCCAAGGAATTACTGTTCCTTTTTTGGCAATTCACAATTGTAGAAAAACAGAACAGCTGCACCAAGATAATTTTCAATGTAAATTTTGCCTGAAACAGAAAACAGTTATTTATAGAAGACATTTCTTCAACAGGTGCTAAACATTACAAACTGTAGAAAAGCAAGATGATCTCCAAACAGGAGTTCATAACAATTGTTCTTGTCTTCAGAATTTTGGGTTTTTTTTCACGGTGATGGGCCACAGTAATTATGTTTTCCTGTAAAATGCAAACTATGAAATGCTTAATTTTTTTATTTTTGTTCCAGTCCAAGGAACATAAGATGAAAAAAATAGAGGCAGGAGGCATAGCAGTAAGAAGATATGACCAATTCAGTTTCTAGGTTTGCCTGACTCATTCTGCAACTTCAGACAACTTCCTTCATACCTGTTTCCCTGGATGGACAATAATATTTAGAACACATAGGTGACGAAAGAATTACTTTTTGTAAATGAATGGTCTTCTGCTTTTAAGTGAGTTACTGTTAAAGTACAAGTTGAGCAGTTACTTCATAATTGTGTTGTACAAAATACATCTAAGACCTTCAGTTATAATGGAAAGACAAAATCTAGAGATTCATCCACTGGTATATTGCTCCTTGATTCCAAATTAGCCTCACTTATCTAGTCTATTAGGGTTTGGTCAGCTTTTTTGCTTTGTTAATTTTTTGGTTTTTAGCTGGTTTTTTGCTTATAACCATAGCTATATGAAAAATTTAATAAGGTTATGTTTTAATAGTGAAAGAAGAATTATATGAATATTTTACAATTTTGATTCAAGGCATTATCTGCATTTTCCCCCTTATTTTTCCATAATGCAAAACTGTCACTGTACTAAAACTGCGGTACCCAGCATGGAAAAAGAGGTGGCACATTGACCATGCATAGATTTATCTGTGTATATGCAGTGAGTGTAACATTTCCAAAAATGCATTTGGTCTTCTCCCAAGTAAAAAAAGCTTTGATAACAGACTGCCACAATGAAAATAATTCACACAGCTTACTTGTATCTTGACTTTTTAATCTAATAGAATTTATTTTAAATACAAAGTTAACCAGTAATATCTAGCAAGTTGCAACAACAGCCTCTATCCAGTATCACTGCCACAGATAGATTAGAATTACAGGCTTATTTATAGTTAAATTTCTCCCTGACAATTAAGTTAATTGGCTTTTTGGCTACAGAAAGAGAAAAGAAAAATATTGTATAAGGAATTATAATTTCATACTACATTACTATGTGTGAGACTTATTTTCCCAAGAAATGCAACATGTGGGAATACACAAACTGTTTTTAGTGGAATAGTCTAACAAAGCAGTCTGTATTCTAGTCTCTAGCAGATGGAACTGCTTATTGTGGCTTCTGCACTTGTTTCTATAGGCCAGGTGCACAGCTGTAGGCTTTCTATTATGGGCTTTTCTCCCTATTCAAGATTAGTGGATAAACAGGAATTGACAAAATCTGATTTAGGCATGACAAAAGAAAATATGGATACAGACCCTGGGCGATGCCAGAAATTTCACCAGGAAGTCAATGCTCGTACTGAAGTCATAAAACTGGTTCTGACTTGCTTCACACATTCACACTTCAGGGGAAAAAAACTAAGTTATCACTAGAATATCATTCCTATTTCTGATGAAGCACCATTTGCTAGCTTATGCATAGAGCGATTTGAGGTTTTGCTTTTAAGATGCTGTTTAACCTTTTCAATCATGGAGAGGGCAATCACATTCTCAGCTGTGATCAGAAGACAGATATTCGTGAAAGTATCTTCATGGTATCCACAGGTACAAGAAGTGAATTTCAGGACAGACAAGCTGGGTCCAATGCTTTAATCTTTTATCAATAATTCCATTGAGTTCAGTGAAATGCTCTCTAATTTTACTTAAATAGAATATTTTCCTGTGCCACAACTTTCATTGTTCTTGCATTTTTATATTCATATCTGTAACTTGTACTAAGACCCCTTATTCTTTTAGAAAGGAACCAGCTGACTAATGCTATAATTGTTTTCTGCAGCTGGTTCCAACACTATACACCTGCAGGATTGGTACAGTCTTTACTGTAGTAAAATTCCATATGAAATTGACAGCTCTCATATTCCAAAACTTTCAAACTATATCACAGCTGCTGAATGCTTCTAACATTATTTTAGTAGTCTAGGGAAATCACATGTGCACTCTAACAGATGAATGAATCAGTTCTTTAATCAGTTTCACACTTTTTTTTTCACCAGTTCTACTAGGGGTGTGGGGGAGGACTGTCTTTGTTTCAGCTGCTTTTATTACAGTTTTCCTGCCTCATTTTTTATGTACAATAATGACACTTTTTTTTATTTTGACTTTTGACTGAGTTTATTTCAAACACTTTCTTCAACAAAGTAGTTTTGCTAAATAGGTAGGTTTATAGCATGTTGGTATCAATTCACAGCTTCACAAAGAGGAGAAAGAAGTTCAGATTGACAGCAGTGAGTATTTTTGCTGGGAGACAGCAAAATGCTGTTGTTAAAATAGTGTGTAGAAATCCCAAGTAGGCAACACAGATAATCCTAAGCTTGAACAATGATAATTGATAAACTCCTTAAAGTTCAGTGTTGTTACCTTGAAGAAAGAAACATTGAAATGCTTGCTAGCGATAGGTTCTGTTAAACAGAATACCTTTATGGGCCACTTCGGGTCATCTTCAGAATTTTTTTAATGGAAGAGGGATTCTACTGAGACTTGTCTGACTCTTTCCATATGCACCCACATTCTGTATCACGGACCAAAGAGTAAAAAACAATGCTTAGCACTCCAGAAGTCAATGCATGTAGTTATTTTACTGTTTTCAAAAAAAACAGGCCTTAAACAAAAAACACACACACAGATACTTACAAGGTATCTTCCAAACATATTGACTGAAGGAGGTAGCTTTTCTTGGAAAATGTTAGTCTAACTTTCCTGCATACCTGCATGGGTAATATTTATCTACTTCACAGGAACACTACAAAGTAATTTTATTAAAATTCGCTAAGTCCTTTCAATTAAAATTATTAAACCCATGCAAAGTATGAGTCAATAGAATCATAAAATACCAGGTTGGAAGGGACCTCAAGGATCATCTGGGCCAACCTTTCTTGGCAAAAGCATGGTCTAGACAAGATGGCCCAGCACCCTGTCCAGCCAAGTCTTAAAAGTGTCCAATGTTGGGGAATCCACCACTTCCCTGGGGAGATTATTCTGATGGCTGATTGTTCTCATTGTGAAAAATCTTCCTCTGGTGTCCAATTAGAATCTCCCCAGGAGTAACTTGTACCCATTGCCCCTCATCTTTTCCATGTGACTCCCTCTAAAAAGGGAGTCTCCATCTTCTTTGTAGCCACCCCTTAAATACTGGAACATGGTGATAAGGTCTCCCCTAAGCCTTCTTTTCTCAGGGCTGAACAAACCCAATTCTCTCAGCCTTTCCTTATACAGCAGACTTTGCAGTCCTTTGATCACCTTTGTGGCCCTTCTCTGGACCCCCTCCAGCCTGTCCACATATTTTTTGTATAGCGGGGACCAAAACTGAACACAGTATTCTGGGTGTGGCCTGACAAGCGCTGAGTAGAGTGGGATAATGACTTTATCTCTGCAGGTGATGCCCTTGTTCATGCAACCCAGCATCCAGTTGGTTTGATTTGCCGCAGCAGCTCACTGTTCACTCATACTGAGCTTGCTGTCTGCCAGGACCACCAGGTCCCCTTCCACAGAGCTACTTCCCAGCCAGGTAGATCCCAGCCTGTGCTGCACTCCTGGATTATGTTTTCCCAGGTGCAAAACCTTACATTGGTCTTTGTTGAACTTTGTTATGCACTCCTGCTCTACTTATTACCATAATGTATCCTACAACTGATATGTATTTGATATGATATGGTACTATTCATAAAAACTGTGAAAAATGGACCTAAAGAGAGAAATGTTGATCTAAAAGCAACAAGAGAAATAATAAAATATGTCTAGAATGAGTAGACACACTGCTTATAACATTGCTTCTCTATGCCCACCATTGCTATACCCAAATAGGATTTCTAAATTCCAGGGAAAATGTAGAGTGAAATCGTCAACACAACAACCATTTAAATTAACACTCAACAGTAAGAATACTTTCTCTGGTACAGTTAATGCAGACATGATTTCATCCCTGAAACTTACAAATTTCATTTCTGAAATGTAAAGTGACACCCTTAAAGAACCTTCTGAAAAGTTGACCAGTTTTATAGCTCAGATTCTTCTGAGGTTCAAAAGGAAGTCTGAAATCACACTTCAGGCTTCTGTGCCCTACTGATGCAAAGAAAAATACATCATTGATAATTTAAAAGTAAGATACATTCCAAAAGATACTATTATGCAATAGGTGTGATAAATCTTTTCTAGAAAACCAGATGGCTCAAGAATTTTTCAAACAACTGTCTAAAATAACTCACATAAGTCTAAGGTAGACTGGACTGGTCTGAATCTGTTTAGAATGGTCTAATGAAATGAAGAGTTATAAGTTCATGATGTGGACCTAAGTTTTCCTTTCCAGATCATAGCATCTTTCTGGATAATCCGGAAAAAGGGAAAAAAAAAAAAAAAGGAATACCATTTCAGTAATGTGTAAGATACACATTCTATTTCTAAGTTTGAAACTTATGTGATTAAATCAACACTGCTTTCTCAAGCAGATTAAGAACATTTGTGGAAAAGTAACTTAAGTCGTGATGTGTTATGTAAAAAGAACCCATAGCTGCCACTCTTACTGAGGGTGTCGCTGGTAATACAAAGAAGTTCAGAGGGGTAATGGAAGCAAGTAGATAATGGTAACTTCATACAGTTTTATGTCCTCCAGGCAATGCACATTCTTCCCCTTTCCATAACCCTCTGCACATGTTGACAGAGCAACACTGACAGTAGTTTGGAAGAAAATGCATAGACCAGATAATAATAATTAAAAAAAAAAAAAACAACCAGAGATTCTCAAGGCATACTGTTAACTCAGTGCTGTTATGTGAAACATAATTTTAAGATGATCTATTGACACTACACAAGTAGCTTCTCCTGGAGGCAGAGATGCTTCCCAGCAGATGTAACCCAAACATAGGACTTGCGGAAAAAAATATTAGAGAGGAGTGTAAGACTTGACATTACTTTGTGAGACAATTAACAATGGAATGAACTACAGGATGTAACTCCTACCACAGGTAGTATTATTAGAGTCTTCACAACTACTTTACTTTTTGCTATTAAACTCTTTCCTCTGTTTTCCTAGTCCAGAAGTGCATCTGATTTTACTTACTGGCAATGACTTTTCCTGTGTACCCAAAATACCTCTCTCCCCAAAACAGCTTGCTGTTATTGTACTTTAATACATCTGTTATATGATATGCAGAAGTGTTAAAATTGTGATTCCTAAAATATTTTGTCACTCAAATGTAATGAGATATATTTTAAATCAGCCTATTTTGGCACAAAGATAATTCATGTCTAATTAGTAAGACTGGTCTGTAAGTCACCAAAGATGTGGTTAGATTATATACAGCTAAGCTGATTAAATGTCTTGGTGTTAGTGAAAGGGATAGTCCTGCTCTTCACTCTGAAGCTCAAGGAAGGGCTCTAAGGCTTACCTGACCACACGGCAAGCAGCTTTAATTTGCTAATCCAGTCAGTTCATAGAGCTTTACTCCCTAGGGCCTGGGGAAAAGGCCAGAAACAGAACAGAAAGATAAACAGCTGATTACCTAGTGGGGATGTGAAACCAAGTCCACCACAGAAGTACAAATTTGGCGAACTAATGCACCAAAGTCTTCATTTTAAAAGTCTTGTCAAACTCTTGAGTAGAAATTAATTTATGTCTAATTATTAGATATTGTGTATATGGGATCATAAGATATCGTGGCAGATATGTCTACACTCTTTATAACCAGTTGGCCAGAAACAGTTTTCCTATGTGGCTAGTTAGACTTCAAACACATTTATTATAAGACACAGAAGTAAATACAAAGAAGTCTCATTTTTTCAAACTCTAGGAAACCTCCCCTCAAGTAAAAGGCTAAATACAACTCATTTCATCAGAGCTCTGGAGAATACTGCTGTCTCTTACAGCAATTATTTTCCTCCTACAGTTGGACTACTACTTCCCAAAGCTTTCAGCCTTTAGAGATAAATTACTTTTTTTTGATAGATGTGCCCCAAAACACAAATCCTTGATTATTAAGCAATGCATTTTTCACACATAGCAAACTGGGGAGCAATGATAGTAAAGGGTCTCTAATGTGTCATTCATATAAACAACCACCATAAAAGTCAGTCTTTTCTCCTTAGCTATATATAGTTTTATTGATGTATGTAATGATGAAACAGAGGTGACAAATGGTAGAAAAACTATGAGGAATTACAGTTGTCAGGGCCTGTTGCCTTTGTTTTCTGCACATCCTAACATTCAGAAGTCCTACTTCCAAAGGGTCTGAAAGCAGGCATGTAATCAGAAGATCTTGATAAGCAGTAATTCCCAGTGACAGACCTTGCTACACATCTAAAACACACATTATTTCAAAATCTATGTCCTGTGGTTCACCTGCTGTTTTCACTGACTACATGAGATTCCCCGGAACTTCTGAAGACAAGTATCTATATAGCAGTTTTGAAATTCCATTTTGGAGGACCATTTCTTATCTGCCCATGCCTCTAAAAAGCATACTACAAATATTTATTCTTAAAGCAGAAATTAATCCAACATAACTGTTTCTCAATTCAGTAAAACACTGTGTTGTTCACTCTCAAAAACAATTGTCAAACTGTGCCAGATAAAAGCTAACTCATTCAACAGAGGATTATTTGGTGCAGTGTGCAGGAAATATATTTGATAGTTATTATGTAGATGGGTGATGGCACTTGCAATAAAACAGATTTAGGGAAATGCTGTGCTACAGAAGTAAGGAAGACATTTTCTATCTTAACAAGATTGTTGTGCAACTTTCATTTTTTAGTAATTTTGATAGGAGGGAGTTAAAAATAAAAAAACTTTTAGCACTTTATTGGGAGAAGTGTACTATACCAACTGGCTTTAATGTGAGATGTAATGTCTGAATTCAGAAGCTGATTATAAAGTAGAATCTTGGATTCAGCCAACAAATGAAACAAAAACCAGAAGCACTAAGAATAAATGTATTAAGTGACATTAAGATAAGGATATTGTTACTTAGAAACTGTAGTTATGTTTTGCTAATAATTTATCCACTGCCTTGTATAATACATATTAAATCCTCTAAGCAGCACACTATTTTGTTATATATAGGCTGTGCACACACACAAAAAAAATATGTCTGAGATGACTGGATATACTGATGGTTCTCCTACAGCAATACTTACCTTTAGGGAATAATAAATATATAGCTTATTTAACAGTGAAGTTACATTTCAGCTTTTTCTCAGTTATGGGATTTACAGGGCTTGCATTGGCTTTCCGCATAGAATTACATGTCGATACTAACAAATGCTTTCTCCTCGTCACTTGATTTTGCTCCAAAAAGCTGACAGAAATTAGTAGAGTTTTACAAAATAAGAAAAGATTTATCAATATAGTAATCGGTCATTTAACTGCAAATCCAGAAAGTGTTGCCAGGGAGGTATTTCTGCTGTTACATTACTGTAACTTAAGTTCGAAAACTCCCCAAGATATCCTCTAAGAATAATATAATTCAGACAAGTTAAGCTGGCCTGCTGGAGTTGACATCATTATGGAGAGTAATGGGAAATAAATTTAAGAAGAAAAGTGTCACCTGCGGAAACAACAGAAAGAAGAAAAGGAAAAACAATTCTCAGATTTGTTTCTAAAGTGTTTCAGTCTGACTCAAGAGTGACACCCAGGGACAATTTATAAAGACCAGTGTGAAATATACTTCTTTGCTCTCCTATTATGATTATCAACCACTGACAACTCCTCTCTTAACTTCAAATCTACATCTGGAGGCAGTAAAACATCTATTTGTTGTTTAGAATAATAATTTTAGCATACTGTCAATTCTATTAGGGTATCAAACTACTGAACAGGATTTCAAGAAATCAAGTAATTTTCCCTGGTGAAGGGAGCACAGGTAGGTAACAGCACAGACCAGGAGGTAGTATTTTGGAGCTGTACACACACACACACACACTCGAGGTTTACAACCTTCTATCGTGTGAGCAGAAGACCTAGAGTTACATGCCACTTTGGCAGAATACAAGCATACCAAGCACTGAGCATCCAGCCAGAGCATTTCCTGACATGAACCCGAATTTGACTGTTCGTTTCCTTAAACATCTGCAGAAGCCTAAAACTTCCAGAAATCCATGTCAGTGCCCGTTTTTAACATGTGTTAAAATGGTATTACTTATGTGACAGAAATTAGTCACCCGAAAAAGGTAAGGAGAATTTTATCTTTCACTATTTAATCTGAAAAAAGCTATTGTGGGTTTCAACACTGAAATAATAAAATGAAAACTCTGAATGGAAAAAACGAAGAAAGTAATACCATTATGGCAATAATTAAACAAAGATTGAAATTAATCTTTCACAGAACAGTAGATTAAGGTCTATTTACCACACATAACTTCAACAACAAAGCTTTGTTCTGACACTGCTTTGGGGTTTCTCTGTTCATGCTTGTGCCAGCTTTTTTGCCTGACTGTACTTCAGAAATTCTGCTGGCATAATTACATAGCACTTACCAAGAGAAAGAGGGTTTTCTGCTAGGCCTATTACATTCCCTTCACAAACAACATTAGCTAGGCTGACAAAGGAATTCTTCTGGCTGTATAGTTGCTTCTACATTGTCGTTTTGTGCTGGCACAGCTCTTCTGGGTAGCACATGTAATTTTTTTTTTCCACTCACTAAGGCAACTGACCTATGCTGTCAAGCCTTATAGTACAGGCTTGATCTGAGTCCTCTCCAATTCCCTAAAGCTATTTACAGAAAAAAATCCAAAGAAAAAAAATCCCCTATAAATCACCTCATCACAACAATCCTAAAAATCTGAGGGATCAATGTACATAGAAAAAAAATCCACCACTTTTTCTTCCCAAAAGTTACTGCATTTCGAGGAACAGCAGTCTTACAGACAGTTATTTCCTAAAAAAGCATTAAAACTTTCCGAAACAGTTATTTTCAGAAATCCGTATTTTGTTAAGCATATGCTTCAACTGTATGGTAGGGAGGAGATAAGTTGCTCTAGGAATGGGGTACACACTGCTAATAAACAAAAGGAAGGGGTTATTAAAGGATTCACCGTGTTCATTAACTTTTACAAGCTGCACAGAACAATGCTCTTTTTAGACACAATATTGTTTAATGTCGTTTGGGCACAGTGCAAAATCAAGAACAATGTGCATTTTGCCTGTTTGGTTCAACACACTTTAATTAGACCACTGCTTTGAAAAGAGTGATGTTGCTGTTGCCACATCTGGTATTTCCAAAAAAGATTAAAGAAGAAAACAACTGAAGAAAAAAATGTCCCTTAAAAATAGTAATTAAAATAACAATAGTATAAACATTGTCAACTAAATCTCAGACAGCTTCTGTATCTGTTATTACGTTCAAAGTTTACCTAGCTAGGAACCAAGTTATGGAAAAGATTAAGTGCATAGCACAGAAAAGCAGTGTTAATAAACCCTCTGGGGAAAGATACCTTTTCATTTGTCTTGACGTTCCACATGTGCCAACATAGTTATGTAACTACTAAGGACAATGCATAAAACAATAATTGTGCAAGCAAGTTTGGATTAAGCTAATACTTAGTAGAATGCCAGTGACATTTTTATGTTGGTGCAATAGTTTTTACGGAATGTAAACTTAATTTTTTTCTTCATTTTTTCATGTAAGCACTTTCATTTTGTGTTGGAAAAATAATCTCCCACATAGTACTATTTTAGTGACTTTGCAGATGGACAAAACAAACTAAAACTAATCAGTGGTATAATACCAACAGGAGTAATGGAGTTAGAACAAAAATAAATGCATGAACACCTATGAATGACAAAAAGTGCTTGGCATACACTAAAGTCTAACAAGAATTTTTCTTCTGATAATTTTAACCAAATCCTCTAGCTATTCAAGTGTTTGTGGACAAGTTTAGGTAACACGCAGTTACTTTATTTCAAATTCCCATGTCCAACATCACAGTACCAATATGTGCTCTCTCTCAAGACAGAAGGGAAAATGTAATTGATTTAGTCATCCCTATTCTGGAATAATTCCCCATGCAAATTGCCTTCTCTGGAATAAAAATACTGGCACAGAATAATTCTGGAGTAATTAGTCCTATTTAGAAATTAGCTCACTATTTCATTCTCACAATGTCATCATGAAGTAATTATTTTCTGCAAAAATGTGAACATGTTAACTAGCTATAGAAGAACAGCTTTAAAAATACCATGACACTGTTATTCTTTCTTCATGACAATAATGCCATTTTGCTTCAGTCATTACCAAAACTAAAATCTTAAGGGATCTCTAATGGACAAAATGCTCCCTCAGCTGGAATTCTGGAGAATTAAGAAGAGGAAAAGAAAGCACATGAAAATCCCACATGGAACTAGTTTTGTATTCCCACCTCCCTAGAGACAGACAGATACCATGTAAAACACAAGTGTTATAAAACTCTTACCACATGTATAAGGCAGGAGGTCTGGCCTAGAGTTGTTATGGAACCCAACAGTGGACATAGCTCTGAGCTTCTCCCTGTCAGGGAGTCACTGCAATAAGAAAGGGTGAGAATAAACAGCATGTTACATACCCTGCATTAACACCCTGTATTGATATTTTCAGTGCTAAGTTCAACGTTTTCATTATCTCACAAAAACATTCTTTATTAACAGTCTAGAAAAAGTATATGAAGTACAACTGAACTCTGTTTGCTAGTGGGGACTCACCTTGTGCATCTGTGTTAGACTATAAACCCCACTTTAAATGCCAGCCACCTTTCCTACATTTTTTTTACCTCTATATCAAGCTACAAGACTGACAATTTGATGGTATCCAGAATTGCAAATTCTCTCTGTTACTTGTCTCCTGCTAGAACAATACTAGCTTACAGCCAGTGGAAGAAAATCTCCTGAGGATCTGGCACTTAAAAGTTATCATTGTTGCTCGATCACCTCAGCATCCCAGCCCCTGAGTTTCTCAAATTTGTCTCAGGCCACAGAGATGGCCTGTGATGATGCTCTGTGATGCTCTGCACAGAGCAAAATTATCCTCTGTTTCCATTCATCATTTCCAGAGAATCTATATAACTTATGCTTGTAATATTTATTCTCCCCATCCAACAGATTTACAGGTGAAAACAAATTTACTCTAACAAAGCAGCAGGTTAATTTACTAATCACAATGTTACTAATCAAGATGAAAGCACAAGAACAATTGAAGAGAGGTCTGTATTGTACTTAACAGGATTTATTTTCAGCTGGTTCAGTATCTTAACTGACATGATGCCTCCTCCCACCAGTCCTACACCTGACTTTCAGATCTCTAGAACCACACAATCTCTGCCTTTCTTCAAAATAGATTCCCTCTTGTCTCTAACCTTCCCAATCCTAACTCAGTCACTGTATATATCATTGAAGTGATCTCATTTTTCCCTTCCTTGGATGCGTGTTCTTTGCTCAGCACATTCCTTCCACATTAAGCAATCCTTCTGCTGTTTACCACATTTTCAACTGTCATAAGGTTTATAAACTATGTATAGATTCTTCACAACGTGCACACCTAAACACACGTCTTTGTTTATTTTGAGCTTTTGATAGCAAAAAAACCCACACATAACAAACAGTTTTGATAGCAAAACTACTTACCTAAACCACTCTCCCCCTACTTTTTATCAGTCTGGAGCCTCATGGTATCTAAACCACAGAAGAAATTCTGTCTAAGGAGTAAACTGCAGTGGCTGTGCATTTGAAGAGGGCACCTTGAAAAAAGAACTAGCTAGCACCCAACTTACAGATTTCTCAAATCTAAACAACAGGCTAACTAAGCATTAGATCACACAGCTGAGAACTCTGAGCCTCCAATTAAAGTAACCTGAAGAAAGGGGGTGGCACTTCTAAAAAGGATGACCTTTCATTCTGTATTTCTAGAGATACACAAGTAAGAGAAATAAAGGTTTTGTATACATACAAAAGTGAGAGATGCGTGGTTAGCTTGGAAAATAATGAGCTGAGCATATGAACTATTTGAGAGGTAAGGAGATAGACACAGAGAACTATAAACTGGTATTTTGGTATATAGGTCCATGTATTTCTTTTGCTGTCTAAAGTAAAAACAAGTAATTTTATGCTTTTTTTGAAACCTGCAATATGTGCTTTAACTGCTCTAAAATAAAGGCTTTAAGTCTAGATTGGAGACCTCAAACATTTGGAAAACCAAAGGAGACTTTTATTTCAATCTCTTCCATTCAAATAGCTTAAAATACATTAATGTTAAGACAACACAAATAGGGCAATTATGTGAGTGTCCAGCAGAGGGAGAGTAATAGGTCAGAAACAGCATTTATTAAATAGCAGGGTTAGAACAAACAAATCAGTGAAAAGACGTTTCCAGGTCAAGATATCTTAGTTTGGATTATACATGGCCTTGTGCAAATATAAAAGCCTCTTTATAACTCACTTGTGCTTCCAGGAACACCAGCAAAGCTTAGGATAGACTTGGCTCTTGAAAAAGCCATCATGGTGAAACATAGTGTGTTTTTTGTTCTCTAGTTCTGAGCTACGTCTCCACAGACTACCTGGAAAGAGAATTTGCCAGAGTTTATGAATATTAATTTGTAATCTCCTGATACCTAATCAAACTTAAACTAGTTCAGTATTTTCAGTTCTGTGTCAGGCCTCATTAATATGAAAAATATTTAGAAAAACTCTTACACAGCCTTCAAGAGGTCTATCAGCTGTACTTAGGTACAGCCTTAATTCACTTTTTCCAAAAAAACTTTCTGGACTCATTTAACTCTACCTACTTTTTCTAAGTAATGCTAAACTTAATTTCTAGAATGTCTTTTGAGATTGTTCTTTCACATAAGCCTCAGATAAAGAGCTATACTTCTAGAATGGCACTTTCATATCTGAGCAAAGTTTCCTATATTTTTCTTTTAGTAATTTACCTTGTAACTCTTGTCTTTTCTTCCTCCTGGGTAAATAACTTATTCTTTTGGCTTTGTTTTTAAAGGCTCATTCTGGCTTCAAAGCAATTCTAAATAACAGGCTACTCATTTAAGTGCATAACTAATGTACATATTTGAATACTTTTAAATTTCAGGGCACGGCTCGCAGTGCGTCAGTTGAATTTCAGCTTGCTGCCACACCAGAAAGGGAAGTCTTACTCCTTTCCTGCTCCTCCCAATCTCAGCCAAATGCTTTCTTTCCCATTTTGCAGCAGCTCAGGAACTTACCTGATCTCAAGCTAAACTAAGTCAATTCAGTCGTAACCCAGGACCCTAAAACCACTCTCATTCCCCCTTAGACCGCTGCTATTTTATGGAGTTTAATAAGCTTACCTGTTGGTGGTGAGCTGTTAACTGCTTGAAGCCTTTTAGTGAAGGGTATCTTTCTTTTCTGCTTCAGTTCACGTAACTAAACATTGGTACTTCTTTGGTACATCTGCTAGGGTGTAAAGTGCTTGTGGGAACCTTGGATGAAAGTTATTACTGAAGTACACAATACTATTCCTAATATCATATGAATGAGGATCTCCATTTCACTGCTATAGGATTGACTTATCACAGGCTGCAAACTAGTGGTGAAACTACCTTGAGGTAGCTTAATATGTGAATAGCTTGCTCTCATTAAAAAAGAAGTCCTGTTCCCCATTCTTACTTTATACCAGCTTTGGCATTTGTCAAACACCTCTTAAGAGTTGATTCATCTCAGTAACCCAGGAGGAAAAAGAAAGTGGATTGTTCTGTAGCTAAATCTAGTGAGATAGACTGACTCAGCAAAGTGTCTAGCAACAGCTAGAAGGCAGTGCAAGGATGGGTAGAACCATGACTGGGGGGGAAACAGTTTCTCTGCACCCCAGTCCTGACATGTTAACCCTGAGGTGTTCCAGCCTCTTCTTTTCTAAGCAGTGCTTTGATAATTTAGGTCAGTCATGATGTGATGATGGATGTATATGGGTGGTTCTCAATAAGGAAAGCTTTTTAATATTTATTAAGTGAAGAGCTAAACATTTTGATGCAAAAGAGATTTAAACAAGAAAAGCTTTTATAATGCTTTAAAACCTTAAGAGAACATGACCATTTACATTCCAGTACATATTTTGCCAGTAAAATTATCATGATTCCACTTAGGTTTTGTTTTGAGTACCAGCTGTTCGTAAGTGGAAAAACAAACTACTAGCCCTGTTAAAATTTAGCGTTTGAGTTTACACAATTCCTATGTGCGGCACAGCCTGTAAAACAGGTTCGTACACTCTGAAGGACATCTGGCATCTTCTGAAATTCTGTGGACTAATTGTTTATATCCTAGCAAGTACCTAGGGAATAAGTACCTGTCAGGGAAGGAAGGAATGTTGGATAACACAAGTAATTCTTCTCCCCCGAGATCAGCGGTAATACATACTTCCATCCCTCTGATCAAACACATATTTGGCCCCACTCCCCGCACCACCACCACCCCCCCCCAAAAAAAAAATAAAAAATTATGACTTGGGACTTTAGGAACTGGCAGAATGAAGCTCCATTTCAAAAACCTTCAAGAAGCCTTTTTAAGGAATGCCAAAGTGTATGTAAGAATTGCTGCCTACATGTTCTGTGTGCTGGTAATCTTAAGGTAAGTCTTAAATGCTCTGAAAATACAGTACCTGCCTCCAGTTAAGCCTTCCCTGACTTGTAGGCTGTGTCAAGGCTCAAACAAAAAACAAGCTTGCAATACAGCATTGCAGTCATTATAAACCTGAGCTATTAAATGCTCATAATGACGTTAAAAGTGTACAATAACAAGCCACTCTGTCAGCAGAATTCATGAAGCTTGGTTTCCACTGGACTTAGGTATCTATTATTCAACAGTAGTAACCCATGAGCTGGTTTGTTCCAAACGGTGTTACCTTGTTTCCATACTAAAAGAAATGTATTTGATACCTAGGGGTTAATAAATGTCACCTAAGAGGCAAAAGTTAGTATTTAAAACAAACAAACAAAAAAAACCCACAACAACAACAACAACAAATCCACATAAATAAAAAAAAAACCAAACAAACCTATATTGAGGTATTCCTTATGATACTAGCTGCTTTGGAAACTTATTTCTTACTCCTGTAGCTTTACTTCAAACTCCTTCCTCCATTCCCCTGATAAAAAAGGATCATATCCTATTCCAGCCCTCAGTGGGACTGCATATGACTTTTTTTTTTTTAAACAGAAACGTGATTGCCACACACAGCTGAGAAACTTGTAGTTTAACAAAATTCTAAATATTACAACAGTAACACAAGTGAGAATCTTCCTTAATTATACTCAACTTTGGACAACAGGGGCCCTAACAATGTGTGTCTGAAAACTGGAAAGGAGATCTGCACCAGAGAATAACCAGAGAGTGGCTTTTACAAGGTCTTTAAAACTCATTCTTCAGGCTCTGGTGAGTGTAAGCTCTTGGTGCTTGAAGGAAAGACTTCCACTTAGCAGAGGTGTATAGTCTTTTGTTATGAATTACATTTTTTTCTTTCAAAATGAATTATCTGTGATGTCAGTGGGGATTTTTCTTTTTTTATTTTTAGAAGTGCTGCCCTGTACACTAATGTTTTCCCTGAATGTGGTCAATTGGAAGCACATTTTTCATTAACACAGCACTTTTTTCCATTAACACATGTATTGCCTGCCATGTAGAATTTTTTGCTTGTCAAGGGTGTACATGTTGCTGCTGGTGTGCAGCCAGAAAACATCTGGTTCTTGTGTCAGGATTATGTTACGTAAATGCCACTTCAGGGGAGTTTGTGTCGTTCTCCAACCAAAAATGCACAGGATTTTGTACTGAATGGAGATCTTTACATTTTAGTTCTAAGCCCATCTGCTTTCAAAACGACTCCGTAACCTGCCCTACAGTGTTCAATATAAATAGTGCTGCAGATGACTCAGTCCTCACATGTGAGCACTCCAAGAAACTCCCTTCTCCCAAGCACTCACTTCATTTAGTTATAAGCACTTAACACTGAACCTTCCAAAATGAAAAGCTGCCACAGCCATGTGCAGCCTACTAACCAAAATCTACTCGTTTCCCCTCTGTTCCTCCCTGTCTCCTCCAAACATACTTAACTTCAAGCAATGTTTTTGGGTTTGTTTTAGGTTTTTGTTGGCTTTTTTTTTTTATATGTTCTAATAGTCTTACCAGTCAAGGACCTCAGTACTCGACAAGTCCTAATGAATTTGGCTTGGCTGGATTTTTTTTTTCAATTATAATAAAGAAGTCAAAGTGTGCTGTAGAATTGCCAGAATTGGAACTTTTAACGCATCCTGTCAACTTACAGCTGGACACGTACAGAAACATTGGCTCTCACCTCAGGTGAGCGTCATTTGGGAGGTTTACTGACCCAACACAGGTGCCATCACTATTGTCATTCCGTACCTATGCTTTCCAGGACTAGGTAGGTGCAATTTTGCATAGATAAAAGCTAAAACGAGCATGTCTTCACCTGACTCCAGAGGCTCAGTCCTTAAGGGAGGCGGGAAACCCAGTGAGGCGACACCCGCGCCGGGCCCGCTCTCCTCAGCGCCCGCCGCGCCCCCCCGCCGGCCGGGCTGGCCCTTCGACGACGACGGGCGCAGGCGGCCCCTGGGAGCGCCCGGGACAGGCTCATGTCCCCTGGCGAGGCAGCGTCCCACACGGCTGCTGCCCGTCCCCAACTGAAAAGACCCTCGTGTGGGATGAGGGAACGGGGAGCAGCCCTTCGGCGGCGCTGCCCTCCCGCAGCCTTTGCGAACTGCGCATCCCAGAGACCTGCGGGGCAAGACGCTGGCGTCGCTTGAGGGAACGCTGGCGCCTTGCCTGCTGGGACGGGTAGTTCTTGTCCCGCCTGAGGCGTTCGCGCCAACTACATGTCCCGTCTCCCCCCCCCCCCCCCCCCCCGCAATTGGAGGCGGAGACGGCATAAAAGGAAAGGCGACCGCAAAGGCTGACAGGAATTGTAGTTTCTTAATACGCAGAAAACGCCGGCAACTACATTTCCCATGGCTTCCAGGGAGGTGGGCCAAGATGGGCTCGCGCAAGGCATGATGGGCATCGTAGTTCCGGCGCCTCCACTCGGCCGTGCTGCGGGAGGAGGCGCCGGGGAGCTAAAAACTACTAAAATGGCGGCAGGGCAGGCTGTGGGGAGACGGTACGGGAGCTCCGGGAGGCCATACTGCGCTCGAGTCGGGGCGGTGGAGTACACGCGGAATCGCCGGAGCGAGTGCTGAGTCGGTGCCGCCGCCGGCTTCCCCCTTACCCCGGACGCTGGGAGACGCTTCGGGGCCGCAGAGGCTTGTGGGGCAGCCACAAAATGGAGGCGAACGGGAGCGGCAGCGGGAGCAGCAGCGACTCGGCTCCCGACTGCTGGGATCAGGCGGACATCGAGCCGGGCAGCGGCGCCGGCCCGGGGTCCGCCCCGCCGGCCGCGGAGGCCGAGGCCCAGCAGGAGCTGCTCGGGGCGGCCTTCAGCCGGCAGCTGAACGTCAACGCCAAGCCCTTCGTGCCCAACGTCCATGCCGCCGAGTTCGTGCCGTCCTTCCTGAGGGGGGGCCCGGCGCCCGGCCTGCCGCCACCCTCGCCCCCGCCCGGCCTGCCGCCGCCGCCGCCCCACGGTAACTGCCGCGCTGGGACGGGGCTGCGCCGGCGGGTGGGCGCTGAGGGCGGAGGGATGGGGGCCATGTTGGAAGGGCGCGGGGCCGTGCCGCGGAGGGGCCCGGGGCGAGGGCTGTTGGGCCCCCCGCGGCGGCGGAGGGGAAGGGCCACGCGGGGCTGGAGCGCGGCGCGGAGGGCCTCCGGCGGGCGAGCGGGCGAGGGAGCCGGGCTGGGCTGGGACGTGGCCGGCAGCCCGCGGGCCGGGTGGGTGCGGGCGGGGCGCCTGGGCGGCAGCGCTGGAGGGGGGCGCCGAGAGTAATGCTGGGCCGAGGTGGGGTTGGGGGGGGCAGGCAGAGAGGCCACCCGGCCCGGGGGTGGGGGCCCTGGGTCCTGACGGCAGGAGGGTCTCGTCAGCGAGGGGGGAGGGCAGGCAGGGTTGGGGGTACCGCGGAGGGGGAGCCTTGCGCAGGAGAGGGGCTTGGGGGAAGGGGCGTAAGGCAGCCGAGTCTGGGCAGAGGAGCCATGGGGCATGGCAGAGGAGCTGGCTGCGGCGTCTGATGCAGCCCGGAGAATTTGTGGGGGCCTTGGGAGGGGGTCCGCAGGCCGCTGTGGTACAGCTGGGGTGGTGGGGACTCCGCGGGGTGCGCTGCGGGAGGCCAAGCCCTGGTACAGGTGTTGTGCTCAAGGAGCAGCAGTAACTGGTGTGGTCTGGCAGTACGTGGATCCTGTGTACGTTTCCCTGGTACCTTTGCTCGCAAAGGGTCGCCCATGACGAGAGGAAACCACGCAGCTGTCTTCTTGCTAAAGCACTAGAGAAGTTGTCAAAGATTTTGGTGGTAATAAATTCAGTGTTGCTGGGGAGAATGGCACCGCTTCAGCCACCAGTGGTTCAGATGTATCTCAAATGTCTTTTTGAAGATTATATCAGTTAGTTATTTTTTTCTCATAAAATGCTGATGAATGATTAGTAGGGAAGAGAGGTTTGTCCAGCTGGCCTCAGTCAATGGACTGACTTGAAATTTACCCTGCTTTTCATTTCAAAGGATCTTTGTGTATGCAACCAACGTTTATACTAGATTTACTTTGCGTATGGGAAATTAAAGGAGAGCTACTTTTTAATTTCCAGCTCCAAACTGAAGGTCCTTCCAAACATCAGACGTGCTGGTTAACTTTGTGGTAGTATTTTAATGTCACTCAAGGAGTCTGAGACCTGATTGAGTGTGATAGTTTAACACCTTCCTATTTTTTTCTATAATTTTCTGTATCCCTATTGGTACAAAATGAAACAAGCTAGTATTTCAGATATTTGTTCTAGTAATTTAATTTCACTAAAACAACTACTTATGTTGTTTGTCATGATTTCCTGTTGATTGGGGCTTATTATTTATTGCATTCTGATTTAATATATTAGTCTTGCTTTCCCTAGTATCTAAAGTTATCAGATGTTAACAGCTAAAATCTATAACTTTCATATATGAGGCTTTAAAATTTTCATAACAGAAAATTAACCCGTTTTTTGTGTTAGAGCAAATGTTAGATTATGTGTTCTCTACAGCTATTCAGCACTCCTGATTTTTATGAGAAATTGTAGCTTATGTGCTGTGCAGGCAGGCAATACATAAGTGCATTAAAATACACTTCCAAGAAGCCATGGGCAGTCTCTTGGATTCCATTTAGAATAAATGTATATGTTAAGGTTCACAAATGTAAAGGTAGAGTAGATAGCTTGAGGCTGTGCTGAACATGTGGTGCACCTTTGGATAATCTTCAGAATTTATTTCAGTGTGTTTTTCAGCCATTGCAACCTGAATCTAAGTCTTTTTTTAACTATGTAATCAATACTGTGACTGAAAACTTTCTTGGGGTTGTGAAGTTATTCCAATAACTTTGTTTTTTCTCCCAGGCTACTTTTGTAAGGTTTCTTCTAAGGTTTCCTATATTTAATTTTTTGTTGGTAGGATTTAAACTACATTTCCTCATCTGCTCACTATATTTATTTCTTCATGCTCTCCTTTTCTGCACTCTTTTGCTGCTTCTGAGGCCTACGATGAGCTTTGTCTTTCCAGAGACTAGAGATTACTTTACTGAAAGCTTCCTGGTCATCTGGAGTGATCAGGATAGCTTTTCTTTCTATCTTAGTTGCTGAGTACATTTCTTACATCGTGCTATAATCTAACTGGTTTGAATACACCTTGCTTCTGTATCATCTTTAAGGGTTAGAATTTTGAGTTTCTGTAATTAACCTGGATGTCCCTAAGATTAAGCAGACAAAAATCTGCAGTTAAAAAAAAACAAACCACAAAATAGTTTCTTAACTGGAATACTATACTTGTTACATACTTTTCCAGGTCTCAGTTATTGAAAGTAATTGACAGTCTTGTTCTTGCAGATGTTCATATAACGTGACAACTACTTTGCTAGCTAGAAGAACTAGGTGGAGCTTGCTCTGGAAATAAGTCAGAACAACATGTGATTAGACAATGGTGCTGAATAGGTTACTTTCAGCAACCCAGTTTGCTTTTGCTCCCATAGGAAATTAGGTGTTCGTGACACTCATTCTTCATTACGTTGTGAGGAAAAAAATATTTCTATTTGTCATCTCTATTGAGGTGTGTACAAATACTGGTTTGTACTGGGAAAAGTCTAAATTATTCTTGATTCTTATGAAGGATCTAAACAGCTGTGTGTCCATTTGAGGACTTAAGTGGCCTAAAGTTAAGTTCTAGCGACACTTTTCTTCTTTGAACTTCCTCTTGGTGAGGTTTTGTTCGAGTTATAATTCCTTAGTAATTCAAAGGATGTTGTAGGTCAAGATAAATGTGTAGTAGCAGCACGGCATATAGAAAAATTCCACAGAACTGATCTCCATTATGTGGCTGTAGTGTGCATAAAAGGAAACACTATTACACACTAACTTCATCTTTTTAGTAATTTGTATAAAATTCCTGTCACTTCTGTTTAGAGCACTGAAATAATGCTCACAGAAGCCATTTAGGGAACAAGACGTTAACTTTCTAAAATTGGGAAACTCCAGAGACCTGCATTCCAAGTAGTTTACTTTAAAACTTCTGGTTTATGCATGCTTTCTTTTGATTGCAAATTGTATAGTGGGGAGAATATCTGACCGATGTTTACCACTAATATAATTTTTGCTTGCAGATAGTTTCAGAATTAGTTTGGAATTAAATTATCATTTGATTATATGCAAAAAGCATGTTGTTTAAATTTTTGAACCTAAGAAACAGATTAAAAGCATTATGTCCTAAATGTTGTAGCTGCAAGGACTTGCTTTTATCAAATTCTGTCCAAGTCAAACTTGTTTGTGTAAAATCTCTCTCTTTTGGATTCTACCAGAAATGTGAACAGAGACTCGGCAATTTTCTGTCTGCAACAGACATCGCAGTACCACAGTTCCTTCCAGTGAGCATGTCAAGTATGTCATGAACAAGTTGTGCTTCTAGGGAAACTTACTGTAGATAGCAGTTGCTGGACTAGCAAACTCACCTGAGTTAAGGCAAGGTGTGATAGTCAATAAAATGACAGTGGATTGTGTTAGGGCCTCTAAACATTCTTAATCGCAACTGCACCTTGCAGCTTCACTGTTCTGTACCATCTATGACTTATTTTTGTACTATGGTTTATTAATCTTGGAAGTGTGTATGAGATGTAATTGCATTTGGATAGCTTTTTGTTTGTTTCTATGTCAAGGCATGGTTTGGAGGTGTAAGGGAATAGTTAAAACTGCCTCATCACCACCACCACCCCCATTAGTAAGATTTCTATTATCCAAGTTTTGTTTGGATCTCAGGTGTGAGAGAAGTGAAAAAATTCTGAAAATGCAGCATCAACCTGCATTCTTGTGGTTCAATTTTTGTCATAGTTCTTGAATATCCAAAGGATTCTTGGTAAAATTGATCACAGCTGCCTTGTACGGGCTTTACTGTATTTTATGTTAGTTTTTCTTCTTTTTAGAAGTAATTTTTAAGTATGCACTGTTGACTTCGCTTGGAGCAGGAGACTGAACCAGATAACTTCCTGGGGTGCCTTCCAACCTGAGTTGTTCAATGATTTGAAGTGTGCAGTGGTTATGGTAAGAAAAAAGTGTCACTGGTACAACAGTAACAAGAACAAAAAGTGTGTGATACACATAGCAGCTAATGTAAGGAAGATAGCATTTATGCTTTTGGTGGTATTGGTGCTACTGCTTCATTTAGTAGCTTTCCTGACCACTTCAGGTAAATTTCTGAACATACTTGCTAACAACTACATTTAGACAACTTGCACCTACATTCTTGAGCCATGCAAATATCTGGCTTAAGATTCAGATTGCTTCACGCCCTCAATATCCTCGCTCACCTGCAGTAGTTACTTTTGAAATAGTTATGTTCAAGCAGCTGGACATCCTCAGCCTTTTAGCTGCTGTAAATAAATGGATATAACATCTATCTTTCTGGCTTTCCCTGCCCTCATTTTTCTTGACCTTGTAGCTAGTTGGGACATCCATATATTCCCCCCCACCCCACTAATCAGAAACAAAAGAAGGAGTTTTGATATCTTCTGCTTCAGTTCTGAAGCCTATAATTTCCAGAGTAGGATGATGAGTTATCTGTATCATCGTGTTCCCCAAAACTGGTCATATCTTGTTTTATACCATTCTCTGTAGACAGTATTTTAAGGGTCTTCAAGAATTCAGTCCTTGAGATTTCACTTTGCATATGAACTTGCTAAGAAAGTCTTGTCTAAAGCTAGTAGTCCACCATTCAAGAAGCTATCATATTAAAGGATTACATGGTCTACTCGTATCAATATTTGAATAGCCATATGCTGATGATTTCTTCACAAGTAGGGTGTTTGGTAATGCTACTGTTAGCACTTCATAACTGTAAACTTGAACTGCTTACATGACAGCAAGTCAGTGTTGTATTGTGAATGCCAGGATATGGTATAAATTCTTATTATCGAAAAAAATCTTGATTTGAGTCATCACTTGATGATCTAGAGCAGTGTTCTTCTGTATCAGCTCCTCTAGACAGATGAGCTGCACAACCTCTTTTGAAACAGTCAGTGCACAGAAAGGCTGTGTGTCTTGGCACTGACTTGCCAGATGATCAGATATAATATTCCTGTGTGATGCAGCCAAGGTGCCAATGTATTACACAGATGTCCTTTGTCTACATCTGAACTGTCCCCAGGAAGGTAGCCAGGATTGTGTTGCTCCTGTTAGAATAATTCATCACGCTTGTGGCCTTTGCATGACTCCAGTAAAAGACAGACCACTGGGAGCTGGCTGTGGACTAGGTGAACTGTTCTAGAGTCTACATGCAGTCTGCTGACCATGTGTTTAGCACCCTGGTTTGGACTACTGAATTAACGTATCTGAAAGCATGATGTTATTTTAAAACTTGATTGCTCTATCAAAATGAACACAAAAATAATTTGTGATAAATCTTGAATTCTATCAGCAATCTGGTTTTACAATTCCACTTTCAGAATTTTGGGATTTCTCTCCTGTTTTGTGATGAGAGCCATGCAAGCAAGAGAAGCAGCTGATTGTATGAAGCCAAGATAGAAATACGGAGGGTTGTTTCTTTGGTTTTTTTATTATGAAGGAATAAAGTAGTAAAAATCAGTGAAATTTATGGCTGTGTTTTGAAGAGGTCTATATGAAAGTGACACTGATTGACTTTCAGTACAAAAGTTAGTTTAGGACAGGTGATGCAATATTAAAAATGTGTTCTTTAGAACAGTCTGAGACTTGATGTGTAAATTTTACTCTTACGTGTAAATGTTAAAATCCTGAGCTCAGCCTGCTAAAAAATCCATGGGGTTCTTATGTTTGGTTTTGAGGTTGGTTTTTTTTGGTTGGTGGGGGTTTTTTTTTTTTGTTTTTTTTTGTTTGTTTCTATTCCTACTGGGTTATCAGAGATCTTTGTTAGAGAGTGGAATCCTTAACTGTTCTAGTACAGAGCTTGATTTCTTGACTATCTGTCTCAAATCAAGTTATCAACTGAGAACAAATGCTTGGCCTTAAGGAAGAGGGTTTTTCATTATGTTCTCTGAAAATCCTCATAAACTTTCATAGACTTAGTTGTGAAGAAGCATGTTGGTTTTAGATAAGATAAACTTAAGGTGTCCCCTCAGTTGGGAAGGAAAAAGGTGGGTCTTGTACTAAGCTAACATGTAATAAAATGCTGTGAATACAAAGCAAGTGCTAATTTTTTTGTGAATTTTACAGTCATGTTAAAACTATTAAAGCTGCTCTTATATTGGTGCATTTTAAAAATTGGGCTTACATCTCTGTGTCCACTGGTGAAGCTAGGTCATAGGCTATGAAGCAGGGCAGAGACAGGGAGAAAATAATTTTGGGTTTAAGTTAACTTTCAGAACAACTGCCTTATTACAGCGAACTCCTGAAAACCTTTTTTTTGTGTGTATTTTAATATATTGAATATGAAATACTTTGTTTAGCTCTAGCACTTATTTGTGCTTAAAGTAGTTTCTTGTGGCTTTTTGTTAACTAAGAATCTCTTGGGGTTTTTTTATTCTGATTCTCATGCTCTGGGTGATTGACTTGGACCTTTATTTTTTACTCTGGTGTAATTCCCTTCATGCTTTCGTTTAAAAAAAAAGGGGGGAGGTGGGGGAATATCTGTTATGTGATTCATGAAAACCGTTGCGACCATATGGCTATAGTGTAAATATGTACTGAACTCAGGTATTCAGATCACACGTATGAAAAGGTGATGGCCTAAGGTTGGTGTTATGCATTTCTTTACTCTTCAGCCTTCCAGGAATTCCTGTGAAGGAACTTGCCTGTATTGGAGGAGCAACAACAAACTCACTATACAGACCATCTCAGTTTTGTAAATAAGACACTTCTTTCAAAGGGAACTTGCCTTTTCTCTCTCTCTTCCCCCCCCCCCCCATGCAGTTTCATTAACCCCATAGTCTACCTCACTTGCCAGGTACCAGTACTGTCTAGGTTCTTATCACTCCAGCAGCAAAGCAGGCTGGCATCTGTGAGTGCTGCCAGGCATAGCAACAAATTGTGGCCTCATAAATTCTGTGAAGTCATTTGCATTGTGGCTCAGGTAAGTGCTGCTGAGGAGTTACTGGTTAAGCACTGAACAGTATCCACTTGTGTGGAGATGTCTCTCAGCTTATTCTGTGCATCTGGTAAATACTGCAGTTTACGTGAAGATGGAAGTTGTCATTACTGCTTAGCACTTGAGTTTGACTTGAGTACTGTATTTTAACTGCAGTTGTTCTAACATTGATTCCCAGTTTACCAGCTATACCTGTTCTTGTTTCATTCTAATATAATTTAATTATAAAGCAATTTTCTATTGTTTCTGTACAAGCATTCTAAACTGTTAATGCTATGAAGTTCCTGGCTTATACTGTTTTAAAACAATATTTTCAGAGGTTGAGTTATAACTTTTAATTCGTTCTACCTGTGCAGCTTTGGTTATTATACAACAAAGATGCAAGTACAAAACTTGATGTAATATGTGACAAACTCATCGGATATAGTAGAATGCTGTGGGAATGAAATGGGCAGAGTGGACTCTTGCAGTATTTCTTTAGGACATTAGCTGTATTTTAAAGAGACCAATCACGATGTTTTAAAAGTTGTGCAATTTTGGAGTCGTTATTTGGAGGATGCATATTCCTCCAGTGAATTTTAAATAAAAAAAAAAAAATTACCTTATTCAGACAAGACTCTGAATTACATAATGTCGTTGTCTGATGGTCTATCAGTAGATAAATGCAGCATGTGTATCCATTTTTGTCTTTGGCATTGACAATAAAGGTATTCCAAAATATGTCCTAGAACTCTGATGCTGAAGAGGACTAAAGATAAACTGCTCACCTTGTGTAATACAGTGAATAAGGTTGCAACAACAGTTCTTGACTTATGGTTTAAGGAGAGATGGAGTATGGAGGATGCTATGTAAAAACTAATTGTTGTTTGTCACGTGTAAATCCAAGAATCTGAAGCATTACTTGAAGATTTGGCATCATTTAAGACATGTTCTCACTTTAAAACCAGATTTCATACAAACTACTTTTTTAATTTCTCTCATATGACAAGATTCCAATCTGAATGATTTTCACTGATGAAGATCTAAAATTTTCAAGCTGAACTTGAAATGTGTTACAGATTTTTCTAATTTGTGTTTAATTTGCCATATGCAATGTTTTTACCAGTAAACTGTTAACAGTAAATATTGTTAGTTATTTTCCTGACTTCCAGAAAACACAAAATTAAAAACTTTGCATATCTACTTCAATATTTTGCAGGGATCAGGGTAAGTTAGAAGGACTACTTAAAACTTTTCTCAGTTTCTCTCATCTTTAAAGGTATTTTGTTACAATGACTGTCCTTATCTCATGGGCAAAATCAGCAAGGTTACTTCAGTTCACTGGATTTGCCCAAACATTTTGCCACAGGGACAGTGCAGAGTTTGGACTTCTTCTCATGTCTTAACCCAGATTGAGTCCTAGGTAGTAAGCCTATCAACTAGATGCAGAATTGCCATCTCCTTTTTATGTGATCCAAAGATTCCCTGGGTGTTTCAGAACTGAAACTTAAAGGTGAAGTGTTTTTCCTTGAATTACTGAGATTGCCTTTCTGTTCTTTCTGCCATGGCACTAGTAGTGCTCTTCCACCCAGCTGATACGTCGCTTCAGAGTGCTGATCCACCCAAAAGCTGATAGGTTCTTTGCTAGTTCAGTTTTTGGTCAGACCAGCTCCCTTTGTGGAGTAGTTATACATGCACTAAGGGCTGACACGAGACAAGAGATGACAAAGAGCAAAATGCGGCAACCCAGCCGTCTAAGAAGCAGTAGGACTGCATCCTTCTTTTCAGGTGATAGTCTTAAAGACATAGTTCAGGCAATCTGTTCATTTTCACACAAATGATAAACCTGCCCCTTTAAAGTCAGACTTTTCTTTTGTACATTTGTTTGCAATGTACCAGTGTCTGAAATAACCTCATGTAACCTGAAATTGTTTATCGGAAGTAAACAATTATTGAGGGGTGTTTATCTTTATCACTTAAAGCCTGTTCTTCTTGAAATTAAGATTATTTATTTTACTTTGTTTCTTTACAATGAATTTTTTTGGAGAGCGGTTTGTATTCCTTTTCTGCTCTGAAGGAACAGTGTATGTTTCATGTCATTCAGTGTCCTCTTTCAAAGCATGCCTGCCACTTGTGTACCAAAGTGACCAGAATCTAATAAGTGGCTGTGGTCATAACTTAATACCTGTTACCCCTTGATTGTGTGGCATTAGTACTGTTTAGGATCCATACACAAACTGTCTTATTGATTCTCTTGTGTGCTAGACTCGTACAAAATTTAACAGATGGACCTGTTCAGATTAACAATTCCGTATCTCCTCTCTGTTATTTGTGAAGAAACTTTTCTCCTGTCTGCATGCCTGTTGTATTACAGACCAGAAAGTAAAAGCTGAGTTTGTTATGAATGCTGTTGATTGACAGTGTATTTCTAATGAATTAAATAACTCTTCAGCCACTTGTAGGCTTCTGTTTCAAGGCAAGTGCATAAATACTGTCATTTAATACGTTTTTCATTATGGATAAACTTCAGGAGTAAAATCAAAAGCTTGTTGAAATGATCTTGTAATGAAAATATGTATGCATCCCAACCATAGTGTCTGTGAAATAGCCAACAGTCTTTTGATGTGTTACAAAACAGAGGCTTTAGGTTCATATCTAGGTTATGTGCCACCTGCTTACCACACTCAAATGGGCTGATTTGAGTCTTTTCCAGCTCTCAAATGAGAGTAATATATCATTTCTTACAAGGAATCTCAAGGTATTCTATTCTTATGCTTTTACTTACTGTATTAAGTCATTCTCTTAAAGTTTTATTGCTGTGGGCTTGGGACCGTGGAGTGCAGATCATATGTGATATAACACAGGAGCGTAGGGAACAGTCTCCTCTCCTGTGTTGCTGTGCTCACTCCACTGTTTTCTGCTGGTCACTGGGTGTTGTGCTATGACCCACATTCACCCTGCCTGCAAGCTTTGTCCTCTGGCCATCTTCCAGCTTTTGCAGCACTGCTCCAGTTTATAGAAGTCTGTAGCAAATACGCAAACAGCACGAAAGCAAAGAGGCTTAGAATCAGGTCCTTCTCTGTATGTTTTTGTTCTTTTGAGCGGATTTGTTTCATCTTTAGGTCCCATCATGCGTATAGAGCAAGTAATGCTGTAAGATCTGTGTTTTTATAATGACATTGAAGGAGAGATGGAGTACAGCTAAACAGAGGGTATGAATTTGGTATGTGGCTGAAAAATGTAAGATAATGAACTTGTTTCAAAGAATTACAAAGTTGAATTTATACCAAGAGAAAACTAAGTAGGTTGAGGTTTTAGGGATAATTATAGAATGCCTCTTGATCATGTGGAATAATGTCCTGAAATGTCAAGTGGTGTAATTGTTAATTGGAACATATCACTCTTAGTAGCTTTAATAATTAGTTATACCTCAGCATATAGTTTAGTGGCATGGTTTAGTGCATGAGAAGATTGCGTGATCTATCCAGAAAACATACCTGTGGCTTTGATATGCATGTGACTGCTGAGATTGCCCTCTGAGTAATGTGACTATATTATGATGTTTAAGAGGACTGGCAAACTTACCAGATGTATGAATGAGTTTGTCATCTCTTGATCCTAATAACTACAGAAGATCTTAAGAATTTATTCTTAATAGCTTGTTTCAATTTTCTACTCAATGCTTATGTGAAATTGAGGCGCAATAGCATTGTAGGTATGCCTATAAACTGAAGCTGGCAGAACCTTTCCATACAGTTGTGACACCACACACATTGTATTCTTTGGATACAATGAAACTGGCTTGAGATTTTTAAACACTGATTAGATACTAACATTTAAAATAGCCAGTATGCCCCAAAGGGATGGGCAGATAAAATACTACCTATAAAAAAATTGCTTCCTTTAAAACTTGCTTTAAGTGTATCTTTCCGGGGGGGTGGAATTGAACTTTTTAGACCTGGCGTATTATTTTCACAACTTCTAGGCAGTGTTCTTTAGAAATATTTGTGCTTGGCGGCTATACTTAATACTGTTTTCAGGGGGGAGGTGTTTTTTCTTAAATACACATCTTGCAATAAAATTGGGAGATGGTCTTTTATGCCTAAGTGTGGAAATTGGTTACATCAGTGCATTTTAAAAGTTAAAATTTTTCTCTTCAGGTGCACCTGTAGAAACTTCTCCAGAGGAGCAGACAGCCTCTTGTGAAGGTAATTGTTTTCATGTTCTGATGGTACACAACACAGCTCCATTAAACATGATGTAAAAAAAATTATTGCAAAGAATCTCCTTTTTAAAAATCTCTATGAACCTTTTCCAATTTTCATTCTCTTTATCCTCATACTACTATTGTAATGCAGTGTGGTTATCTGTGGTTATTTACAATTTTATAGCCAGGCGAGCAAGGCACATAAAGACCAAGTGGTTTATTGAAGGTCATAAAGCTTGCATGAAGCAGAATTTTTTTTTAATTCAATCTGTATATTAAATAGCATTGGCAAGTGCCCAAACATCTGAACTATCCTTTTATTTATTTAGTCACTCCGTTTTTCTTTGTTCTTGATACTGTCATGGTAAATATGTGTCCTTAATGATGCTTTTTTTTTCTTTTTTTTTTTCCCTAGGTTCAAATGCTGCTGTTAACATGGAAATTTCAGAATCTGTTGGTAAGATGAGAATTGTTCCATTTCACTATGATAGTACTATAAAATACTACTATAGTGGTTTTGCTGAATCATTGCAAACAAAATTGAAGAATGCCTTATTGAGCCTTTGCATTTTTGGTCCTTACTAACTTTTGTTGTGCCTTTATACTTAAGATTAGGAAAGAGGTAATTGAACACTAGTATGCATTGACAGGTGCAATTGGATTACTTGGACATGAAAAAGCTTCAGTGCTTTATTAAAAATAATTTCATATTACAAATATGTGTGAAATGGTGATTAAAAAAAATGTTAAAGTGATCAGTAATATGAGCAATCAGAACATGGAAATAGTATCTTTCTGCTTGTATTTGTATGGCTTTCGAGAGAACTTAAACCATTACCCCTCCTTTTCTTTCTAAACATATGGTGGCGTACGTCTCTGTGGATTCAGACCAGCATGATGGTCTAAGTGGATCTTCAGATTTGTTTTTTCCTTTTAAAATTGTTGCCTTGTTAAAACAGAAGTCTCTTAACCCCTGTGAATCATAGTTTTCTGATGTCAGCACACAAGCTAGTTTGAAAGCTCCCGGTAATAATAATTTCAGAAACAAGCAGCAGTTGCTTGGAAGACATTAACAGACTGGATAGTTGAAGTCTTTTGATTGCATCTTTGGGGCAGGGGCTTTTCTCCATAGTCACTGCTTTTAATTTCATTATCTATTTGAATATATCTAACTGGTTAATTTTTAGTGGAAAATGGAGAGACAGAAATGTCCCCGGAAGAGTCATGGGACCACAAAGAAGAAACAAGTGAAGCAGAGCTAGGAGGTGGTCCCGCAGGGGATGCAGGGCCTTCTGAAGAAAGCGCTCAGGAAATGATGGAAGAGGAGGAGGAAATACCAAAACCGAAATCTGTTGTAGCTCCACCAGGTGCTCCTAAAAAAGAGCATGTAAATGTAGTATTCATTGGGCACGTAGGTAAGTTGTAAGTGAATGTGAAGTAATTGGATCTTTGTGTTTTGTATTATCTAGAACTTGGGCGATTAGAAATTAATCCTGCTCTTTATAGGGATGTATGCATTCACTATGTCTTCAGGTTAATAGGAACATTCATTCTAGTGAAGCTACTCTGGAAAAATTAAAAAACTTAAAAGAAAGTCTTTCAGGGGTAGAGTGCCAAGGATAGAGTGCCTGTGTTCTCTTGGACACAACAGTGTCTGTGTTCATGGTTTCTCAAGTACCTGCTCTGTTGAGGGCTTAAGTGACATATCTGTGTTTATGATACAAAGATCAAAATCAGAAAGCAGTGCTCCTTTTCTGCTTGCTTTAAATATTTTCAAAGGGTTCTTACTAATTGTTATTAAATTAAGAAATTATTATTCAAAATATTAAAAATTGTAGAGCTATAAACAATAGATGAACATAATTCAAGGTTAAAAGAAGCATTTATAGCAAAATGTCCCAATTGAATAGTTTCAACAAGCTTCAGAAAAATCTTAAGTGGTGTCAAAAGTACAGAAAAATTATTGAATCACAAGTTTTACACTAAATTCTGTATTTTCATTTGTATGGTCTCTTATCACCTTAAAAGTACTGTAACTTAGTCCTCAGGTAAATTCAGAATGGAGTCACACAAAGTAAAGAGGCAGTGGGCAGAGGTACATCCTGATATTGCAGAGCAGCCTACAGAAGTTAGGTACAAGGGAGAAAGGAAGCAGGGAAGGGGCTTTTGCAAGAGCTTCCCACACTCTTAGCCCATGCTTTTGCTGGATCACTGCTTTGTTGAGGCTTTTTTTGTTATGGATAATGCCAGGTTTATATGTATGAAAACAGAATTTTCAAAATTCAGTGTAATTGAATTGACAATGAAATATTATGGAAACAAGGGAAGCTGAGAGATGCTTCCAAAACTTAGATTACAATTAAAAATATATCTTTGGAAATAAATTAGATGACCTTGTTCATAATTGTTTTCTTTTTCTAGGATTTTCTTTTAAATTGTGAATGACTTAATTTTTTAATTTTTTTTTTAGATGCTGGCAAGTCAACTATTGGAGGACAAATAATGTAAGGAAACTCTTAATCTTTTGATTTGCTGTTCTTTCTTGTGAATTAAAAGTACATTAAGTAAAATGAGTAATATTTTCTTTATGGCTTAAATCAGCATAGATTAATATTTTTATAATAAAATGTTACTCTCCCTGTCAATTTAGTTACTTATTATGTTTGGAATTTCTGAATTCCAGCAGATCAAATCTTATCACTATAGGAGTTTCACTCACTTAATGGAAACAGCTATGCAAAAGCATCCATTATTAAATTAAAAAACTGAATCCCTTTCTTAGAACATGATTCTGTTTTTCTTTGTCATTTTAAAATGCTATTTGAAACTGCTTTGTACCCTTTGTTAAACTTTGTCCTTTTTGTGAAGATTAAAAAAAAAAATTAATATCCTTATTCCCTGGTGCTAACATTGTCAGGCATAATTTGATTTCAAAATGTGAAATTATAGTAGTTAATCTTTTAAGTCTATTTTAGAAACAGTATCTAAAGACTGCAATATTTTTGAGACAAAAGTAAATAAATGCAGCTAGATCTTGCAGTTTGTAAAAAAGCAAGAACGGGAAGTGGTACATGAAGAAATAAATGATATCCTGCTGATGCAAAGTATTTCTAGGTTTTTAAAATAATATTCTCAGCAAAAGTGGGAGGTCTTTGTCTTGGCATCTTCATCTTGTTTTGTTTTGACCAAACTGGAATGTTGGAATTGTCATGCTACATTTAACCTTGTAGTTCATACTAGAGCAAATTAGCATTTTATTATCTGATGTGTCTGAGTATCCTTGTAGAAGGAGATGCCTATTCTGAACACTCCTACCGATATGTTACGTTCCTAAAGCTTTTTGTGGTCTTTCACTTTTTGGCAGAATATCCCTTTGTTGTAAGATGGAGGGGGGAATTTGGTGCTTATACCAACTTTGTCATTAACCCTTTATTTACTGTTATAATTAATTTTCCTTATAAACTAAGTAGTTTACTTTTATTAGAAAATCAGGTAGAAATATCTGAGGGAAAAATATTGAAGTTTTAATATAATAAAACTGTTCAATACTCACTTCTTTCTGTAACTGAAAGATATCTCTTAAAATATCAGTTTCTTTGTTCTAACTAAAAAGAATTAAACAAAAAATATTTTTCTTTACATTTCAGAAATGGGTGAGGTGGGGTGTGAAAAACTCTATCACGGTTTTTACTTAATTTTGAAATATTGGATTAGTGTCAGAAATGGACTTAACAGATGTAGTTTCTTTTCAAAACTTGCCTCTGCAGAACATTTTATAACTAAGGCTTAAAAAAAGACATTCTTCATACTTCAGCTGAAGTGGTGCTGGTGTACTTTTACATATCAGATAATGGTGTGGCTTTTTGTGGAGGAAAAAATTCCACTGCTGCTCACATCAGGCTGTTCCAGTTTTTTAAAATAATCTGTAGGGATTGTATAAGTATTTAGCTGTTTGGAACTATGTTTCTGCTTATGTAAAATTGCACTTTTTTTTCCCACCCCCTCCTTTCTTAGGTATTTGACAGGAATGGTTGACAAAAGAACACTTGAAAAATATGAAAGAGAAGCTAAAGAAAAAAACAGAGAAACATGGTATGAACTTACTGAGGATAATAGCCTGCTTTTCTCTTTGCACCGTGATGAAAATGGGAAACTGTTTTTTAGGCTCTGTCCCTTTAGCGCTGGCTGCCTGCTGGAATGGGGTTTGAGTGTGGGGGGAGGAATCTCTTGTTTTTCTCCAGTACTTCTTTAACTAAAACTATACAAAACAGCGCAATTCACATTGGAACAGGTTTTGCTGCTCTGATGCTTTGGTAAACCTAGCTGGTAAAAAGGAATACAAGGCAACCACTTTTCTCAGGCAGCTCTTGGGGTCATTCTATCTGTACATCTTTCACCTGTAAACAGCAGAGTTATCCAAGGGACAGAGATTAAAGCTGTCAGTTTGGCAGACGAGGAGAGAGTGGGTGGATAGTTTTGGCTGTCACCTTATATCTCATTTTTATATGAATAAAGGTAGAGTCCACAGTTCTTAAGTTTCCTCTGGGTAAGATACTGCTGCTGTCATGTATGGATATTTTGCAGGCTTCTTGTTTGTTTTGGGTTTTGTTGTTGTCTTTTGTTTGGTTGGGGGGGAGAGGGGGCTGGTGTATGTGTGCGTATATATACGCCTGCTATATATATACGTATACATAAAGCCTGCTTTCTCCTTCAAACAACTGCAAAATTGATTTTCTTTCTGGAACCTTTCCATTTTTGGCTGTGGTGGAGGAAAACAGGGGTTCAAAGGGCTTGGGAAAAAAAGCAGCTAAAGACTTCCTTAGGGGTAGAGCAGCAATGGAGCACTCAAGGGGTGGGCATTGACCTGAACTAATGGTATTATGTGTGAGAAAGGGGGGATAGAAAGGGTGACATACGTTCTTTTTATCAAGCAAGCATCATCCCCCTATTGGGAGTTGACCATAGTAATAAATGTTTCAGGACCTTCCTCAAAAACCCTGGACAGTTTGAAAAACAGATTTCCTCTTCCCCCCTCCTCTTTTAGAGAGTGAGTTGCAGGAAGTGCCTCCTTGAGTGCTATTTTTACTCTTTTAAATATGTCATGATACACAGCAGAAAGTATGATGTACCTCTGTGTCATTATCAAAGATCTTGTTAGCTTGCTTCTTATGTTGAGAGTCTTGAAATTTGAGAGGTTTTACTTTGTGATTCAGAAAATTCTATACCGTAGTGCAGAGCTGACATTTCAGTCAGAAATGCATCTTTCCCTAAAAAACGCTGTGTGCAAAAACGACTTCCCATCCAGCTACCAGGCATAAATTCCTGCTTGACTCTTGTTAGCTGAGTGAAACCTGACCTTTGGCTTGGCTGAAATCTTCCAGAAACACAGGCCATGGTGAAGATTATGACACATAGGAACATGCATACTAGTACAAACCAAAAGCCATCTAGCTTGCTATCTAGACCTCTATCAGTGACAAACAGGTACTGCCTAGGGAAGACTGTGATTATATATCCATAATTCCCAATGCTTAGTGCTTTCTCTGACTGAAGAACCTCTTGAGCTGGAAAGGACGTCTTTGTATTTAATAGTCCCTGACACTCCCTCCCTCATCGCTGGTCAGCTGAGTTAGCAGTGTCTCTTCAGACATTATCCAGTCAATACAAAAGACTAGCTAAAGATCTTTATAAGCTGCTGTTAACAGTGAAAAATACTGGTATGTTAAGCCAGTTCCATTTAGTTATTACTACTTTTCTTCTCCTTGGGGTATTTTTTCTCTCTCCTTTCTATTCACCTATTCTATTTTCTATTCTATTTTCACAAAACCTGGAGCTAAATAATCTTTTTTTGAAACTTCAGTTCATCTGTTTAACTTAAATCTAACTTGTTTGTCAATGGCCAATGGGATAAAATATGACTGGGAGGGGACAAGAGTTGATATGATCAAAGTATCAAAGATAGGGTGAATAAAGGTGGTGTCTATTTCATACCCAACTTGTGTTTAATATGTGCAAATAAATAAGAACTAATAATAATGATTCTCATAATATGAATATGTGCAAATCGGAACTAATTTTTTATTTATGCTGAGAAAGAGGAATTGGTTTGTAATTGATCCAGAGGTGGTTTTCAAACTGAGGCAAAGCTTAAAGTATTTGAGCTTAGATCATACGTGTGTAACTTAATTGAAAATCATTTTTTAGAATTGCGTCTTAGCAATGTGAGGGAGAGCTAGCACTGGGCACTACAGCCAATGGTATATATACAAAACATTTAATGGAAAGTCACTGTTGGTCTTGGAAATGCTTAAGTTCAGTAATGCTGAGGTGGTTAGAATAGTTGAGCAGAAAAAAAAGACATTTTATGATAAACAAATATTACATAAATTTATTAAAAAATACAAAAATAGAATATTTGGGTTGGTGTGTTTTTGGTTTTGGTTTTTTTAGGTACCTTTCATGGGCCTTAGACACAAACCAAGAAGAACGAGACAAAGGTAAAACAGTAGAAGTGGGTCGTGCCTATTTTGAAACTGAGAAGAAACACTTCACTATTCTAGATGCTCCTGGACATAAGAGCTTTGTTCCAAATATGATTGGTGGGGCTTCTCAAGCCGATCTTGCTGTGCTGGTAAGGACAAATCAGATTCTTTTATTTTGAATATATTCTGGAGTTAAGCTTTTAATTTTTATTTTTTGTTACCTTGTTAAGTCTACCAAGTTGAGTGGTTTTTGGAGTAACTTAACAGCTTCATAAAATTGTCCACAGGTGTTGTGATTTTTATATATGTTGGTGCAGAAACTAACAGGTAATATTGAGGAGATATACCAGTGCATTTTGAAAGCTTTTACCAGTTTTGACTACCCAAAGTTATTTTTTAATAAGGCGGTATTACCCATTGTTGATTGTTCTCTTGAGAGAATTGTAGAACTTCTATTAAAATGTGTATTTTTAATTAGGTTATTTCTGCAAGAAAAGGAGAGTTTGAAACTGGATTTGAGAAAGGTGGACAAACAAGAGAACATGCCATGTTAGCAAAAACAGCAGGTGTAAAACATTTAATAGTTCTTATTAATAAGATGGATGATCCAACTGTAAACTGGAGTAATGAAAGGTGAGTTTAATATTTTTTTAAAAAAAATTCATCTTTTTATTAAAAGATACTGAAATCAAGTAATTCCTAAGTAATTTTTTGCTTCCCATTGTTCCTGAAAGAATGCTAGACTGCTGGACTAAAGACAGAGTTTATCAAAATTGCGGGGAAAAACAGAAGCATAGTGTGTAGGACAGTGCCTCTCAACTAAGCTTGAAGTTCTACGCTACTTTAAAACATTCCCTTTCAACTGTTTGGATCCATGCAGCCATATTTAACAAATCCATGCATTCTAACATAGTTTAATTGTTGACTTGGAAACTTTACACTGAACCTAAAAGGAAGTGACTCTGTTTTCAGTAGTTTAGTTTGCCAGATTCTTGATTGCTTGGTCATGTTTCTGCTAAACTCATAGCTTAGATTTGGTGAGAACAGCTTTATCCTGTTCACCTTATGTGTCCACCATGTATTATTTGGAGTTGTTCTTTTATGATAAGCTGAATTGAATAAGCAAATAATACATTAAATCTGGTTCATGATTACAGTCTGAGAAGTGGGGAGGGAGGGAATCTTATGATGATACAGGCCAGATAAAAATAACTAGAAAGTCAATATGTAATATGTAAATAACTAATAAAAAGGATTAAGGGGGCGGGGGGTCTGCCCTAATGCTCAAATGTTACTAAAGGGTTTTAATTTCCCTATGTGTCAAAACTTGGGTCTTTTTATGGCTTCTGTCACATCTTTCTTCTCACCCCTTCAAGATGGGTGCTAAAAAGTATAACTTAGTCCTTCCCTAGAGATACTTGTGTAATGATGGGGTACAGTTTTCTTCTACAGTGTAATAGAAAGAGTTGTTAGAGAACTTGCTCTGCTGTTGAGAATTGGGAAAGTTTTTGTGGAAAGCTATGAGGGACTATGCAACCTTAGAACATTAGCCTAGTTTACTAAGACAATAAGGCATGCCCAGTTGTGCTGTCTTTGTCCTGCCCCAACCTTCTGACATTATTGAATTCAGCTGAAACTGAATGAGGGGAAGTAGAGTAATAGAAATAAATAGCATTAAGTCTTAGGAGATTATGTAGGAGGTTGGAGGAGACCAAGCCACTACTAAAGTGAAAGCCTGCAGCATGACCTCAGTAGCTGTCTGCCTGGTCTCTCTTGCTATCTTGGCCTGGATCTTTTGCTTAAAAGCAGATACAGCATATGCTGCTGCTTGTCCAGCCCAGTAATGGAGGTATATGGATAAAACTGATTATGCTTTATGGAGCAGAGGAATGAGGGGGAATAGGCAATACCAAGTTGTGCTGGAAGATTGGGGAAAAGATGTAAACAGGCCACTAAGCTTTATTAGGTTTGCTTGCTGCTCACAGAATAACTTAACTGATGAAAATTAAATATCTGTGGGTTTTGTTGAAAGCACAAGTATTATGTCATGCTGGAATAATTGAAACTTATCTTGATCTGCTTGTCATTTGAATAGATACGAGGAATGTAAAGAGAAACTGGTGCCATTTTTGAAGAAAGTTGGCTTCAATCCCAAAAAGGATATTCATTTCATGCCCTGCTCAGGACTGACTGGAGCAAACCTTAAAGAACAGTCAGAATTCTGTCCTTGGTATATGTATGTATCTTAAATTGAACAACTTGGGTATTTGCTATATTTCAATAAAAGTAAATGCTACAGTGAAGCTAGGAAGAAGTATAGCATAGTATATTGCAGCTGTGTTCTAAAGTGCTTGAGGAAATAAGATCAGGGCAACAAGAACACAGCCACACAATGAGCCAAATAAAAGCCTTTGCTAACTGCAGAAGATTAAGTTAGCAGACTCAGTAATAGTATTAGCAATATTCTTTGTCTTTGAGTTTGAGTGCCATACTAGCCCTTGAATTTCCCAGTGATACTGCAGTTGACATGTTGCTAGAATGAGTAACTGATGTGAACAGTTTAGTGACAAGCCATGTCTCTCACTGGATGTCATGTTCTCCAATACTGTTCGTGGCAGTTAAAACATATTAATGAAAATCGTGTTTGGACCTAGCTTATATTTTTGTATTTCTGAAACATATTACACATCTAGCAAGATTCTCAAAGGAATAATTAATTTGTGTAAAATATGCCTGGACCATAACTTTAAAAACTCCATGCACTTTCTGGGTATTAACATGTTAGCCAGGGTAAAGTGGACACTAATGATGGGATGTTATGATAGATTTAACTTCGGGGTCACTGTTCTTAATGATGACAGAATGAAAATCATTCCTTTTGTTGGACTGCATTTATCCATTCTGAGTAATTTTTAAATGGAAGGGTGCTCATGAAATTGAAACAAATGCCTTTTGCTCTTCTAGTGGATTACCGTTTATTCCATACCTGGATAATTTGCCAAACTTCAACCGTTCAGTTGATGGACCAATCAGGCTGCCAATTGTGGATAAATATAAGGTACAAATTAAAATAATAGGATTGAAAGTATAAATGGACTGTTTCAGAAAACAGTAAAAGGGCTGTTTACTGTATTTTTAGAGGGTATCTTTTTTTTTTTCTTTGATATGTCTACATTTCTAACTGTAGAATAGAGGTGGAGAGGGGAAGTAAATAATTTTGGCATTATATGAGACTTAAAATCTGTAATCTTTCATGAGAACAGTTTCTAAAACATTAAGTATAGCAGTGCTAAATAACTTCATAGGGTTAAGTAACCATACTTAGAGTTAAATCATAAATAGAGCAGAATTTTTAGAAAAATGTTTCCAATTTTTATGTAATGACTTCTTTTTGTGAAGGATATGGGCACTGTGGTCCTTGGGAAGCTGGAGTCGGGCTCTATTTGCAAAGGACAACAGCTTGTGATGATGCCAAACAAGGTATGGTAAGGTTTAGATATTAAAAAATGTCACTACCCTAAAAAGGAGCTTGATTCTTAAAGATATTCATTACTTTAAATCAGAAAATTTTCTGTTGCTCAGTTGAACACAACTAGGCTTTCATGTTTCCTTAGCATTTAAAACTCAGGTTGTCTCTCCTTAGTAAACTCAATTGCTGGGTATCGTAGTTTATTTGAACTTTGCATTTGTCCAGTTGGCCCACAAAACCTTTTTCCTGCTGTGGGTTAATATTGCTCAAAACTTTCCTTCTTTTTTCCACCTTTTTTTTTTTTTCTGTTCCCCAAAGGGAAATAGGAAAAAAAAAAATTAAAGGATGCAGACGGTACACGGTGTGTTCCAATGAAAGACCCAAAGTTTGCTTTAGTTAAGAATGGTGGGTAGCTGTTCCATAATGCAAGATCATTATTTGGAATCATTGTGCTGCCCTGAAGAATGTGAAAATATAAAAAATTAAGGATGTGAAAACATAGTTGGGGAGAGGCGGTGGATGAGAATAGTGTATTCAACTAATGGTGTTGTTTCCATTGGTTTCTCACCTAGTCATATCATCTTGATTTAAGCTGATACACTTTTTCCAGTTCTGTAGGCTGAGGTAGTTTGCTAGAAAATGTCTCAATACTCAAATGTACAATAAATCTACAGCTTATATGAAAGTTGGTATTTCCTAATCAAAATATGTTAATTAGATTGAATTCCATGTCACTTTTCTCAAGAGCTGCTGAAAGTTGAAACTAAACTTAATTTAAGATTACGCTTTTCAGTTTTTAAGGTAATTTAACAGACAGTGGCTTTTTATAAAACTGCTTGACATGCATCTGACACCCATGTTATTTGGGGGTTGATTAGGAGAAATTAATAAACTGTAAATGGCTTTACCTAAACTGTTACAGAATTTGTATTCAGTAAATAGTGCTTTTGATTACACACTTTTTTTATTACTTTATCAGCTCACAAGGATTGAACTAAAACTTCAGGAAGTCAGAACAATAGGCATCTTTCTGAAACTACTCCTTTTTTAACTCTTCTGCCTTTCCAATATTTATTTTCTGTTGGTATCTAGTACTGTGTAAAGATAGAAAAATCAGAAGAGAGGTTACAACATATAGGAACATTAGGAAATACATTTTGGTGTTTGCTTGGAGTGCATTCATTAATATACATTTGGTACGTTTATCATCTTCTCCAGGAAGTCTTGTAGAATTTTGGGATTCTAGGATTTCCTGGATTATGTTAATATTCAGACTGTTATATTTTGAATGTAACAAGTCTATACAACAATATGGCTTTTGCATTCTTCTTAGATAATATGCATTCATTGTATCTCTCATATCTTTATAAGTTTTAAACTCATTTCACTTTGAGAAATAATGGATATTTTTAAAATTTGCTTTCCATTGAATATATACTACAGAATTATATTAGAATACATTTGATTAAATATTCTATTTTAAACATTAGTAATTTGTCATTCAAATATTTTAAATGTTCTGAAGCTTGCAGAACTGAATATAATTAATTTAAACTGTAACGGAATTATTTATTGAAATCCTGTTGTATTAAAATGATTCGGTACCAGACTAAAATATTCACAATAGAAAACTGCATCTTTGCTTTCTTTAAGCACAATGTGGAGGTTCTTGGAATCCTTTCTGATGATGTAGAAACTGATTCCGTAGCCCCAGGTGAAAATCTAAAGATCAGACTGAAGGGAATTGAAGAGGAAGAGATCCTTCCAGGATTTATTCTCTGTGATCCCAACAACCTGTGTCATTCTGGACGCACGTTTGATGCCCAGGTAGAATAACTAGCATTTAATTGCTGTATAGATGGGTAAAAAGCATTAAAATAGTTTGCTTGTGTTTCACCAAATCTAAGCTTTAGTAGTTTGAAGTTTCAGTTCAGATTTCTTTATACTATCATATCTCTAAATTGACAATAATATATATACCTAACACTCTGACATCATCAATATGAGTTTTTTAAAATATAATTTCTTTTGAATGTAACTTCTCAATGAAGTTTTGGATACCTATAATTGTGAAAGCAAGATCTTGTCAGGCCAATTCTTCATTTTATACTTTCATATTGTAAACAACTTGATCGCTTAAAATGTTGTTTCTTTCACAAAAATTTGTTGTGTGTTTATTGTTCAACTATACATTTTAATATAGTTCTGTATTGGCTATTCTCTGCTCTTTCATAATTGAAACAAGGAAAAAATCATTTATTTTTAATTGTTTTACAGATAGTGATAATTGAGCACAAATCCATTATCTGCCCAGGTTATAATGCTGTGCTGCACATCCACACCTGTATTGAAGAAGTTGAGATAACAGTAAGTGTCCTTTTAAGTTGTGATGTGAATATAGTCGCACACGCTTGTGCTTGTTGGGGTGAGAAGTTCTGTCGTGACATACATCTGTAGAGCAACTAATGCACCAAAGCTCCAGCCTTGAATGGAATCTTTGGTCAGTACCATAACCAAAAATGTCTGTAACTGTTAGCATAAGACTTCAGAAAAGTGTGGTAAGTCATGACTGACTCTCTTATGCAGTAAATCTTAGAAGGTTTTTTTAATTTAAGTATTTTCTTTCTTAGACCACTTCAGTTTTGTTTGTAAAGAAAAAATAATACTTACTTTAGCACTCATAGCTATTATTTTTTTTTCTTATACAGGCCTTAATCTGCTTGGTAGACAAAAAAACAGGAGAAAAAAGTAAGACACGGCCCCGTTTTGTGAAACAAGATCAAGTATGCATTGCCCGTTTAAGGACAGCAGGAACTATCTGCCTTGAGACATTCAAAGATTTCCCTCAGATGGGTCGCTTTACCTTAAGAGATGAGGGTAAGACTGCTTGATCAACAGTTATTAACTGCTGCAAAAATACAGTTATTCGAAATAGGAGATCGTGCATGGCAATGAGGTATGAAAAAGCTGGTATCTAGTGGAAATCACTGTCTGGGTAACAGTGGAAAAGTAAATCTAAGAAAATTGTTGTTGTTGTTGTGCAGAGTTCTCACTAGTAAAAAAAGGTGGTTTTTATTTTAGAGGAATAATGTACAAAAATGTGCACTGTGAAACAAAAGGTTGAATTTGAAAAATTACCAGCACTGTTTCTTAATGTAGGTAGACGTTCCAGGATGCAATATGATTACCATAGTTTGTCTATTTAAAGTTAGAAAAGATAAGGGTAGTTATATGTCGGGCTTTTAACTCATGCTTACCCTGGTAAAACTCATAGATTTGTGGGACATATTTAAAATAAATTATCTTTAAAAGCAGTAAACAGATCTGGTAGAACGATTCTGCCTTGCCTTCTCCTTAGATGACTATAGAGCAGGCTTTCTGCAATCCACATTGTATTCTTTACTGTGAGAATAGCAGTTTTACCATTTTTAAGATTTTATTGTGCTTTTGAAATACACTGGTGCTTTCATTCTACAATACAACAATTTATTCTCTGTATTATTTCTAATACTCTGAAGAGCCTGTATTTTTGGGGAAAGTTTTCATGTTCTTGGAGCCTTACACATTCTTTTCACAGTATATGTAACTCTACTGTTTGTCTCCTTGGTTTAGGTAAGACCATTGCAATTGGAAAAGTTCTGAAACTGGTTCCAGAGAAGGACTAAGCATTTTTCTCAATGATCCCCGCACAATACTGTGAGGAAAATCGACTCTGCAAAAGCCTACTTCACACCGCCTTCTTATTTTCTGCCCATTGATAAACTTCTCCCCATATTTTGCAAAGACAAATTTCACAGCAAAGGTCCACATTATGTCAGCTTTCTCATATTGAGAGCTCTGCTATGCCACTGTTGAATTTTCCCAAAAAGAATTTTTTTTTTCTCCCAAATTCTGCTTCCTTGGAAAGATTCGGCAATAGCTTTGTAAGTGATGTGGACATAATTGCCTATAATTATGAAAATCTAAAGGATTTTTAATGTTTAATTTCCCCCAGCATATATATTAAGACCTCTTTTTCCAGGCAGATCATTCAGAGTGTGCGAGTGTGTGTGCACATGTTACAAAGATGACTACCATGTTAATAAACTATTAAATTTGAAATCTTTTTCGGTATTTGAATTGCTTTTGAATAATGTTTTTTATCCAGATGTAACACAGTTGCATTAGCTTTTTAACCTTCCAGTAACCTAGATATTTGGTTACTTGGACTTTTCTAAACTCCTCAGCCTCCCCACACACACAGTTTTAAATGAGGCAATTGGGCACTCAACCAAGTTTGTATTAAAATAATTAAGTTTGCCCCTTCCCTTCATTGAATGCATTCTTAAAATTAAAAAACATTCATGCAAATGTGGCACCTTCATTAGCTTTATATTTCTTAATATCTTCAGCAAATTTAGGTTGACTTAACATCATTACTAGACACAGTAAGTCAATTTTGAAGGCTAGAACTACATATTGTGTCTTTATAAAAATTCAGCATTGTTAAATTTTTAACTGCAGAAAATGCTAGCCACCAGTAAATCAGCGAAACTTGCAAAAATAAGAGAATTTGTGGCAATAGTGCCTATTAGTATTTATAAGAGCTGCATTTTGTGGGAGAACTGGGCTAATTAAAAAGTGCCAGTTATGTAAGTTACTCAGTTCACCCTGTCTTTAAATTAGAGGGCTGGATAATCCTTGCTGTTTTAAAGATCAGTCTGAACTGAGAGGGAGAAAAACTATTTAAATCCCTAAGAGTTTGCACATATGGAAATATGGGAGGGTCAGAATCAAGCACAGTCTGTAAATTTTTGCATATCAAAAAGCAATGTAAGTTTATGAGGACCAGTGAAGTTTTTCTTGAGAAATTAAAGCAAAACTGGTTCAAAATAAAGCTTACTCAGTACAACTTGAAGGAGCTGCATAATAAAACCCTATTTAGCTGCACTTTGAAAGTGGACTGTCTACAATTGCTATCCTGATTCTAACAATTAGGATGAAGGCTAATGGATTTTTTTGATTTCCCAGAGTACTAGTAGTTAAGTATTAAAAGGTTTCTTCAGAGCTTCTTCAGAATGTCTTAAACTAAACATTTTCAGTTGTACAATTGTGGTGAGCCCATCTCCTCCCCCAAAAGTTTACAGTCTAGTGACTGTATCTGAATTCACAGATAACTCAAAACTGAAACAGATTTAACCTTTTTGGGTTGGTTTTTTTTTTTTGTTTTGTTTGTTTCTTTGTAACTGTGGAACTCCCATTCATTTCACTTACAGCTACATTGTATGGACAGAAGAAGTTATTGTCCTTCAGTTTCATATGACTACACTTGTAGCTACCGTAATGCATGGAATTTAAATAAATTTTATTATGTCTGCAAATCTCTGGGCTTTTATTTTTTTGGTAAATCAGAGTTTAAAAGTAACTTTTTTTTCCCACCAAGTGAACAAAACCCACAGTTCCTTGGATCTTAAACGAAGAACTTAAAAGCCAAGGAACCTTACTGTCTTGTTCATATTCTGGATTGACTTAAGATTTCCACGTATCTGGCTGCTTTCTTGAAGTAAGCTCATGGATTTGAAATTTGCAAAGACCATTATTGGAGAATACTTACAGTTAGATTCCTAAATTGTTAGAACTTTTAAAACTTTTTTTTTTAAAGCATTGAAATGCAACTCAAGTCTGCATGATGCTCCAGTAGAATTTTCCCACTTTTGAGCAAACTTAATGAGGGATTCTAAAACTTCATTATTTTAAGGCTGGACTGAGTATTTATTATTAAACTGAAAAATCATCTGGTGGGTTGCAATACCAGTAGATAGAAGAAGTCTGAGCATTTCCATTACTCCATCCCATCTAGTGCGTTTGATTACCATTTCCATAAATCCAGTTAACATCACCTTGTCTGTAAAGGGAGGCTAAATTATTTCAAGTTCATTAACAGAATCTACATTATACAATTAAAGATACTGCTAACCTGTGACAGGGTTTTATTGGGGTATGAAATATTTGCATTCTATAACAAATACGCCGATACAAAAATGTAAGGCACAAATCTACACCAATTGGCTGCATTTTGGTTAGAAGAGCTGAAAGTATATTACATTTGAATAGTCTTCAGATTACATCTCAACTTTTTCATTTCATCTCCATTCCACATTTTATAGTCCCATTTTTACTGCTATTGAGTACAGCTAAATCTAGATGAAAGAAGAAAAAAAGATAATGTGGCTTTGTTTGAAATAAATACTATTTGCTGATTCACTGATGTAATAAACTTTTTTAAATGACCACTCTGAATACTTCCTTTTGTGAAAACATGTGGTATGCTGTGTTGAAGATGAAAAAAATAAAGGAGCTGTGCAACCACAACAGTTGAAAGGAAGGGAAAAAAAAAGGGGGGGTGGAAACAGAAGTTGGATTGAAGCTACAGGAACCCTAGGAGCACTGCCAGCGTAACTGTGCTAGCATATGATACTGGCAGAGTATTCCTGGGTCCTGGTGTGGATGTAACACCAGCAAAACTGTGAGTGTGTTTCTGTGGAAAGGAGGGATTTGGGGTTTTTTTCCCCCCCAGTATAATGGCATTTACAGCAGTCTGTATGTGCAGTGTGATACTGATGAGATCACACCTACTCTCCCTGATTGTTGGCCAAAGTTTGTAGTGTAGATATGGCTTAAGTGCATAGCCATGATGTAACTTATAAAAACATAAATTATAATTCTATAAATTAAGACCTTGTATGTCCTTAAACTTGAAAGCCTTGGTATATGTAACAATAATTAAATGTAAAAAAAAAAAACCCAAACCTGAATGTGCAGCAGTACTAATTATTTTGCAACAGGAAAGTAATTACTTGTTTCTGCAAGTTACAAGAAGTAAAGCACACTAAATGGAGGAATGGGTATACCAATCAGTTGACTAACATTGCCATCAACTACCTACTTGAAACCATTCCAGCTACCTTGGTCATCTTTGCAGACAATCGGGAACTGATACACAAACACAATGGCATGGATTTCCTGAGACACTTACTCTGGTAGTAAATTGTATTCTTGAACAACAAGCTATTGATGATGGTGTAATAGTGTTGTAAGAAAAATGGCTGCTTTAAGGAGGTTTATCCATGGGGATATTTGCTGGCCATAAATTTTATGCCCCTCTACAGATTTCTTTCAGTGGCATGAAAAGCCCAGCGAAAATTGCTCAGTGAAGAACCTCTGTTTTAGACTACTTATGGCACCAGTCCATATATTAAAAACTATGTTAATTATGAGAAATGTGTTTTTATAAGTGTTTACTACTGAATATTACCGAAGAAAAAAAGATTGTTTCAATGTCCCAAGTATTTGATTCTGTATTACTCTGGCTTTTTGGTTCTTAATGCAGACTGTTTAAATGATGATGTTAAAGCAGATGAAATGTACTCCAGACAAAGACTGTTTTCTTCCTGAACTGATACTTAAAAGCTCTTACTTATTCTGCTGTTTTTTGTATACGCTAGAGGATTTGGTAAAGAAAAATATACCAACAAAACTGGAGTTACTACTGAAGATTTTATATTGTGAACCTGTTTCTCTCCTTGTGTTTATTTTAATGCACTATAAACCCGACAATATTTCTTTTCTCTGAAGAAATGCTAGAAAGGAGTCTAGTCTTAATATAAAGTGGAAATTTATGCTAACAAACCGAAAATCTGTTGTGTGTATATATAACTTTCAATAATACATATCCTTCCATTGGTTTTCCTTCCCAAAAAGTCTCAGTTTCCAATGTAAATTGGATTTTTCTGCATCTCCCTTCAGTTACTTACACCTAAAAAAGTCCACGTATTTCTGAATAAGAGTAATAATATATGACAGACTAACTGTTGGATGAAAAAAGGTACCTGAGGCTGTGTTCCTGTCATCTGTTAAGCCTGTAGAACTGATGATAGGCAAAAGATTGTAACAAGAAAATTTTGCAGCTTGTGTCACAAAGACAGGTGCCTCTGCTCTTCCGAGAAAGTAGTCTTTGAATAAGTGAATAACTTGCACTGTAAGCATCCATCAGTCTGACAGTTAATTAGATTATAGCTAGAGGCTTACACTAGGATTGCAAAGGAACACAATCTAAAGAAAACTAGGGCTCGAACTCCAGATCTAGCAGGGAGATTCTCTTCTGAGATCTCTTTTGTAAGGGACTTCTTACTCCTGGTTTAATTTCTGCATATTCTTTGTGGTAGCTTTGTTGCAAGAAGTACACTTATAAAGAACTGGATTTTGACATCTGCCATCAAATAATCTGGAGGAACACAAGCCTGGTACTGGAACTTTTGGGATGCAAACTAAAATAATAATTTTAAACCTCAAAGACCTATTTACAGCAGAAACAATTGATACTTGTACATTCCTTTTGCTAGGAGAAAGTATAAAATTAGGGATATGTAGAAACATCCTCTTAAATAAGTAATGAGGTAGAGTGGTTTGCAATTATGTCATTTTAAATCCTAGCATTAAAATAAGTGACAAATGGCTTAAGGAAAAACATATACTTTCATAATTAAAGTTAAATTGAGGGCTACAGCAGAATATGTTTAGTGTACAGCGATAACACTGATGAAAGTAACCTAATTTCCCTTGTAAGAGTAACTATTAATTTGTGAACTTGCTAAACTAAAAGTACTCTCTTTATAGTTTATATTCATTGCATGCTGTATTAAGCAGAAATATTTCTTATCCAGAGATTAACTTATTTTTCCAAGACAGCTCTATTAGCTATGTCAAACACCTTTCAAGAGAAAATGATCATACTAAGTCAGTTAAACCACATCTAGTAAAATTTAGTCATGTCAGACTTAAAATGTTGCAGAAAAATGTACTTGGATGAGACTAACGTGAAAAATTTGAATTTGAGTCACTAATAATAGTCCCTTTAGTTTTATCCTATTAATGCTATGCCGACCCAGTACAGTCAGGCTTCAAATATATTGTTCAATCATATCTTGCAAGACTAGCCTAGCTTATTTTCGGAGAGATGTCCCAGTCATCTGACTTTTTCTATTTTAACACATCACAATAATATGTTGATGTTTTATTAAAACATGGCTGCTCTAAAATATGCAAAGCCTATGCAGAGATAGGAGCAAGACTAATACAATTATCAGATTATAAAACACCACAGCTAGTATCATATGCGTAAGTTCTACCCATGCTGTAAAGATTTTACTGAGTCTGCCCTATTTGGCTACTCTGCATGTTCTTAGCCTTTCAGTAATTTCTCTATTGAATACTTCATACAACTACATGGCAACAAAGGATAGCTTTTCTTTTTCTTAGCCAGTTCCATTTATTTTGTTCATTTGTACAAATCACACAACAGAAAACTAAAACTTCCATTTTCCAGGATTTTTTTTCACTCTAAGTGTGCGGAAGTCTTGAAGCCATCAACTATTCCACTGTTGCTCCATGAACACTACCAGGAGAATGAAAACATAAATCATTGTTATATAAAGCAGCCTGTCAAGAGACTAGGGTATTTTAATTCCTTTCTCTTTGTACTGGCACTCTGACTGACACATTTTTTTGGAAGACATCTGATGAGTAGGAATAAAGCCATAACTAGAAAGGCAAAGAAGAGAAAAAATCTTGAGGAGAAGAGTGAATGACTAAGACTCCTAATTTCATGGGTACTTAACCCCTGGTTGTGCATAGCCATGTTATCCAGGTAGCAGCTCACCTGTGTGATGAATGCAGACAGCCCAAAGCTGCCAGGGTGCACACAGCACTGTCAGTATGAGGCCAAAATAGTTCCAGGCTAGATCTGATCTGAAGACAATGCACTTACCCACCATGGAACTGGATGGAGTAAGCATCCCACAATTAAGCTACTTCCTGTAGTCAGTCAATGCATTTCTAAACTGAAATGGAGATGCAGCAGTTTTGCCTTTACTATTCACAGATAAGGAAGAAATGGTTTGGCATGTAATAATCAGTGGTAGCCTCAACTGTAGCAAACTGGAAATAGGGAAGTTCAAGGTGCTGAGAGGTGTGTGAGGAAGATAAGTAGCAGAGTAGAGCCCCTGGACTTCAGGAGAAAGACTGGTTTACTCAGAGAACCAGTAGGCAGGATCCCATGGGAGGCAGCCCTGAAGGGCAAAGGAGCTCAGGAAAGCTAGCAGCAGGTCTTTAAGGAAAACCTCCTCCAGTCATAAAAACAGTTCCTCCTGATACCCAGGAAAACAAGTAGATCTATCAGGAGACTGGCTTGGCTACACAGCAAACTTACGACAACACGCCAGTGCAAAAAGGCAGTAATACAGGAGGTAAAATCAGGGATAGGCTGCAAACAAGGAATTTAGAAACATTGCTCAGGCATGTAGGGAGTGTCTTAGGAGAATAAGAGCTCACCTACAGTTGAACCGGGCCAGGATGACAAGGGCAACAAGAAGAACTTCTACTGCTACAGTAGTGACAAAAGGCCGAACAAGGACATGTGGCATGGTTGCTGAGTGGGGCAAGTGATTTTGGGTCCAGCTGGGCTGCATTCAAGTATGCTGAGAGCTGGCTGAAGTCACAGCAAGACTGTCAGCTCTGAGAGGAAACTGAGGGAGGGTCCCAATGACTGGAGAAAAGCAAATGTTCCCCCACCTTCAGAAAACACCAAGAGGAGAATCTGGGAGTCACAGACCAGTCATGCTCACTTGGCTCCTGGGAAAATCATGGAACAAGTCTTCTTGGAATACATTTTTGACACATGACGGAGGTGCTTGGGAACAATCGGTGTGGATCGACCAACCGCAAATCATCCTGACCAACCCAATTACTTTCCATGACAAAATGACTAGATTTGCAGATGAGGGGAAAGGAGTGGATGGCATTCACCCCAACTTTAGCACAGCTTTCAACAGCCTCCCACAATCTTCTTGTATCTTAATCATTATGGTCTGGGCGGGTGGCCAACTAGATGGCTAACAACTGGTTGGACAATGGGCCTCTGAGGGCAGAGAGAATGGCTTGTACTCTACCCCAGGGCCGGTAACAAATGGGCTGCTGGGATTTATCCTGGGACCTGTTCTATTTAATACCTTTAGAAGTGACCTGGAGCACGGTCACGTCAAGTTTGCAGACGACATCAAGCTTGGGGACCAATCGATAACCTTGAGGGCACGGCTCACGGGCAGAGGAACCCAGACAGGCTGGGGGGTTTAGGCAACACCACCCCTTCCGCACTCAACCAAGGCAAATGCAAACCCGCATTCGGGAAGGAGCAGCCCCGTGCGACAACACCGGGGAACGGCTGGCTGGGGAGCGGCTCTGCTGGAAAGGACCCGGGGGGCAGCAAGGGAAACACGAGCCCCCCGGACGCGTTCCCTGCAGGCGAAGGGGGCCAGCAGCACCCCGGCCCGGGCCAGCACAGCGCCAGCAGCAGGTCGAGGCCAGCACGACAGAAACTTTTTTTTCACCGTGAGGACACTCGGGCGCAGGAACGGGTCGCCCAGCCAGGGAGCGCAGCCTCCCGCCCCGTCCGGATACAGCCCAGAGCAGCCCGGCCTGACCCGATGGCCTTGAAGGTCTTTTCCAACCGGAGCGGGTCTGTGGTTCTGCGGTGCCGACCTCGGGCTGGCCCCCGCTGCTGGACAGGCGGCACGGGCGGCCTCCGGCGCTCCCTTCCCAGCCCAATTAGCCCGTGAGCCGGTGACTCCCCCTGAGGGCTGCGCGACGGCCTCGGCCGCCACCCCCGCCGCTCAGCTCGGAGCCAGGACCCCCCGCTGACCCCCGCCACGGACACGCGGGACGACGCCGCCTCACCTCGGCTCCGGCCCGCCGCCCGCCGCCCGGGGCGGGGCGGGGCGGGGCGGGGCGGGGCGGGGAGGGGAGGGGCGGTCGGGAGCCCCGCCCCCACCCGGCGGACGTGCCCCGGCCGTGCCCCGGAAGGCGGCGTGTGCGCAGCCGCGGCCGCTTGCACGTGGCGCCGGCGGAGCCATGGCGAAGGGGCCGGGGCATCTGGAGCGCGCCCAGGTACGGCGGGACGGGCCGGGCCGGGCCGGGCCAAACTCGGCTCGACCCGACCCGACCTTAACCGCGGCTGCTGCCGCTGTCGTGCCGTTGCAGGTGAAGAAGGCGGTGGAGGCCCTCCTGGCGTTCGCCAGAAGCAAGGCCAAGGGAGACGCGCTGCTTCTCAACGAGAGCGAGAACGTCCACCTCCTGGTGACGGTCTGGAAGGTCCCGCGGGTGGCGCAGGTCATCAAAATGTAAGAAATTCACCCTCGGCCGCGTAGCTGCAGGGGCTGCTCGTGTCCCTTGGCTCGGAAGAGAGCCCTGTGCTGCTGGTCGGGAGCTCAAGGGGTTCGACTGCCGCCGCCCCGTCCCGCAGTTCCCGTGCCCTGAGCAGAACTGCCCGGCCGCACCGCTGCTCCGGCCCCGCTTCTGCCGGAACTGGAAGCTCGGCCGCGCCCGCTTTATTTTCGCGTAGAATACTGGTTTTCTTGGCTGCCAGTTACAGGGTGCGTGCCTTTCGAATCCTGAAGTTGAAGAAGAGGGATCTCTCTCTTCTCTGCCTTAACTCGCTACCATATCATTAAAAAGATCCCCGTTTCTTTTTTGTGATGCCCCAAAGCGAATGTGAGTTATAAGTTTTCCTTTAAACTGTAGTTATGCTCTGCTGAGAAAGTTTACATCTATTTATCTGGGCCCTAGTACTACAAAGACTTGTCTTATGACTGGATGCGGCCGTGGTGTTAAGAGAGGAGAATGGATGCTCTTCCTCCTCCTCCTCTTCCCAGGACCTATGTGCTGACTGCTCCTGGCAGTATAGGTACATTCAGCGGTGTATCTGACTGGAGCCATGGTATAGGATTGTTTCACTTCTACACTTCTGTGTGCTTTAAAAAGTGTGGGTTCCACAGAGGGCGTTTAGTAGTTAACAAAGAACAGAATCTAGATACATGGCTTCCCTGTAGTACTTGTTAAGGGTATTGATCTCTGTAGACAGGGTAGACCTAGTTCTGGAAAAAAACTTCTTTCTCCTCTTAGACATTCCCTGTCCATCTCATATTCTCGTTGTAGACCTCTGCCCCATGGCATTCGACCAGAAACAGCCGAGGTTTGCCTGTTCACAAAGGATGAACCAAATTTATCAGCAGAACAGACTGAAAATCTGTACAGGAAACTTTTAATCCAGAATGGGATCAGAAGTGTTAGCCAGGTAAGAGGGATATATGATAGTGTAGTATAGTATTGTCATTTCTTTCCTCTTGTACCAGCAGAAAGGGAAAGCAGTTGTTGTTTTCTGCTGTTTAATATTATAATCTCAATGGTTCTGAGTTAATGATCTCTAGTACGATTTTTCTGACTATTCAAACTGTAGTTTTTCTAAACTCCATAATTTACTCAGAGTAATTTCTTCAATTTGAAACAGGATCTTTAGCCATCAGATGTAATTGCTAGATAAATGCTCAGTATTTAGTTTGAGTAATCAACTGGAAAAACTTACAACATAAAAGAATATTTGAGTTCTTTGCAGCTGGATTGGATTGTTTAAGCTACTAGCAGTAGAACTAGAAAATAATTTTATTGTTGTATTTAACCTTAATTTAGGTGTTACCATGTACTCAAGTTCTGTTTGGTAATTTGCAGTTACTGTGCAAGAGATCCATATTGTTTGATTCTTAAAACAAAAAGTACTGTATCCTTTTTCTATTGATTATCTTCAGCATTCTAAAATAACGCACTGTGATAGACTATCAGTTACGCATGTTAATTCTGTGCAGTTCTAAGTAGTATTCTAGGCTGTGTTTTCAGCAGTGGGGACTAAACTGTTACTTGCATTGCAGATCATCTCATACAAAACTCTCAAAAAAGAGTATAAACTATTTGAAGCTAAGCGTCGCCTCCTGAACAGATTTGATCTCTTTCTGTCTGATGACCGAATTAGAAGGCTCTTGCCCTCACATCTAGGAAAACACTTTTATGAAAGGAAAAAGTAGGTATTTAAATTCTGTATATCCATTTTGCATTATCTTTTTTAAGATTAGATTCCTCTTAGAAAGTTTTGGTTGGTTGGGTTTGGGGGGGGCGGAGTTGGTTTGGGGTTGTTTTAGTTTGTTTGTTGTTTTTTTTTTTTTAAAAAAAAATTTCTTTGTTAGGGTACCTTTATCTGTAAACCTGAAAGCCAGAAATCTTGCTAAGGAACTACAAAAACATATCCAGGGGACTACACTTCCAGTTACCAACAAAGGGTGCTGTTAGTAAGTATGAATAGATTAATACTTGACTTGAAGGACAGTTGTACCTTAACTGTGGGAATTTTAAGTGAGTTATTTTTATGCCATTAATATGTGAATAAAAGAGGTTAAGAGTCACCATTCCAGATACGGGCCATTTTGAACCTTAACCTGTATAAAGAAATCAGTAGTGCTATTTAATAAGAAGTTTTAATGTAAAGTTGCACTTCTTGTCTCTTTTTCCTTACACCTAAGGAATTTCTAGGCAACTCTCACTGTCAAACAGCATGTACAATCTTAGAAAAATATTACTGTTAAATTAGGTAAAAACTACTTTCAAAATACTCTATTCTTGTAAGACTTTTTTTCATTTATTGTGCATCGAAAATGATCTAAACTGGTAATAAGCTTAGTAATATAAGGCAGTAGTTGCATATCCAAATACGGAAAGGTTAAGACTTCTGCAATAGCCAGCCGTCCTTTATGGAAGTTAAGATAATTGTGGATGAGTGGGCTTTATTTCATTTCTGGGTATACCTAAAAACAAATAACTTGAAGTATGTTTATTTGCCCGTGTATAAATATTACTCTTCACTTCTTTCAGTACAGCACGTATAGGTCACACTGGAATGAAAGCTGATGAGATAGTAGATAATATCATCGCAGCAGCTGAGGTGATTGCTAAGAAGTTACCAAAGGTACTGCTGATTGATTGCATTAAAGCCAAGTCAGTTCATAATTGAGCCTTGTTATTTTTACATAAGATACTGGTTTTGTTGTTGCAGAATTGGAAAAATGTAAAAATTCTTCACCTCAAAACACTTAGATCAGTTGCACTTCCGATTTTTACTGCAAATATCTCCAACTTGGATGAGCTTGACAGCCAGCCATCTCTCAAAAAAAAGGAAGTAAAGGTAAAAAAAATAATTTCCTCAAACTTACCATAAAACCAGATTGGCTTCCTTTTATGTATTATAGTGTCTGATGTGTTGGGTTTAAATGTTTGAGCAGTTGATCCCAGGCATTTATGGCTACAAATGGGTTAGGCGCTCCTGACTCTGGGTGCTTCAAATACTCAGTAATACTAATGAAATTATGGAAACTCCCTGACAGATTGTAAAGCAAACTGGAAATAAGTAAATTAAGCATTTCTAGTCCTAAACTGTAGGGAGCTGAGATTCATTCTTAGAACTTTTGCTTGTATTGTTTATTCAGATTTGCTTTCTGAAAGTACACTCATTAGCAATACATGGACTCAAGACTATGCATCCATTATTGGCTAATCAGTGGCATCTGAATAATTCACAAGCTCATGTATTTGTATACATGAGGGGGGGGCTCACCTGCTTTTTAAAAAAAGAAAATAATCAGCTATTCCTTTGTACTGAGTTCTGCTTATTATGTTCTTTTGTCCAAAATAAATTTGGAGCATATATATTAAACTTACAGACTGTAATCTTGATGTTATTGTTTACTTATGAGCTATTTATTATAAACTTCTGAAAATAATGCATTTTTTCATATTTTACATATGGTTGACCAGCCCAGGTCTATTGAACGACGGTATTTAAATTAATGTTGCTAGACGGTATCATTTTTAAGTATATTAAAACAATTATTATACATTTAGAAATGTTACAGGGATTTGTCTGAGATGTACTTCCAATTAATTCTAGAAGGGAAAGAACAAGAAGCCGAAGAAGACAGCTAAAAAACTGAATTCAAGTCAAGTCACTTTGACAACTGAAATTAATGCTAATGCTGCTGCTGCTACCAAGGAGCTTGTGATAAAAGAAAAAGTAGAAGCAGTCCAAGAACCAGGTGATCAGGATGATGAAGAAATTCCACAACTGGTGCCTATGCAAACAACCAGCTTAGCTGAGCTGAAGGTAATTAATAATATTGAGAAACTCATATTTGAGTTAAAACTGAAGATTTTGAACTGTTAAAATTGTTCGTTGCTCCTTAGGGAGCAGTGTGTGTTAACACACTTCAAGTGAACTGGATTTTTTGTGAATATATCATGAAAGCAAGAGTTGAGTGTATGAGGGGGGTGGTGCCTTGGGGAGGTGGTTAGTTTTGGGGGTTTTTTTTGGTTTTGAGGGTTTTTTTTATTTTTTTAGTTAACCCCTCTTACAGACAGGAAGCCAGTGGTTATTGTCCTTTTATGTATTTTTCTGAGTAGCAGCAATTTTGTCTAGGTTGAATAGCACACCTGAAGTCAGAAGGAAAGGGTAAATGATTGAGAAACAGCTTAATACTTAAGTAAATCACAAAATTTATAATTGAAAATTTCTTGCAAAATTAATGTATTATAATGTATCATCTTCTGCCTGGAGTACAAAACTTGAGGAAAACCAAGTAACATTCTCTAGGATAGTAATATGCAACATTAACAATCACATAATATAAATTGAGAGCTAGCAGCTTGCATGAAGTACTGTATGGACTTACTGTTGCCAGTATTGGAGATGATGTGGATCATGTCATTGTCTGCAAAACAACCAGACTGATAATACTGACGTTTAACAAATATCTAGGAAAGATATTTGGATGAATAAAACAGTAACACTTATAAATTTAACTGAGTTATACTGCATTTATGATTGGAACATATCCTTCAACTCTAACTATGTATCTCTTCAGGGATGCCCAAATTAAAGCTATTATCATGCAGGCCCACCAAAAAAATTCATACAGCTTGCTTCAAGCTGCAGTCATGCAACAGGTCTACATTAGCTGATGTGATGTGATTGCCAGAGCCCTATTTCCAGAAACCTGGGAGTAGATACAGCTAGAGTATCTACTGTATGAATAGATGAGGGCCATTTGGGAATATATGATGAATTCCAGGGAATACTAGGCCTGGTGCACAGATAAGAGTGCAGTCAGTTTGTGTGTGTACAGCTGGACTTCAAACAGAACTGATCTCTATTAAATTTATTACACCTGGAAATGCAGCAAGAAGAGGACTGTAGTTTAAAGCTCTGCCAGCAGAGGTCAGTGACTTGACTGGACAAGAGGATCCATTTACTTTCTTACTATTTTGTTATTTTTTAATTATTTTCATGATTTAGTTCTGTGTTTAATTCTCTGATTCCAGGCTGAAATGTGAACAGGTTATTTGGGCGAGGGCATGGTTCAATTGATACAAAGCATTTGTCATTTATAATGGTTTTCATTGATCCTTCTTCTTGAAAAACAGTGAAGATGTTTCTTAGGTGGAAGGGTAATTTTTTGTGTGTCTTAAATACAGAAAAGGGAACCAAGTCCAGAAAAATGTGACAACCTGGGCAAGAAAAACAAAACACCCCTTGGTAAGAGAAAGAAACAACCTCTAGCTCTGGAGACTCCAAAACCAAAACATAAAGTTACAGAAGAGTGTGCAGACTTGCAGACTTCATCAAAACAGAAAAAAACCAAGCAGCTCAGCATGCCAAAGGAAGCAATAAAAGAAAAAGAAATGAAAAAGACTCCCAAAAAGCCTGAAGCAAAGTCTTTTGCAACACCCAAAGCTGGCACATCAATACAGTCAGCCAAGAAGTCTTCGAAAACAGCAAAGCAAGCATCCAAGAAAGTGCGCCGACCACAATCAGCATGAATATTGTCTGTTGTGACATGGTTTATGTAGTCATTCAGTGGTGTCTTTTTAGTAAACAAATATATTGATGAAGTAAAATAACTTCTTAAGAAAATCTGATCTCAGGAGCTTTTTTTATGGAGACCTGTAATGATGCATTTGTGTTTCCTTCTAACTGACAAGCCGGAACAAATAAACTCACAATCTTAATTGGCTCTATTTCTTACCTTTTATCTTTTCCTGGCCCAAACTAAAAGCACTCAAATTCTTTAAGTGTCAAAGGGCAGGGAGGGGACTATTCCAGAAAAAAGCTGAGAACTCTTAAGTGACATCTTCCTGAAGCATAGTACTGGAAGAGACAAGGGCTAAAGCAGGAAGCATGTATACCAAGAACAGCAATCTATTTAACGTGATTTAAAATGCGAAATAGCTGCTATCATTTTTTCTTAAATTGTTCAATATAATGAAAACAGGTTGACATCTATCGATCTTATTCCAGCTATTTAAGTTAGCAGCCTGATAACAAGCCAAACTTAATGTATTTTTTAGCTATATTTAGCTAGGGTATTTGTGTGTTTTTTTAAAAAAAAAAAAAGCACGGACAATTTTACTTTTATTGTTGTATGCTTTGACCATTTATACTTTATGACATCAAGCAAAATCTCCTTCACTTTTGGGCTTTATTTCTGCTACCAGAACAAGTGAAGGGTGTCCCTGCATGCTGGTCACAATACTGTTGTTTCTGCCACCTGAAAAACACCAAAGGCCGTATGAATTTCAGGTGTGTCAGCTAAGTGAACCAGTCCCATAAAGGCATTAAAAAATATACACTGCAGAACTGAAAGGTTATATATTTGAAATTTTACAGAATAACCAAATTGTTGCTCCCAGTATGATTACTTCACATCTTCCTCAGAGAAAGAATACAAGGCAGATTTGTGATGAAAAGTCCTAGTGGTAAAAATCTTTATTAGCAGTATTTTACTCAAGTCCAAATAGGAGAAAATTCCTAAGAGACAAGATTAATCAACAGTATGTAACTAGCCTAATTTGCAGAGTTCAAAAAAAACTATCCCATCTCCTATGTACGACATGCCGTATCAATAGATTTGCTACCTAGAAAGTAGTTGGGTGCTAAATAACAAGTGGTAAAAGAAACACTAAAGAAGAATATGAAAAGATTCTGCTTGATCCGTGGTGTCAATTTTCTGTAACCCATGACCTTTTGTTCTGTGCTACCACAAACATTTTTTAATCAAGAAACAAATCAATCTTAGCCAAAAAAAAGCAAGTCTGACTTGATGATCCCTGTTAGATCCTTGCTAACAAAAAGATCTGATCTTGTCCAAAAATAATCCCATCACTCTCTAGGCTGGGCTGCAAAATATTACTTCTTTTCCATAATAGTGAAGTAAGTGAATAGATACAGAACTCGCCTCCTTTCTGGAAATGTGTTTTTGTTTCTAATCATTCACTTTAAAATGTTTCTTAATTTGTAGATGTGCAGAAAATTATGAACTTAAGATCAGAACTTCTATATGAGTAATTGATAGTGAATCATACTAGCTTGCAGGTGCTGGAAAAACACCTCCTTCACATTGAAAACATCAACAACTACTGCCTTGAAATTCTGCAGCACCTTGAGCCACTCTTGTATTAGGACTGCAGTAGTTAGTCTTGCCTTTTTGATAGCAGCACTAGAATTCATACAGCTAGGTAAGACATGCAAAGCATCTCATTGACATAGCTACAAATTAACCCACTGGGGGAAAAGTATGTGTGTATATATATATATAAAATATACTATATGCAGAATTTGTTCCTTTTATGTTGCAGAGTATCCAGGATTCTGACAGTTAAATAAGATGTAACACTACTGATGTCATTTTTATTCTTCCTAAGAGTAATGTACTCTTTTATTTAAAAAGTACATATTTAGAATTGAGAAAATCAGTAATAATTTGACATGGTTATCACAGATCTTCACTTGGAGACATTTGCAGTAGTCACCCTTGCTCAGAAGCAGTAAGTCACCATTGTTACTGGGAGGTATGTTTCTCAACTTCTCAGTGCACTGTATGTATTGAAGATCAGTGTTGAATGATGGAGTTAAATTTGTTATGTTTATTCAGGAAACTACTTCTTAGTAATGTTTTTCTTGCTTGTTTGAGAGACCTGGGAAAACCTGTCACTTTGCTAATCAAGAAAGGACAAAATATGAAAAACATTCATTCAGGTTGAAGCTGTGCCTATTGCGGATGCATTACAGAATCAAATCAGGTGTAAAAAGCAATTGCTTTCAGTAAACTAATTTCAACTGGCTAGTGTAAGGACCAAATCGCCAATCCATGTCTTCAGTATAAATGCTCTTTTAGCAAAGATAACTGAATTTTCTATGCTAGCAGAAGCAGCTAAGATGGAAAACACCTCCCCAAGGGCTGAGCTGGTTTAGCTCTGCAAGGCGCATTGGTGAGTATTAAGTTCAGTCTTAACGTGAACAGCTAGTGTGCAGTAGTCATGTTTGAGCCTTTGTAAGGACATTTCTGGGAATGACCATCAGGAAACTAAAGCAAATTTGGTATGTTTATGTATAAATTCTTATAGACCAACCGTTTTTACTCCTGTAATACTTGTTCTGACTGATTTTGGAAATAGGAGGGGAAAGGTTTAATAGACATCTGAATAATTTAAGGTACTCTATCTTTGACCTTACAGTCTTTATTGTATTTAAAAATTGAAGGTGGAAAGAACGGAGGAATGAACTATAAAAGCCATTTATAGTATGGCTAGTAAAATTATCAGCCTTACAATAAAGCTGTATTACTGCAAGTTCTATTAGGAGCCCCATAATTCTGAATTTAAAAAGGGGACTTTGGTTAAATTCTTATGCAAAATTTTCAATAGTACTATTTGTTTGTGTTTTTTTAATAGAAAAATCTGTCTGTTAACTTTATTAAGAGTGTAGAATAATAATATTTTTAAAATACAGAATTGTCAAGATATATCTAAACAGTGCTTTCTTTACACAGCTCACGTATCCTTGCATTAAGTACTTTGTGGAGATGGGGTAATAGCCAAAATTTTTTTGTGTATCATTAATGTGAGTGAGTTCATGTCCTTTTTAGAAGTACTGAAAGCAGAGTGGCCGTATGGAAGCTAGAAGGGAAGAGGAAGTTGATAACTTTCAAAATATCAACATTCTAATTTTTTAAAAAAAAGAAGTATTCTGTTTTGTTATTAAAATTTGCTGGAAGAGTTTAAACTAAACTCTTAGATTAAGGACAAGCTGCTGCAAGGAGTCTTTGCTTTTATTTGAAGGGTTTAATAAAGATACTACCAAAATACTTTCTCTAGTAGCACACAGTGTGGTTGTTTTGACAAGAATTGATTCTGTATTGCTCATTTGTTCTCCATACTTGTATTAAAGTGGGAACTAACTCATGTTCCTCACAGAGATAAACTGGAGTTAGGAAGCAAGTCTTTCAAAAGACTGCAGTAAGTGTTAAACTACGGTGAAACAACTTAGTGCAGGTACCTTGCAACTTACTACTCTACTGAAGCCAAAGTGCCTTTCTTCACCCCCCCCCACCAAAAGCCTGCTGAACTGCTTTTGCAAAAGAGGAAAAACTTAAAAACTACATTAACTTCTACTCTGATTTATATAGCTGGGTGCATTTTTAAAAAAGAATCAAATGGAGGTACATTCAATGTGTTAGTAACTTCAGCAGTGTCGTGTTCTGAATAATATTGAGGTCTTGCTGAAAAATGAATTTCCATGGACAGATAAATAGGGAAGAAAAATACCATCTGTCTAGAAAAAAAAAACATAGACTAGTTTATGCCTGTAGCTGGTCTGTAAGCTTTCTGCCATGCTTATAGAAATCACTATATTTGTACGCATGTTTGGTAGGATGAGGGTGACAATGTAACTTACACTTTCAGATTAGCCCTGAAGTTCAGCATTACCAGGAAGAATAACAACTAATAATAAAGCAAATACCTGAATATTATCAAACCAAAGCCTTGGCAGGAGGGATGCAGAGAAGATAATAGAAAACTTGTTCACAAACTCATTTTATAGGAGTTAATTACATCTTGGGCACCAGGGGGAGGTAGGTTTGGGGCACACAATAAGAATGCCACAGGGCTAGAACTATGACTTAAATAGCTGTTTTTCCAGAGAATCTGAGTGAAGATTATTAATACTGATTTCTGTTTAAAATTCCTTAAGTATTTTTTATTCTACTGTAATTAGATCTGCCTTCTCACTCCATCAATTTTCACATTAGGCAAAATGGTTGTGATTATTTCTTTTAAGGTTGTATATGATTATTAGAATTCCTACTGCCATCAGGATAAGTATGTAATGCTAAAATTAGCTTGACTTCCTAAAAGCTATGCTGATTCTAATGGAATAAACCCACCCAAACTAAGCAGGTATATGAACCTCACTCATACTTGGATAGCTGGTACATTATAGTCTTTCTCTTACACTTTTGAGAGGGACAAAAGTTAGGTGGTTATCTAGCACCATAATATGAGGCAGAAGTAGAACCATAGGTGTTTTACTGAAGCCAGGTTTAAACTTTAAAACCCAAAGACACTTGAAAATAATCAGGAAGAATAGCAGTATAGGCTTTTTGGTATCATAATTCTTCTCAAGATAGAAGTGGTATGAGGTCTCAAAGTGAAAGATATTTTATTGTTGAAGTACTTGGAATGATTTTAACTTTTTTTTGGTTTTAAGAGGATTTTAGCTTATGGTTTCCTAAGGACAGCTTTCATGGAATAATGTCAGTTACAGAGGCAGTCATTAACGAAGAAGTGGCTTTACTTAGTCTTGGTTCTCAATGTTCAGCAGGAGCAGTAAGTGAACCAAGTGTTATATCATAGTAAACCAATAGCACTCATTGTCATTGGAGGAATAGTCTTCCTCAGCAGCACCGTTCTTGGCATACTGTACATCCACAAATACACGGAAGCTGCATATGCTTTTAGGCCTGTCAGTCTTTCCATTGGCTTGATATTTCTAATTACTGGAACAGCGTGGCTTATCCATCATTAAACAAACTGTTAGATATAAGGGCCTCATGAGACTATGCGCAAGAGAGCCTATGGCCAAATATAGTTCTTGCGCTTGAGGGCTTGGGAGCGTTAGAAGATATGTACTAGGTCATTAACTGGCAAAAGAGCAAACTGAAATATGCATTTTGCCTTTTACATAACTGTTTTACTTGCTGGATTTTTCATCTTGCATTCACAACTAGTTTCCTGCTTGTTAGCATGAAGTTGTATTCTAACTACCCTTTTTAGGCCAACCTCCTCAAGCACGTAGTTATTGCCTATAAGACTTTGCAGATGCCCATTATAACCGTCTTGCAAATCTCTGCTGCCTACTAATAGCTACCTCCTCTTGCAAGTGTGGAGGTCTACAAGATGGACGCCCATCTCAAGACCACCTTTTTTGGAGCGCCTCCCTTCTAGGGTATCCGAGCAAACTAAGGCAAAGACCTCACCCCCCTTTGGAAGGTGACACCGCCTCAACTGGAAACAGTTGAATGGGCCCAGCTGCGTCTCTCACGCTCACCCGCACAAGGAAACGGCAGAGACCACCGCTTGCAAGGGACGCCTCAACTCCAAAGTGCTGGCGGTCACTACAGCCCAATCTTCAACGCCCGTCCCCGCTACTCTCCCACGAAGTGGAGCAACGGCCTGGAAGAGCCAGCCGCCCCCCCCGGGTCGGGGGCAGGAGGAAGGGGCCTGTCAGGCGGCGCCCAACATGGCCGGCGGGGAGAGCCCAGCTGTAGGCACGGGGCCTCGACGAACGAAGGCCGGCCAGCCACCCCTCGAGCGGGTTCAGATAAGCGGCGGCGGCGGCGCTCCGCGGGGCAGCCCTGAGGGCGACGGCGGCGGGGGGGGGGGGGCTCCCGCCTTCCACCTCAGCGGCCGCCGGGGCGCGGCGAGAGCCCCTCCGCCAGGGGGCGTGGCCCCGCGCGCAGGTGCAAGCGGGGGGGCGCGGCCCGGCCGTCCCCCTCAGGTGCGGCGCCGCGCCCCGCCTTCCCCTCAGGTGCGGGCGGCCCGAGGCGGCGGTGGCGCCGCCGCTCCCCCCGCCATGGCGGCCCCCGGCGGGCTGGGCCGCTGCGTGGCCGCCTTCTGGCTGGCGCTGGCCTTCGACGCGCTGGGCCTGGCGGTGCTGCTGGCCGGCGTGTTCGCCGACGTGTTCTTCTCCGACCTGCTCATCTACGCGGGCGGCATCGGCATCTTCCTCAGCCTCGTCTGGTGGGTGTTCTGGTACGCGGGAAACCTGGAGGTGCCGCCGGAGGAGCTGCGCGACGACGTGGGGCTGGCGCCGCCCAAGGGTCGCGGGGACAGCCTGCTGCGGGGGCTGGTGCACGGCCTCAGCCTCCGCCTCTCCTCCGCCTTCGCCCCCTCGCCGCGCCCCCGCGCCGCCGCCGCCGACCTGGAGCTCCAGCGCGCCGGGGGCCCGCGGGGCCGCCCCGCCGCCCCCAGCAGGTGAGAGCCGGGAGGCCGCCGCCGCCCGGGCCGCGGTGAGGCCGGTCCTGGGGCGTGCCACCGCGCCGGGACGGGCCTCCTGCGAGAGGGGACGGGGGAAGGGAAGCCCGGGGGGGTGTGTGTGTGTGTGTGTTACGTCTGGCTGGAACTTGAGAAAAAACTCTCCTACCCGAGATAAAAACTTGTTACGTTAAACCACTTGCTCGCAGCTGACGCTTTTTCTTTTTTTTTAATTGCGGGGAATCTCTCTCAGCTCAGGTGATACTAGAAACCGGCGGAGAGAGATGTCCCAAATTTGATTAGGCAAGGATGATACTTCCTGTAGACGTCCAAGAAGGGAAGAGGCCAGCTGGAGTAAAGCGTGTGTGAGTGTGGTGGAGCTGGTGTGCAGAGAGCTTAGTGCGAGGTCTGTCAGACCGCAAGCGCGGAAGCCATGCGGTTCTGAACTGATCGTGAACTGGTCCTGACGGTAACTCTAAATGCCGCCAGAACTAAGTGTGGGGTAATGGAACAGCCACTAATCACTACCCACGTGAGCTCTCGTGAGGGGAAGCTCCCTCTTTAGCAACGTGAAATGCTTCTTTCTTGGAGATTAACAACAAAAAAGGCGAAATGCTGACTTGTATTTAACTTAGGGGCAGAGTTGTAGCTAGTAGTTTGAAACTCATAAATGTAATCAATAGTTAAACTACTTGTTGTGAACCTCAGTCATCTGAAAAAGATGTGCTGCTCTCCAGTGTGCAAAGAAAGTGTCTAGGTCCAGCTTCGAAACATCATTGAAGATCATCAAGCCTTTCAAAATACCCTAGTGTGTTCATTAATGTGACATGTTTATTTAGGAAGAAAAGCATGCTTAATGCCTTAAAAATTGCGGGGGGGGGGGGAGTCAAGCTTTCACTTCACTGTGTAAAATCCTTTTCTGAAGGAATTGTAAAAACAATTTTGCACTAAGTGAACTATTCAAGGATTCCGAACATTATGCAGTTCTGATTCACTGTGTACAAAGTCAGCTTTTTCTGCTGCTCCTTGAAACTAAATCCTGAAGCTACTGTTGGTTTACAGAAAAGTTCATGTGGAAATAATCTTCCTTCATGAAAGCCACAGAATTTTCTTGAGATGAAGTTCTAACAGTAGGGAAATATGATACAGATAACTATTGCTTAATAGAAAACTTGTAGGAAGTGGAGTAAGAACAGCAGCAATACAGCTTTAAGAGATTTGTTACTGCTAAGTAGTTTATTATTAACTATATATGCAATTAGAAAACAGACTGTTGAAAATGAGTCATTCTCCTCTTTTTAGACTCTTTTTTTTTCCCTGGAATTGGTTTAGAACTGACAGAGAACCATATTTGCAGGGAAGAAATGATATTTGTTAAATGACTCTGCCTAACCTTTTTCATCTGAACATTATGGCAATTATAGGTTTTGAGTTCAGCAGATAATAAGCTATCTCTGTAGATGGACCTACTTTCAATATGCCTACATAGATGTGTATTTTGCTGTAATATAGTAGTGAAAGTTTAATCTGTTTTTTTAATATTTCAAATCTTACATGTTACTGATTCTAATTGGAAATAATCTATGGTTTATTATTAACTATAGAGGCAGATGTATAGTGTGCTTTATTAAAAGCTCTCCCAAGTAAACAGCAGCTTCTAATGCTACAGTAAACAAACTTTGGTACAATTGCATTACTAATTGTAATTCAAAAGGAACCAAGACAGAGGGAGTGTGTAGGAGTTGTTAGACATTGTAACATGAACACTGTGGTTTTTACTTTCAAGGTAAAATAAAGGATAACAAATGGTTGCACTTCCAAAGATAATTCAGGGTTCCCTTTTGAAGTAAGCTCATTCGAAGTACTTCATATCTACTCATAAACAACTGTCTGAATCAGATCATTCCTTACTGATCGACCAAATCCTCTCCCCATCTGGAGATCTTTATGAACTTAACCAAACGGGTTAAACATGTTTGGGCAGATATTGTCATGAGAGAGGAGGGAAAAAACCAGCACCACCACAAAAAAAAAAACAACCAACCCCCCCAAAAACCCAACCAAAACCCAAACCACCACCACCAAAAAAACCCAAACCCTATACCCCCATCCCCACCATACTGGCCATTAGAAGAGCTTCCTGAGCCATTAACTTCAAATTTCACCTAATTAAAAAAAAAAAAAAAAAAAAAGTGCAAGTGTTTGGAAAATTAACTGTTGCCTTAATAAGGAAGTTTCTTTACAGAAGCTATTTATGCATTTTTATCACTTAGATAATTCTCTGGTTCTTGCCATTAATAACTTTCTGAAGTTATTAATGGAACAATGCATGCTGTTCTGATTTCCTATCTTAAAAATTATATAGTAAAAGTGAGTGAGAAGAGTGAGAATTATCAAGATATGGAATGAATTATATTAAAGGAATAACAAATAGATTAGTATCCTTGAGCCTGAAAAGAGATGCAGAGTATAAAATATTCTAGACATCTATACAGTCATAAGTGGTATGGAAAAGGTATATAGGGAATGCCTCTCCCAAGACAAAGCAGGGACCAATGAGTTGTCACATGCTATGTAATTGAAGTGTTGGATTATTTGGCATAGGGAAATGTGACAGATAAAAATGTACTGATTCAAAAAGCCAGAGGAAGAAACAGAAGAGATGCATAGATAATGTACTTGGCTCAAAAAGACTTGGGGCAGTAAGTGGCAGCTGTGATAATATCCTGAGGAGATATTACTTGCATGCTATATTCTTATGCCTTTATTGAGACATCCACACTCAGTCACCATTGGAGATGGTCTGTTGACTTCATGGGTATTTTATTTGAGTCCCAGTTGGCTGTTAAACATGAGGAAAAATATATTTAAGAGTGACTTCAAATAACAGTTCAGAGTTTTATATGACTATTTGTTCTAAGGCTACTTTGTAATAACCTTTTCTTAATGTATTATCTTCAGGATCTGTTGAAGACACAACTATCGAAGTTACTGCCTCTAAAAGTGGTGGAAGTGCTGCAAATTATGGAAGGAGAATTCCTTACTCAATGCAATAGGATTCTCTCATTGTGGAATAACCTCTGCAACCATTATGGACTCTGTATAAAATGGACATATAGAGCCATATCTCTGCCAAATGCACCTATTTCAGTGTTGGACTGGATAGTTCTTTTGTGGGTATTTTTCACCATTTCAAAACATAAATTAGATCTTCCAACCCTGATTCACAGAAAAATCACTGCAGCATGTAATATAGGATTTTTTTATTTTTAATAACCTGGGAATGTTTGGATAAAAAGCTCTTGCACAATGAAAAGCTCTTGCACTGTTTTACCAAGGTCTGGAAGTTAAATTTACTGTGAATTTTTATGATGCCAGTGCAATAATTTTGTAAGGGTGCTTTTAAAATATCTGTGTTAAACTATTGATGCAAAGTTGCAGATGTAGAAGTTGTTTATAGTGTAAATACACAATTTACAGTGACTCTTGTAAAGTTTCATCATTATTTTGGAATAACCTGGAATTTGAGATTTTATAAGTAGGTATGTAAAAATAGTCATGTTGGCATACCAGTACATTCTTCATAGTTGCAAATGATGTAATATGATGACTCTCAGAAGCAGCGTTTTTAATCCAGTGCTGTTGGGAATTATTTTCCTAATGCTGAAGCATTTGGGGAGGAGAACCACCAAAAAAATCCACCCTGTCGATTAGCAAATACTCCAATGCTTTTTAAAATATTAACAATTTTACATTTAGATGTAACTGATAAGTAGCATCTGGGAAAAGATTAATATTAATGATAATTAAAATTCTTGTGTGGGGAAATTCCTCATGAGTTCATCTGGTTTTGAACTAACACAGAGTTTGAGCCCACCATTAGCAAATATGGGTAGGTCTTAAAATTTTAATGTACAATCGTTTTTATGCCACACCTCATCAAATACTAGAGGTGGATTTAAGGAAAATGTTTACTAAGAATACTGTGGCTGTACTTCCTTGTGAACTCTTGAAATGTCTTTCAATGTTCTCTTGTAAATTACTGGAGTAACTTCTTACTTTTCTATGCATATTCTAATTTTTAAACGTTTTCCAAATGCTCTTAGTTTTTCAACAAAGTTAGATGAACTCTAAACTTGAAGGTCTGTAATGTGATTTCTTCTTTACTAACTGCAGTTTTTAGGAGGTGTATACAATTGTTTCCTCCTTTTAGTCAATGCAGTGTGACACCACTGTGTTGTTACAATGGTCTGATGTAAAGAAAACCAACAAACTCCTCCCTTAAAACCTAGAGATCACTATTTCAGTGTCATTCACAATAATTTTTCTTGTTACATTTTTTCTGAAGAGAGATAACTGCTTTTTCTGATTCCCTGTAGTTTCATTTGTAAACTGAATTATGAGATGTAATGTTTAATAAGTGGAATGATTAGTAGCAGCTATAAATTAAGCCAAAACTTTTGTGTGTAGCCATTCACATACTTAGTCTGGTGAAAAAAAATTTTTCTGCTCTAGTATTGCAATCATAATTACCGGAGTGAATTGAGCAGGGCTTTTCATTCACTGTAGATTACCATGTAATTAATTTTAAATCCAGCATCAATACTTAATGATTGTTGCATAAGATGGTAGCCAGAATGTTGTTGGCTGTTGCAACTTCACTCAGTAATTGTGGGGGATTCAAATGTTTACAATTATGAACAGTATGTATGTTTTAAATATAGGAGCTGACATCAGTAAAGGAGGATGTTAATCACAGAATGCTAGAATGTTACTAGTATGGTGTGTCTAAACAATGAGATAAAAAGTACTTGCTGTGGAGCAACAATAGCTATTGTAAGCTATGATCCTTTCTTTTTTAAAGTATAAGCCAGTTAACATTTTGTGCAGTCTATTTGCCTTCTAAATAAGGAAGGCTAATACTAAATAGAAACTGGCAACTGAATTATTAGGAGTTAAACATTAACAAATATTTAACGCTATTTTAGTCCCTGGTATCCTTAACAGTTGTAGCTCAATGCAGCACAAGGTCCATTCAAAGAATGTTTATATTGTTGATTGGAAAGACGCACTTGTACATGCTTAGGACTGCTCGCTGTTGTGTGAACACAGACTTTTGCATCTGAAACTAGAATTCCTTTAAAGGACAGTCCTATGCACTCTCTTTAAAAACACAGCAAGGAAGGAAACTCTGGTTACAGGAGCATGATTATGTAGGAGGTTTTTTTCTTGCTGGTTAAGCCTTAAAACTAGATCAAAACGGTATCCTATACTCCACTAAAGGAAAAAAGCCAAACCCCTAACTCGTAATTATGTAGAAAGGATTAAAAGCTTGTTGTTAGACTCTTTAGATGTGGACTGTATCTAAAGAAGGTTTTAATGTGGTATATATGGTTTACTTAAATTGGAATATGTCTTCTCCAGGGAGAAATTAAATTAATTAGTAAATTCTACAAAAATCTGTTTGATGTGACTTCTGGGAGTGAGAGTTGCTGGGAGGAAGATAATTATTGCAGTAGCAGCTTGTGTAGAGAATAAGCAACTATGTACAGCTGGTTAAGAGGGCTAAGTTCAAATCATGTCATATGTCACTGTAGTTACGTGAATTGGAGAAGTAAACATTACATATTCAACTGAATTAAAAAAACAAAAAACAAACACATTTTGAGCAGATTGAACATTACTGAACAACTACACAGAAAATGCATGCTTCCATCCAGGTTGTGAAAGTTACTGAAGGCTTTTACGCATCTAATGTTTAATTCCTTTTGAATTATATGATCTCCAAGCTGCTACATCCTTTAATACAGTCAGTTGATGTGTATTTAAAAAACAAAAAACCCCAAACCGTGGCCTTTGAAATAAATGCCATTAATGATTTCCTCAACAGTAGTTATTTGTGTGTGTGTGTATACACAGTGTTTTGAGAGGAAAAGCAGTTACTAGTTCAGAGACCGAAGAGTCCGTAACACATTTTTATTTAGAGCATTTAAAGAATGCTACAGCTACCAGTGTTGTGCTTTAATATAGACCTAGCCCACACAGAGAGGATGAAGACACCCAGAAATCTTGCTCTAACACCCTGCGCCTCTGCTCCAGCCGATGCCCGGTTGTTTCCCGAGGTCGAAGTCTGGTTTAGGGCGGATACTCGGCCCTCTTTAACAGCCAGTAAGTTGTCTGGATTTTTTTTTTTCCTCCTCTCCCCTCTAAGTTGCCGTACTGCCGTTTTCAGTTGAAAAACCCGCCTCTAACGGTCGGCCGTCGGCCTCGGTGTCGCGACCCGGCTGTGGTGAGGGGCCTCGCGCGGCCCCGGCCCGCTCTGGCGGTAACTGCCCGCGCCGCCACCTGCCGCGTCAGGGGGGCTTGCCTGTGAATGAACTTAAAGCCTGGCCCCTCCGTCGTGTCGTGATGGTGAAGTCGGGAATTCCTGCTTCCCCAGGCCGTGTCGAGCTCCAACGCTGACGCCGGTTTACGCGGTTACCGACGCTGCCCGTCGAGACCCCGCCGCCTGTAAGCGCCGGCTGTCGGTGCCGGTACCGGCCAAGCGCCATCGTTACCCCCAGGTGTCAGCGTTAAGACCCAAGCGGTGGCGCCGGGAGAGCTTTCCGCCGCTGCCGCCCGGCTTCAGCCCCGCCGCCTACCGGGCAGGCAAGCGCCCGTTTCGCGCCGCTGCTCGCCTCTGCCTCGGTCCGCCCGCACCACCGACGGCAGGGACAGAGCAGCTCCGGCCCTTCCAGCCGCTCCTCTCTATGGTGCGAGGGGAGGAGCGCTCCCCGTTTCCGGCGGGGCGAGCGCTCTTTCCGCCCGGGTGCGGCATGTGGCGGCGCGGGCAGGCAGCGCGCGAGGGGCGCGGCGCGCGGCGACGCCTGCCCCGCTAGCGGGGCGCGCGCTGCCGCCACCGCAAGGCAAGGGCGGGGCAGCGCCGGGGGGGGCTGGCGCCCCAGTCCCGGGGCTGGGGGCGGGCGGGGCGCCCCAGTCCCGGAGCCGGGGACGGGGATGGGGAAGCGACTGCTGCCCGTCCACTGAGGAGAGGGGCGCGTCGGCCGGTGGGGCCCCCCCGGCTGGGCCGGGCTCCTGAGGGAGGGCGGGCGGGGCGAGACCCGACCCGACCCGACGCGACCCCCGGGTGCTCACGCGGCTTCGCCTTCCCTCAGGCGCGGGGCCGTGACCATGCTGGGAGGGGACGAGTTCATCAGCTCCCCGCCCAGGAAGACGGTGCGGTTCGGGGGGACTCTGACGGACATCTTGCTGAAGTACGACAAGGTGACTGCGGCTCTCCTCGGGGGGGGCTGCGTGCGTTGCCGGTGCACTAGTTCCGGGGGTGTAATTCGGTGCGAAGGCTCGTTTCGGCTTGCACGGGGCCGTGGCTGAAGGCTTAGGAGAAAAAGGCGAAGGCGGCCGAGTGCTGTAGGCTCGTGCCAGGCGGTGTTGCTGTGCGAGTGGAGAGGGTTCCCCTGTGAGTCAGCCCGAGTGACGTCCTGGATGGATGTGCAGCCTGGCTTACGCCAAAGGGTGCAAAGCGATCGCAGCTGCGTCTACAGGGAGAGGAGCTGAGAATGGCCCAGCGGCTTCAGTTGTCTTTCAGGGACGGTGCACTGTTACTGCTGCTTCAGCCTTCCTTGAGCTCTCTCGCTTACTTGCGTGCTTAACGTTACTGTTCGGCAATATTGGGTCGTTCAGATGCGTTGATGAAATTCGTATTTTTTGCTGGAAAAAATATGAGAGTTACTTATTTTTCTTTCCCCTGCTAGGGTGAGACCACGGATTTTGAGTTGTTAAAGCATCAGCTGTCAGATCCAGACATAAAGGTAAGAGTTTTGGTAGTAAGGTGTCTGGTAATTTAAAGTTCAGCTGTATGAGTGTAATCATCAGACAAGTCATGCTGGTGCTTACCCAAATCCTTTCCTTTAAACATTTAGCCACGTTTAACAGCTTTTTGCTTTGTGGAAACTATCAGAATGAATGAAGGCAGTTGTCTGTTCATACATGTGTATCTTTTATGTGCAGGATCTTGATAAACCATGTCTCATGCTTACTGACTCATTGCTCTAGAGTGAGAAACTTTTTGCTTTGTGACAGGGTCTTTCTTTGTTCCATATATCATCTTTCTAGGTCACTGATGGTTGTTTTTACAGATAGTTCTGAAGATCAGACCATGGTTTCTGACTTCCACAGCCTTTAAGCTGCATGAATTTTTACCTTCTCCTGTTCTCACTAAAAATTGTTTAATTAGGTAGTAAGATACATATGCATTTAGTAGTTAACATACAGAAGTATTGTTTCATAGCTCTTCTGTATAGCTGCGAGTACCCACTACATTTGTTGTCTGTGGCTTGTTTTTTTTTTTTTCTTTCTCCTCTTAATTAAACCACAAAACTGTGAGAAGGATGCTGCAGGAAGCATAATGCTGTATGGAGTTCCTTTTCTCTTTAAAGAGGACGTTTTGTAAAATACTTTTGTTTTAGCAGGCCTTTTGGAGTGTACAGGCAAAATCAGTGTAAAATTTTCTGTGTAGATTTGCTGCTGTTTCAGTATCTCTCTTATTTCAAGACTTGAATGTCCCTTCTGCTTAAACTAGAGCAAAAAGAAAAGAAAATAAAGATTGAACGGCATTTCTTTTAAATATGTTATGTGTTAAGTGAGGTTTGCGTGCCTTGCTCGGTCTGTAACTTAAGGCTTCCAGACAGGCTGTTGGTGTAGGAGTTGGTATGCATTTATTCTTGCATTCAGGAGGACACAAACTTAAAGAAATTCCTTGCATGTTAATATGAAAATAATTTCTATTTACAATCTTAATCTTTGACTTTTAAGGATTTTGTTATTTTCTAGTAATAGATAACTATTCCAATAAACAGTGTTACCTATTTTTTCTGCTTATTTTAAGGATGCCCAGATCATTAATTGGCTGCATGAATTTCGAGCTTCTGTTGCTTATTTGACCAAAGAACTTGAACAACTGGTCAGCATTTTGCTGGTAAATATCTGTGTGTTACTTGGGAGGATTAAGAGTTTAGTACTCAAAACATGTTTCTTTGACATCTTGGTCTTTGCTCACTTTCAGAAGCTGCCATGGTTGAGAAGAAGCCGAGAGGTGGTGGAAGAATATCTGGGTTTTCTTGGCAATCTGGTGTCAGCACAAACGGTCCATCTTAGGCCGTGCCTCCGGATGATTGTATCACATTTTGTCCCCCGTAAGCCACTTTTCTCTTAATCTTTTTTGTTTGCTTATCAGAGTGTCTCTCCTAGATAAATTCTGTATAAATACAATGCGTGACACGATTAATTATTGGGTTGGGTTTTTTTTCCTGTTGATTACTTCTTAACTTGAATAGCTGAACTGTGATACAGATAGTTTTCTGTACCTAGATTTTAGAAGACATTCTGGTGGCTAATCCAGACCCCATTTAGGAAGATGTCTTGGAAAGAGGTGAACTGTATAATGTTGTTATTACTTAAAAAACAAAAGCTGCAGTGAGGATCATATTAGATGTTCTCAAGAACCCCTGGTTGTGTGAATGAAACAGTCTTTTTGATGAGCTTCTGCTTATTTTAGAGAGTCTTGTGGATAATTTTGATGCTTTAGTCCTGATGAAGGCTGTTGTCTAGTGTGTTTGATTTGGCACTGAAACTGTTACCTGTAAGATCTGTACAATTTTGATATAATAATCTCACTTTTTGCTAGCTCGAATAACTATCAGAGAAGATGATGTGGATATTTCAGATTCTGATGATGATGATGAAAGTGAGTATAAAGGAAGCATGGCTTATATGTGCTGCTGTAATACCTTTACTAAAGAAGTATACAGTGCATGTTGCTCCTTTTTTACAAAATTAATTTAGCTCAGTTAATGTAAAACATTAAGAAACAGTACATCCTTAAATTCTCAAGTCAAAAGACTTTCTTGTACTGGAATCAATGGTGTGGTGACCCACTCCTTGTTACTTTCAAAATATTCCTGTTGGTGCAGTATCTGTAAGAATAAGACTGAATGCACAGGAGAACATTCCTAGTCCTAGATTGTTTCAAAGCCAAAGAAAAGTTAGGAGTTGTTTGTTTTTATTTTATTTACTTCAATAGAACTAGGTAGTTTGGGGGATTCTTGAGTCTTTTTTTGTTGTCTGCCTGTGGTAAGCTCAAATTTATAACAAAAATTATGCATAATTAGCGTGTTTATTGATAAGGCAAACAGATAGCTAAATGTCTTTCAAGAATTTCATGTTTTCTTATCTTGAATGCTGGAATAAATGTCAGTTCTTCTTGTGATGACCCCACTACTCTTCTGCTGTTCACTTGTGGCACTGTTTGGATAAAAAAAGCCTAATTAGGTGTTTGTTTGACTCTTGTGAAAATGAGGCATAATCTTTCAATAGCTTTTTATCTAGTTACAGACCTGGATTTAACTTATCTTCTAAATATTTCTGTATTGTGAGATAAATTTTGGATTTCCAAGTTTAGTGTTCAGTCTGAGAGCATACAACAACAATATCTGGCCTTGGGGCTGGCAGTATGTTCAGAGTTATATTAATTGGGATACCATGAATTTTATTTGCAATTATTTTTCACACTCATTTTGGCAGTTCAACTTAAAAAAAAAACCAGCAAAACAAAAACAACATCACTGCCCCCCTCCCCCCCAAAAAATTAAAAAATTGGCAAATGTAATTTCCTTGGAAACCTTTAAAATGTTTAGTTGATATGAACTAGTTTTGCTGGGTCCTGATTTAGTTTTCTGTAACCAAATGCATAAGAGTACTTTTTTCTTTCTCTAGACCTTTCTGAAAACTTTAATACATGCCATAGAGCATTGCAAACTGTTGCAAGATATGTTCCTTCGTAAGTATATAATCCTGTGGTTTTGTATGCTCTTTTCTTGCAGATTTAAAGCTTGTGAACTGTTGATTATTTTTTTTTTTCACTTTAATTAGAAGTATAATATTTAGTTTCATTGCATGATTTTTCCTAATATTCACTAACTGGTGGAATGCTGTATCCAATCATTATGAAATTTCCGTAGACATCAGCAGCTGAAAATCCTGTTAATGGAAATGGCAAATAGGGAAAGTCGTATTTATAGTAACGTATTTGAAGTGGCTTTTAACAAGTCCACAGTGAAAGTTTGCTGCTTATTATCTGTTCGATGATGCTTGCAAAAAACATATTTTATACAATTACTTACCTTAAAATAAAGTTACTGTGAAATAAGCTTGTTCCAGTCTGTCTTCAGTGTGCTACAGCTTCGATATTTGCTTTCATGTTAATAACTTATAACTTTTGGGTTTGGTTTTGTTTGTTTTTTTGTTAAATTATAGGACACCACAATTTCTCATGCCAATACTTGTGGAAAACTTTCCTTTCATTAATAAATCAGAAAGAACTCTGGTAAGACCTGTGAATATTTTTGTTTATTTGTTCACTTGTTTTTTAATGTATAAATATACTCTATAATATGACAGCTGATTTGGTGGCATTGAATGCAGATTTTTGAGTGTATTGTTTAAGATTTTTTATTTTTTAATATATATATATATGGGTGTGTCTGTTTAGTATAAGGTTGTCCAAGCATACTTAAGTTCCTTGTGCATAAGCATTATGCTAGTCTTTAATGACATAACTGCATATCTTTTCCACAGGATTGCTTTCTTAATCAATGCACAAGATGGACCTCTTTGACGATGAATCTCAGGGTTGTATAGTAAGGAGACGGTAGGATACCTGTCTCATTTGTTGTCAAAACTGGAAAGTGTTTATCAGAAGAACAGGGGATTTGATAAGCAGACAGAAGGCAATGGACGTTATAGAAATCCATGTTGCCAGTAGTGTAGGGTATTAAGTTGTTTTATTACATCTCTGGTATAGTGCTCGTGTGTGGTGGAAGACAAGCTGGAAACTTTTGACAGGTTACAGCTTTTGTGTGATCTTTATAATTTACTTGTTCCAACTTGATATGGTGGCACTTTGTTTTACAGAAAGGCAGAGCCCTGCTCCACCAGCCAACTTCAGTTGGAGCGTGTTTCGAACTCATCAAGTACTGAAAAGCCCCTGAAGTTCTTTGTATACCTTGCTAGTTTTTTGATTATTTTTTTTTAATCCAAATAACTTTGGGCATTAGTTCCCTATCTGTAAAATGAGGGGGATAATAGCTTTTACATGGTGTTAGAAGAAGAGTATTTATTTATGTATTTAGCGGATCAGTGAGGAGCGAGTCGTGAAGAAATTTTGTAACTGTGTTTTCAGGGCAAGGTTCGAATGAAGTGTAATAAAAATATGGTCCATGCATTGTTGTTAAATTTTTCCAATTTATACATTCTCATTAAGGTAGCTCTATCCATTTCATGTACTGAGCGAGCCAGATAACCTGTGGAAAAATCGTATGTGCTCATGTAATTAAAGGTTGTGTTATAATGCATATTCACAAAGAGACTATGGTGTAGTTAAATGTGGCACTTTATCTAATTTTATGTATTGACTTAACAGTTTTGCTATATGAAAGTTGCAACATTGTCTTTTGTACATATGTGTGTGTGTGTACACATGGATGGGCACACACACAGAACTTGTCTGTTAACCTGTTTGAGCTGCAGTCAGAACAACTCTGAGGAGACTTACCTGTGGAATTTAAAATTGTTCTTGGTATATTATAATAACCTGAAATAAAGTTGTATTCAGTCTCACTTGAAACAGTTCTGTTAGAGCTGGTTCTAGATGTAGTGAGGAATATGCTTGTTGTTTTAATTTTCCTAGAGAAAGTTTAGACATAAACTCCTATGGAAACAAATAACTTTTCTTACAGAATATTTATACTCATTCTGTCTAGAGATAGTTGGAAAAATTTGTATGGAATTAGTGGATTAAGAAGTTAATGGTAACACAGCTTAACAATTGAAAGTTGATGTTTGGCTTATACATTAACTTATTCTAGATTGAATACAGCCTGTTTAAACACATTTCTGTCTCTTTAGATAAAAAATTAAGAAACTTGTTTTCTAAAAATCCTTGACAGAAATTAGACTTTCTGTTAACATTATTATAGATATCAATTAATTTTGTGTTATAGGAATGTTATGTTCATAACCTGCTACGAGTTACGGTGTACCTTCCAACTCTGAGGCTTCAAATTCTGGAGCTTATTATTGAAAAGCTGTTAAAGTTGGATGTAAGTTTGTTCTGTATCATCTTTTAAGGAAGCTTGGTGTTAAAATATAGAGTAGGAAGTTAAATATGCTTCAGTGTTAAGCTCAACAAAAAATATGTTGCAGTAGTACTCATGATCATAAGTGTAAAACCAACCAAATCTATACGCTATTCCTAGTCTTAAGATGTTTCCACACCTGAGGGTACCTGTATCGTGTACTGTTAAACCCTGGATGGAATCTCCCTGCCAGAATCAAAATGTTTCATGGTGATCAGTGCTAATGTGCAGAGAATATGCTTCTCTGTGTGTGGTTGATCTGTTTTGTCATCATTTTGAAAGAAAAGGAGTTACTATCTTAAAAAAGAGAGGAGTAGCATTGTAAATGATTAAGGCTTTTTATTTTGGAGAACCTCAGCATGTAACAGTCTGGGGAAAGCTTATATTCTGGAGGTAAAGTTTCAGGCATGTGTGGAGTGTGTGTTTGTGTGTTACATACATGTAATTCCCTTTTAAAATGTTTATTCAGTCAAGGACGAAACTAGTCTAGAAATTACTTGTGTTGCAATTTCTTAAATAAATAATAAAAAAGTTTTCATCTTATTATCATGGTCTTATAAAGTTTGATTTCTTGTTTGCAACTGTAGGTTAGTACTCCACAGCAAGATATTGAAGATGCTGAAGAAACTGCTAATAACTCTGATAGTGAGGAAAAATCTACAGAGGAGGGACTTTTTGACATGGTTGGCTAACTTGTTCTACTAAGAGGGGGTTTTTTTGTAGTAAAATTTTCACTTTTGAGGTGGCTATGAACGAAGACAGTGTAGGAATACATTATTGCTTTGTTGTTAACTGCACTGCAAACTGAGACAGTGTAGGAATACATTATTGCTTTGTCATTACTGCACTGCACACAGCTCTTGAAACCTGAACAGCTGCCAAGTGATTAATGTGTTCTCCAGGTGTTGACTTTATTCGTGTAAATACCCAGTGTGCATGCAGTGAATCAATTTCGTTATGTAAAAACACAAGCAGCTATACATAAAGCTAATTAAAGAATTCATGGTAGTTGGCTTAGTTTACAAAAATTTGCTTACACTAAGCTGTAATTAGATTCTGCTTTTTTAGAAAAAAAAATACAAAACCTTAGCATATCACTGAAAGAGAAATTTAGTTTCACTTTTCCTGTAAGTGCTGTCTTTATGATGTTGTGTGTATATATAGAAGCTGCATGACTGCCATTTTATCTACCAGGAGGAAGATGAAGAAAGAAAAGGAAACAAAGTTGTGTCTTCCAGTAGTGATAGAATGGCTCATCCACTTGCTGAGCGCCTTGATATTTTGATGACCATCCTGTTTTCCTATATTAAAGATGTTTGCCACGTGGATGGTAAGAACACTTGAACTATAACCAAATTTGTTGTTTTGCTAACAAGAAAGAAAAAAATAAGAGGAGTTCTTGCTTTCTGCTGCTGCAAGATAGTCTTCATCCTTTAGCGGCAGAATTCTGCCATCAGCAGGCTGTAGTCCACATGCCTGCCTCTGCCCAGTGTTATTGGCAGAGGATGCAAAGGTACATTTATGACTTTAGTCTTCAGTTGGAGAAATTCTGATTACATAAATATGACACTATCCAAACTGTGGCATTACAGGGTAAAAGAGTAAATGGTTTTGTTTTTTTCATTGTGCTACAAAACGTAGGGGATTAGAAATACTTTCTAATTAACCACAGTCTTTCATCATTTGCTCTACTGTATTGCTTTGAGTATAAAAATGATGGATCCTTTCAACATTAAAAGGACTGGAAGTAGATTAAAACAAGCAGCCATGTCATTCAATTGGAATTGCTACAGCAAGTCTTTGTGTTATAGGAAAAAAATGAAAGAAATGTCTTCCACTGGCATTTATTAAGGGTTTGAATTTCTTAGATTTATGTAATACAATTACAATAATCAATAATAATAATAATAAAAGGATTGGAATATACAAAACAAGTGATGCACAATGCAATTGCTCACCACCAGCCGACTGACGCCCAGTTAGTTCCTGAGCCGCAATCTCCCCAGGCCAACTCCCCCCTAGTTTATATACTGGGCAATACTGGGCATGACGTCACATGGTATGGAATACCCCTTTGGCCAGTTTGAGTCAGCTGTCCTGGCTGTGTCCCCTCCCAACTTCTTGCGCCCCTCCAGCCTTCTTGCTGGCTGGGCATGAGAAGCTGAAAAATCCTTGACTTGTTGCTAAGTAGTGTTTAGACTAACTGAAAACATCAGTGTGTTATCAACATTCTTCCATACTGAATCCAAAACATAACACCATACCAGCTACTAGAAAGAAAATTAACTCTATCCCAGCCGAAACCAGGACAATATTTAAAACAGAATATTTAGAAACCCATTTGCTGTACTTTCTTCACATAAGTCAGGTAAAGTATTAGTGTTTTCTTCTGGTTCTTCTGAATTAACACATATTGCAAAGTCTATTGCATGTCCACCAGTTTTATACATGTGTACGCACACACACAGACACTCTCCATATACACCACTGTAAAAAGCAGTAGAACTGAAGTCCTGGAAGGTCTTACTGTAAACGTTTTTTAGATGTTGGATAAGCCTAGAAGTCAGCTTGACAGTGTTTCTTTACATGTTTCTTACTGGTTTAGAGAGAGATAAATGCCACTTAGCAGCATGAGGGTAGGAAAAAAACCCACAACCTGTAATGGCTCATTTTGTTCTGTTTTCTTTTTCTGTTGTGTAGGCAAGCTTGATATCAACAACACAAAGGATTTGTATCGGGATCTGGTTTCTGTTTTTGACAAGCTCATTTTACCAACCCATGCTTCATGTCACGTACAGTATTTTATGTTTTACATCTGTAGCTTTAAATTGGTGAGTAGAAGCTGTTTTTAAAATGCAGTATCTTCTGTCAGTTCTGCATCCTTGTTTTGTCTTTTTTAGCAAAAAAATAGTTGTTTTTTGCTGTAATTCTAGACTGAAGATAGTATGTCAGGATTCATTGGTATCTTTGCTTTCTTTTCCTTCTCCGTTATTCCTTTCTTCAAGTTTTTCTTTATGTGGTTGCTCTTCCCATGTTGTTCATAAACTGCAAACAAATGGGATGTAAGCTACTGTGAAGGAACATGGTTAACAGACCTCTTTTACACAAATCAGTTGTACTCTTGAACCCGAGACACAGTGCTCCAGCAAGTTTCTTCAGCATCCCAAAACTATCTTAAAGATGCTGTCTGTGTTAGCTTTTCAATTTGAAAATCATGTCTACTGTTTGTTCCCTGCCCCCATTTTCCCATCTCTCAACATTGTTATGCCTCTTACCATATAAAAATATGAACATGCATACTTTTTGTGTAAGAGTAGCTAAAGATTCAGTTAAGCTAATGCCCTTTCTCTGATAGTGGTAAATAGTGAATGTGTGGAAAGAGTATCAGAATGGGGCAAGCGTGTTACGATGCTTTGCTAGAATACCCTCTGAGCCTCCAGCAGCAGTCCGGTAACTTCCTGAGCGAAAGTGATATTCTTTCATGGTAACAGCCCATGATGGATGAATTCACAGAGAAAGAATCTCATGATATTATGCTTTTTGTACTGATGTGAATTTTTGGTATCATGAACATCTGTGGCAAAAAGTTCCACGATGTAACCATTTAAAGTGAGGAATCACTTATTTCTCTAAATTCATCTTCCTGCTGTTTTCATTGGATGTCCCTGACTACTTTTGCTACAAGAGACAGTGAACAGTCACTTCACATTTACCTTCTTACCACTCTTGTTTTTAAACACTTCTCATGTATCTATTCCTGACTTTTTCCTAGACTTCTGGTTCCAGTTAGTTTTAACAACGAAGTATATAGAAAAAGACACAGAAAGAGTGCTCTTCCATCATGCATAGGAATAGTTATTTACTGCAGTTATAGGTAGATTTTTTTTTTTTAATGCTTTGGTTATGGAAATTATGGGACTTGAGTATTAGGAATCTATTACTTAAACAGTATCATCAGCATAACAACTCATGATTTCTATCTATCTTGTTTCCAGGGGTTGGCCGAGGCATTTTTAGACCATCTTTGGAAAAAACTGCATGATCCAAACAATCCTTCAGTGATCAGGCAGACTGCTGGGAGTTATATTGGCAGCTTCTTGGCAAGAGCTAAATTCATTCCAGTTGTGTAAGTTGTTTTGATATATGAGCAGAATCAAACAATTTATGATTTACTGAGGTTAAGTACAGAATTCAGAGAATGACACACAGTGTTAGTCTTCTATTCCCACTGCTTTGTTAGTAAGCCTAAATCAACAGTCTTGTTTGTCCTTTCTACAATACTGTTTCAGTATTGTCTTGAAGATTCCAGGAAAGTTTTGCATTTATGGGATACAGACTAGTGATTGCTGGGATTCATGACTTGCTGTTTAAGGCTTCACTTTCCAAGAAGTGCTGAGCACGGGTAGGTTATGTTGACTTCAGGCAGTAGTGGATGCCTGGTATATCTGTTGTTCAGAAGCAGATATTTTTAATGCTCTATGTTAGGAATTTTATGTAGACTCTGAGACAGGAAGTCACATGTTCTAGTATTCTGATACAGATGGATTAAAATACTTCAGCAAATGGGTGAAAATGTCATCTTTTGTACATATACATTCTGTATTTTTATGCTGTTCAGGGTGGGCTCAGTGACTTTGAACTTAATTTGATATCAGAATTACTTGTTGGACATGGGAGACATCCTCTCTCTGTACTACCTGTAGCTCAGGATTCTGATTGTTTACTGCACATTTCACATGCAACATGCGTTCATGGATTCATCTCTTCTGGCATCTTGTGCTTTCACTGATGGAGGTTTTCAGTGCTCATACATTGATTCATTTTATGCTGAGGTAAAGGAGAAAGCTCATAACAAAATCTCCTTTTTTACAATGAGATTTTCTTACTGATGTTTTTATAACCGCTGAGATCCTTGAATACTTGTTTAACATCTTTTCTACACCATTTCAGGTGCTATTTTCACACCTTTTTTTTTTTTTCCCCCCCTCCATTATAGTACAGTAAAAGCATGCCTGGATCTTCTGGTGAACTGGATGCATAAATACATTGATAATCAAGATACAGGGGCTAACGCTTACTGTGATGTAGCTCTCCATGGGCCATTTTATTCTACATGTCAGGCAGTGTTCTATACACTTATTTTCCGTCACAAGCAACTTTTGGATGGAAACTTAAGGAAAGGTGAGTATATTAGGTTTGAACGGTATTCGAATTCATTTGCAAATTTTACTGTAGATGTGTTTTGTAATGGTCAGTTCAGTCAAGTATCTGATGGCAAGTTTATGTTGTCCTCTACATAAAATGAGATGGCCTGTACACCTCTTGGGCTACGTCCCTAAATAATCTTTTCTTTCCCCCACTATTGAAAACAATGCTGATAACTTCTCAACACTCATACCTGGCCCCACTTGCTGAGCATGTTTGAATTCCAGCTATATAAAACTAGTGTGGGCTTCAGTTAATAATCTGTCTTGATGACTCTGTACCTCTGTCAGTCCCTGTAATGGGTCTGTAAACATAGTGTCTATGTTAGAAGGATCCCTTGGCTGTCGCAGGTTACTGTTACTTAGAGTAGCTTTTCTGCTGAACAAGCTGTGGGCTAGATCTCTACTGTAAAAGAGTGGCCTAGGATGTGCTTCTCTGGTTTTGTGCAGAGTACAGGCTGGTCAGATTGGAAATTCTTAGAAATAAAGTTCAGCATATATGATACATAACCTGTATTTGTCAATTGTTCTTATTTTCAAGGTCTGTCATATCTGCAGAGTTTAAATTTTGAGCGCATTGTCATGTGTCAGCTAAACCCCCTGAAGATTTGTATACCCTCTGTTGTGAACTTGTTTGCTGCCATTACCAGGTACCTACTCATTTATTTCAGGTTTCAGCTTGGTACAGATATTTGTGTGTGTATCTAAAAACAGCACAGTACTTCGAATGTGGGTTTTCTTAGGCACAATACTGAGTATTATCTAAGACAACTCATATAACACTGCCCATATTCTAGGTGGGATAAGTTTGTTTCTTATTCGGTTTCAGTGAAATCTTACAGTACTATGAAACTGATTGCTTTGTGTTGGAGCCACTATGATTCTACTTGGAGTGAAGTTCATAGGAGTGTAGAAGAAGAGAATATACTCCTTACCTTGTGACCATCTTGAACACTCCTAGTATCAGTTGGAAAATGGAAGATAGAAGTGATGTTTGTTAAAAAATAACTTTGTATTTTAATACCATTTGAAATTTTTGCTTTCAGTGTGCTAGAAATGCTTGTCTTTATTAATATATTATTATTTTCCTTTTTAAAGGAAATACCAGTTGGTGTTCTGCTACACAATTATTGAGAGGAACAATAGGCAGTTTATACCAGTTGTTCGGAGTGGCACTGGGGGTGACCTTGTGCAGACATGCACTAACCCACTGGACAGTTTCTTCCCCTTTGATCCGTACATGCTCAAAAGGTATAGTTTAAAAATAAACAACCTGTTTCTGCCTTGTAGAAAATAATGAACTAAAACTGTAAGAAACTGTCAGTGTTTCTACAGTTCACTTTCTTCCCTGATCTTTAGTACCTTTCATGTTGCATATTTTAACCAGAGATTGTCAAAGGTTTGAATTGAAATTTACCTCCACTGTGACATATAGTGATGAAGAAGAAACAGGACCCAGTTTCCTGGAAGGTCTAGTTAGTATGTTTGGTGACTTTTCTTTTGGTTTTCCTTGTTTTAAGCAGTCTTTAAAATATCATAATGTTAGCCTAATACATATTTTGTTGGAGCTGTGGTGGCGTTATGTCATTTTTTTTTGTTGTTGGTTTGAGTTTTTTTGCACCTTGAGTGTATTACTTCTTGATTGGAGACGTCAGCTTACTTAAAATATCTTGGGTTTTTAATGAATAGTGTATAATTTGCAGCTTTTCAAAATGTCTAGTGCTGTGGTGCTTTAATAACTGTAATGTTAGAGGGCAACAACATTCTGGCTTTTTTTTTTTTTTGTCTCAATAAAAAAAATGTCTCCGCAGAAGGGAGACATTTCTTAGAAGTAGAAATTATTAATATTAACAATTGTATTAATATTAATTTACATAAAAATAGACATATTGTGTAAATATGTAGTGTATTAATAGATAACATCAATAAAATTACTAAAAATAATCTTCAATAATTTGGAAGAAATTATGCTTATTTGCGAGCATAGTGTAGGTGTTAGAAATACCCAGCTAGGAGTTAGGAGACCTGGCTGTCACAACTCCTCAAGCAAGCGATTGTAATTTATACAAATTGGAGCAAAATGGAGTTATTTCTTCATGGGATTAATTGGGGATTATATAGGGATTAATTGAATAGTTTGTAAAACCCTACTGAGAGCTATCAAAATGCCAAGCATTTTTTATTGTGTTATTAAAATTAAATACATGTGACTTTCACTAAATACATTAACTCATACTGTGTTTTAATCCCTCCTTCAGATCAAAGAAGACCATTGATCCTCTTTATCAGTTTTGGGAAGAGCTGAGTGCTGAAGACCTTGAGAATCTGAAGAAACCCATTAAAAAGGTAATCTTTTCCGATCAAAATGCAGCTCAGCTTTTCCCAAATCTCTATCAGCTGCTTCTGTGGCAGGATTAATTATTTTTAGTTGATATAAGTACGCTAAACGTTTAGGGGAAACTGTGATTGAAATTTGGAAGCTTTAGGGATTGATCCATCTTTGCTTTGAGAACACTTTTCCCCTCTTCTGCAGAGGAGTTAGGTTGGCAGCACAGGACCACTGTGAACGCTTATGAACACTCTCAGGATATGGATATGCTGGGAAATCCACTGTGTAGATATGATTTAGTTCCCATATTTCATAATGAGAGTACATCTAATTCTCTTACCATTCCAACTAGTCATGACAATTGTTGTACAACCCAAATCCTGAATTATGACCTTCTAAAGCTCCTATGTAGTCTGTTTACCTTCTTGCAGAATGCCTATCCTATGTCAGATTTTTGAGTCCTTTGAACAGGGTGTTTTTCTTTCCTTCCTGTGATAACACGTAAAAAAATACTTTATGGTGGTGTAGCTTTGTTAACTGGTAACTTTATAAACTTTGCTATAGCGTTTTGATTAGCAGATTTGATTATTGCAACATTTCAGAATTTGATTTAGAAATACCTTTTTGGTCTCAGCATTCATTACTTCTGTCAAATCTTAACAGAGACCTGGAGAATCTTTCTGCTCTCACTGATCCTTTTAAATTTCTGCAGGGTACTTCTGAAGATGAAGATGATGACTTTTTGAAAGGAGAAACCCCTCAAAACGATGGTGTGGTTGGAATTGCTCCAAATTCTTATGAGTCAAATACCCGGAGCCCAGTGAGCAGCATTGGCTCCCCTCCAGACTGTTATGTGCCATACCCTCAATGACATGGAGAATGAGAAGTGAAAAGGTTGAAAATTGTGTGCAATTTTTTGCTCTGTAAAGAGACTTTAGCTCAACTTTCCGAACTGGCAAATGTTTAAGTAACTACATGTAACAAAAATTATTGTTTCTTAATCATCAGATTTCTATAGATATGTTATGATAAAGTCATATGTTGCTAGAAAAGCTTAGAGAATAAATAGGGTGATATTTTACAAATTTCACATTGAAATGGTTTTTATGACTTAGAAGGATTTTTTTATAGTTTTTCCTGACGCTTAAGGACTTTGTTTACTAATGTTTCTCTACAAGGTTTTATATATCAGGGGTGAAATTCTGGTCTGTCTTCCTACTGATTTGTGTGGGGACCAGAATTCCATTGTCAGTATTCAAACTGTACTCTGATGACTGTTTTTGAGTTAGTTTCAAAGTAATGGTATGATCCCACGATAGGGAAGCCATGAATCGAGTCTGACAGGGATTCTTTTGCACACATCTCTTAAGCTTTTCCTATAGGTAGAACAGTGTTTGGTAAAGGCACTTGATAGTGGGAAGTGTATTCAGATGATAAGCATTATTGCTCCTTGAATCTGTAGCTGACACACAACTTCCCCAGCTATGAAAGTTCAGACTTGTAAAAGTGACAATTGTTGGAAGTGTTGAAAATGATAGAGTAGCTAAATGTATGATTTGTAGATAGTTTTCTTTGGGGTGCTTGTGAAGCACTCTGAGACAGGTATTTATTTTCAGGATTTGAAGTTTATATGTGAATGCTGAAAATACAAAAAAAATCTTCCCTCATAGAAACGAAGTGATGGTGTCACTGCTGTCCTTGTTTTGTCCATGTGTCAGTGTAGTTTCTCTGCATAGGTTTCTTGTCTTTTCATGATTGCTGCTGGCTTTTAGATTTGAGTAAGAATATAAACAGTGGAAAAAATACATGTTATTTGTGTAACATTTAGTTGAAAATTTTATGCATTTGGGACTAAACTCTAATTGCCCTTCTTTAGAATCTGAACTTGAAGGCTTTCAAGACAACGTTTTTATTCAGAGCCAATAAAGATTGATGCAAACAGTGCAGTTCTTATACCTTTGAAAAAACACATCTCTCTATGTAACTAAGGATCCATCGGTGTGGTCTAGCTTCTCAAAGTTAGGTGGTTTGTTCTAACAGACTGCAAAAATTAGTTTTGGGGATGATACTGCAAAATGCATCAGTGGATCTGTTCATCAATGGATAAATTGAGACAGGTTTTGGTTTTAATTTTAGTCCTCTTTACTGTCAGTCCTGAGTAATAAACAATAAATTTCCATCTGAAATAACTGCATTCTCTCCTGGCATGGAAGAACCCTTCTTACATCAACAGCAAGGAGAACATCCTTTGAAAGGTGCCTTTTTCCATTTTTTCACTGTTACATCTTTAGCAATATAGTCAGCCACTTGTTACAAAATGAGGCTGTGTAAAACTTTCTAAGTTGTAATACCAGGTACATGATCCAGGAACTTCCGCATCTCTTTAAAAGCAAAAAAAAGAAGGACATAAGTGAAGTGAAGTATAACATTAAAAAGAATGTACAGACATTGACCTGTCTGTGCTGAAGCTGCACAGTTAACACTTGTATGCTAAAGGGACTTGCTTAAAACAAAGATTCAGTTAGGAGCTCCACAGTGTTTCTGTAACGTCTTCTGTGATAGATCTGATTTACTTAGTGTAATTACAGACAGGTGAGCTGGCAGGTGCTGGCATTTTGCTAAAGAGACTTTGTTCTATAAATACTTAACAGTCTTGTGAGGACTGGATTTGGAGGTGGAAATTTTGCCTTACCTGAGAAATACAATCTATGTTTTGAAGAAAGTATCTGCTATAACTGTTTACTTTTGTGAAAACTGGATTGGAAAGGTAGAGCGAGGGTAGTGGGTTTTTTCTGCTGGTTGGTTGTGGGCAGGCCCCGGTGCCCTGGCTCTCCTCTCGCCCTGCGGAGTGGATTTAACTCTGCTGCTCCCACGACTGGTTTTCTTACTGTTCATGCACGGACAACCGGAGGAAAAATCCCTGGTCTTTAAGGAAAAACTGTTGTCTTTGGGACTGTCTGAAAATTTAGTTCTGTGGTTGCTGGGGGAGGGGATGGTGGTGCGGGTTTATTGGTAAATTTGGGACTTTACCGTGGTTATTTCCCAAACGCTTTCTTACAGTAACTTACGGCTAAGCTCTCGGTCGCAGGAGGAGGGGATTTCTGCACCCCGAACGTGTCAAAAATTGTTAGGCGGTAACGTGACCGGGCATGTTTTCTGGCAGCGCCTCTGACCCCGCTTCAGGCGGCGCCCGCTGCGGGGCCGGGGCCGGGCCCGGGCCCAGACCCCGACCCCGCCCGGGCCGGGCCCTCCCGCCGGGCCCCGGCTGCGGGGAGCTGCCGCGGGCGGTGCCGCCGCCGCTCCCCGCCGCGGTTTCCCAGCGCCCCGCGCGGCGCGGCGACGCCCGGCCCGGCCCGGCCCGGCGCGGCGCGGCCCTCGGGAGGAAGCGCGGAGCTGCCGCCGCCTCCCGCCCCGGGCGCTTCCCCGAGATGCCGCTGCTGATTAACGGGGAGCGGATCGACCTGGCCCGGCCCACGGGGGACATGATCCGCGCCTACCCCCACCTCGAGGTGAGGAGGCGGCGGCGGCGCGAAGGGGCCCGGCGGTGGGGCCCGCCCCGCCCTGCCCGGCGGGCGCCGAGCGGAGGAGCGGCGGGGCCGCGGGGCGGGGGCGACCGGGAGAAAACCCGCCGCCTCGGCCGGGCGAAACGGGTGGCGGAGCGGGGCGGCCCCGCGCTGAGGCGGGCGCGGGCAGGGGCGGCCCCGCGCTGAGGCGGGCCCGGGCAGGGGCGGCCCCGCGCTGAGGTAGCCCGGGCAGGGGCGGCCCGGCACCGCCGCATTCCCCGCGCTGTGACCGCGAAAAGGCAGGGGTTGACTGAAAATAAGTAAAAACCACGTCCCTGGAGGGGATTAGGGGCGAATGCCCTGAGGCGGAGGGCGGCCGCTTGGTGGGCGAGCTGTGCGGCCGGCCGCTCCCCTCGCGGGCTGGGGGGTCCGTCGGCCGGGCTGTCCCTTTTCCCTGTGCGAAATAACAAACACTGGTGACAGAAGTCAAGATAGCAACTTTTAGGAGGTTATTAAGCTCTCTTTCGATACATAAACGTTGTAATCCTAACGGCGGACGGTGAGCCAGGAACTGCTGAGCAGAGCTGGCTGGGAAGATGTTTCTCATCAAAAGATGCATCTTTATGGAAACCGAGTTTTTGCGGAAAACCAGTGCAAATTTGATAAAACTGTGAAGTGGTTTTTGAGCCCCAGGATGGAAATTCACTGCCTACCCAGCAGGTCTGTGACAGAGTGCTGCAGTAGTCACAGCCCAGGAATCTGCGTTTTCCATGCACTAAGCAAGCTAATAAATAGCAATATTTTGATAAGTACGAAATAAATATGCTGGATCATGGCAGTAGAAGACTGAAAATTTTGCATTTCAAAAGTTTTCTGTCTAGGTTAAACTTAGGAGATCAGCTCTGCTATTGTCTAATGTGATCTTTGCCAAGTCCTGTTGCTTTTTGTTGTACCTCCATTTTATCATCTATAAAGCAGGGAGAAGGGTTGTGTGTGTCTGTGGAACGATGGGATTTAACAGTTAACTAGATCAGTGGCAGGAAAGTGAAAAATTCTCAAAATTCAGAATACTCCGTAATAGAAAATATGTATGTTTCTCTCTGACCTGGATCCCTTTGCTTTTCAGAGGTGATGTTTCTGTCAAGTAATGGATACACCTGAGAATTCAGCCACTGTAGTCTCTATTATCATTTATCTTTAGGAAAAGGCAAAACTTCTGAGAAGTCAGCCTGCTCAAATTGTGGAACCCAAAGGTCTTCTATATGTCCAGCAGAGAGAGTTTGCAGTAACTACCCCTACAGATGGTATGTAGGAACATAAACATTTTTTCTTCTACTGAAGCAGTGATTGTCAGAGCGGAGTTCTTAAAATGTTTCTCTCCTTTAAAATAGGTTCTGTTTCCATTCTCGGATCAGATGATGCAACTACCTGCCACATAGTTGTGCTCCGACACACAGGTATCTTTAAAGGATGTTCAGAACAAAATCTGTACCCCTGAAGTAATGAATTAGTGTTGGTTTATGCTGCATTAATAAAATAAACTGCAGTTACTTTTATATAAACTTGAATCTCAAAAAGTCATAGCAAGTATTAACTAAATGACTTGTTCAGAGAATTGACATGTTTAGTGTCAGAGGTTCCATGTTGCAGTTGCTCAATGAGCAGATCCTAAACTTGATCTGCTCCTGTGGCCAGTGGGTAGTGGCAGTTGCAGACCTTGGCTGTGTTCAGCAGTTTGGGCCTGCAGGGTTTGGTAATAACAGAGGCAGAATTTGTGGAAAGATCCTCGCTACATGCTTGGATTTCTGCCATTAGAGATGTTGCCTGGTCCTGGTTAAGCGGGCACTTCTACCCTTCACATGAGTTCTGGTGATTTTATAATGGGGCACACAAAGAGGTTATTGCCGCATTCAGTCAGCCCGTATCTTCTGCTGGAGGCCGCTGTCCTGAGAGGAAGCGAGGTGGTGGTGGATGTAGCTCTTAGTAAACTGTTACTGATTTCAATTATGGTAGTGTAACAGCCTCCAACAACGTCATTAACTAACTGTCCTCTCACGTCTTCCTCAGGCAGTGGAGCTACCTGCTTGACACACTGCGATGGATCAGACACAGAAGCTGAGGTGTCGCTCATCATGAGTTCAGTAAAGTCTTTCTCTAACACCACAGGATTCGGAAGGTCAGCTCTGCACTTGGTTCTTGTGTACTGGTTTTCACAAAGGTTACTACAGTTTGTAAGGTGGGGAATTTTTATCTGATTACAAGGGGTGCAGACAAGGTAATTGTGCAGGAAATACCTCTTGATCAGGAACCACACGTAAAGGAAAACAATTTCCTTGATGATGATTTTGAGGGTATTTTTAGCAGTGGTTTAAAGCATGGTTCTGTTCTGAATAGCGTCTCTGTAAAATGCCGTTGTGAGGTTTTGTGTTTACTGTTTTGCAGTTAACTTTTGTTTCAGATGTGCAAAATTTTCCAAAGAACTGGTTTTGGTTTTATATTATTCCTTCCAGACTGTTGGTCTTGTAAATTCCTTTTGGGATCTGAGAATCCATCTGGGATTTTTCTAAGTCCCACATTAAAAAAAAAAAAAAAAAAAAAAGGTAGTGGGGTGGGGCAGGACAGTGGGGAAAGAATGCTCTGAAATGGAATTTAGCAAACAAGGTTCTTCCTGGATGTGGAGGTTTTTGCCCCTGTAGTTTGATAAGAACAAAATCTCAGTGAACTTAGACGATACAGTCTCTAAAAACTCATGACTTGTCAGGACTTGCCTTTACATAGATGCTTCTCAGAGAAGAACCCTGCTGTATGGTCCAGAATAGTTCTGAGGAGGTCAGCGGAGCAAAAATCTTCATGTTTAATTAACCCTTTCTTGGGAACTGAAAGGTGGTTAAGTTCAGTCCAAACCAGAGGTGCTGACAATTGGGGATACCACTGGGTTAGATAGAATTGCATGTATATAATGCCTCTTAAAGTTGTTAATTTGTGCTCTTTCCTGGATGATCCCTGAAGTGTTCAGAATGGAATTACCATAACTTGCCATGTAATGCAAACCAACTTGGTGCATGTGACTGTAACAAGTGAGGCTACTCTAATGATTGCTTTGCAGTTTGGGCTGGGGATTATTTTGTAAAGCTATTCACTTTGGGATGTCTTTTTAATTGCTGTTTCCTGTTATTCCATCTCTGTTAGGCTGGAAGTGCACCTAGTTGGAGGTTTCAATGATGATAGGCAGTTATCACAAAAACTTACTAATCAGCTTCTTAGTAAGTTCACATTTTTTCCACTCTCATGTCCAAAAAAAAAATAGTTCTGACTGGATTTGGGTTAAAGTTTGTTTGTAATCTGAGCCCCCTGTCATTTAATGGAAAGAAATCTGGATTCGTTTTGAAGGGTGTTTTCTCTACCTGAGACCTTGGTGTGGAGAGGGGCTGGACTTCTGAGGTTCACATATGGCCAGCGTGTGGGATGGAGGGTCTAAACTTGTAACTTCTTCCTGGCTTATATTCTAGTGTGTAGAATTGGGGTGCAGTTCAGCGGGGCTTGATTCCTGCTGCCGATACGCTACCTGATCTTGGTCAAGTGTTGTCACTGTCTAAATCTATATATGTGGGTGACTTACTTAATATTCATTTCATACCTTGATGTGATGAGATGAAATTTAATTATTGTTTGGAATTGTCTGACGAAAAATGTTATGTCTCTTTATAAAATCGATAGTCCAGAGAAGTGATTGCAGTGCTTTACAAATAAATTGGAAATGTAAAGTACCTGCTTACCTGTAAGTGCTCTGGCTTGTGCTAAGCACTTTCTGAGTGTGGAGAGGCCTTGGCCCCACTGGAAGGGGAAGGGGCAGGGACAGGGGCAGATGTCAGGATTGGAGGGAGGTGGCCAAGGGGATAAACAAAAAGGGAAACGGAACCTGCAAAGGTTCCGGGATGCACCCTCGTGGCCATTGCACCCAGTGATTCCTGTTATCTGTGTTTTATGTCGTATGAGAGTTCTGTACAGAACAAAGTATTTTGGTTAATTTATTTTTTTAACCTTCTGATGCATCTTTCATGCATCAAGTTAAAATTTGAAACAATAATGCTGTATTGCTATTAGAACTTTGGGGGAAAAAAAGGTTTTTCTCCTAGTGTGTGGGATGGTGAAAAGCAGAATTAATTTACAGCTAATGAAAGACTGCATTTGCTCACTATATCTGTAACAATTTAGGAAAATACATTTAAATATAAGCTGTTAAATGGATAGTGAACAAAAGCAGAGCTGATGTGATGCCAGAGCTAAACCAGTATCAGTAAAAGGAGTAAGTGGCACAACACTTCTTTAGCATGTTTTTGCTATTACAAATGGCTACTCTCTGTAAATTACTGTTATGTTTAGTAGCTGTGGCTTTAATTTTATAGAAGTTAGTTTGAAGCAAATCTGCAAAACACTCTTTGCTCTGTTGCCTTATCTAGGAACAGTGCGTTAGGTATCTCTGCCCATCTATTCTGCAGTGCGCAGCACTGATAATGCCCCCTCGTCTATATACAGCACCTGCTTTGCCACCAGTCAGTCTTATACATTGCTGCTATCGTTGTTGCTGTAGGAGCATTTGATCTCCAACCAGATGATGTTCATTTGGTGACTTTCTGCGTAACAGGTAAGAAAACGTTTCCTTGGTTTTTGAAGTATCTTTAGCCACTGAAATCAAAGCACTGGGGTCTTTACATGCATGGCTTTTTTATCCATTGTGTAAGAAAGAACAGCACAAGACCTCCGTAACGATTTGTAATTTTTAGTTTTATGGCTGGTAGTGCGTGTGGTGGTGTCACATAGACAGTGTAGTGAGGATTCTCTCCTTACCAAGTGCCGCTGAAATGCAACTGATTGTAGAACCACTCATGATCATTACCAGGTTATTTCGCCACCGTTGTCCTGTGGAAAGCGGCTGTCTGTCTATGGATATCTTAAGAGGCAATTGAGAGAGGCACTTAAGAGACCTTTGACCTGCCAGCTTGTTAGACCTGCCTCCCTGCAGGTTCAAATGAATTCATAAACTCATTCAGTTAGTTCATAGTGTGTGATGTCACATAAAGGAAGAAATAATTTCCTTTTCTTTGTATCACATTCAGGTCGTATTTCTTATCATCTCTGCATTTCAGTGCTATTGGTGACTTACATCTTTGAAACTTGGTATCATGGTAGTTTTGCATTGTGGGTTTTTTTCTTGTAAAGTGCCTGTGCAGAAAGGGGAGTGACAGTTGACTGGAGTTGGCTACACTGTTAGGAGATAAAGAGTTCTACTCCAGGCTCCAAGGGTGGTGTTATTGACCTGTACCTTCTTTTCCATATTTCTTTTAGGCTTCCTTGGTTTTTTTCTGTCTTTATGCAACATCAGATCTGTTCTCTGATAACACACAACTAAATGTTGCCCAGAAAAAAATGCAAAGCTCTAAGAGTTTGACCTTTTTTTTTCCTTACAGAACTAAATGACAGAGAAGAAAAGGACATTCACTTTCCAATCATTTATGGAATAGGTGAGTTAAATTAGAATTTAGTTTTTTTTTGTAACTGGATTGCTTTTCAGATGCCATTAGTAAATGGGCTGCTTTTAATGACTAGGTAATGCCCGTCCTAGAAGTTTTGCTGTTGGAGGCGTAGGTAGAAATAGAAGTTTTCTTCTGGTACCACAGTTAGGTAGATGCACACATGGAAGTGGCTGTGTACAAATGCAAGCAGATTTTTTTTTTCATTTAACAACTGAACTGTACTTATGATTTTGTCAATATCAAGCTACTGTACTAACCTTTGGGGTTAGAATTCAGCCTTCTTTTCATTGTTCATTCTGTGTTTTTTCTAATTGTAGTATCTCTGAAAATGTTCTTCTGGAATATTGAAATGCTGCCAAAGCAAAATAAGTAGAAATATGCTATCACAGGCTAAGGGGTCTGTGGTACTGAGAAATACAAGTATAGTATTTGATGGGTTCTAAAGTTCCTGCAACATAGTTGTGTCAGGGACATGGTCGTTTTAAACAAGTGTTTGGTAAGAATGAACTGTTTCTGTATTTAAACTCTTACTTCCTACCAGCTGTGAATGTTAAAACAGCAGAGATCTTCCCTGCAACCTTCCCAGAAAAAGGGCCGGATGAGGATTTGCGTTCAGCCCATGTTTTAACAGGAGCAACAGTGAGTAAAAATAACAGGGGGGAAAAGGGTATTTTTGCCAGAAGGGGAGACCAGTTAGGGGCAATGAAATGTTAAAAGTTTAAGGAAAAACTAGTTTGGTAGTGTTCTGTCAGTAGCAAAACAAATGAGAAAGATGGAAGAGGAGAGGCAAAGGATAATGGTGGAGATCAAACCACTTGTGCAAGGGGTAAGCCTTGTCTTGGAAGTACAGCTCTTTGACGTGCCGTTATGACTAGCCCTACAGCTTTCAGCAGGATAACTTATGTAAAGAGATTCAGGTCATGGGCATAATCCCAGCAATCCCAGCAGTGTCTTTCAGTTCTGGGTGTGTTGTTACAGTTTAATGTCTTGTTTGTCAGAATAATTGGTTAATCTTAATGCAGTAGGAATGAAGTGGGGCTGAGCTGGCATGCAGTATGTCTAAGACAGAAGCTGCTGCTTAAGGCCTTCCAGATTAAGTGAATTTGCTGTCTCTCTTGTCTGTGTAAGCATTGTCTAACTCTTAAGGCTGCCTGTGTTGTTACAGCTGACTAACATTTATGATGCAAAGATGGAACAACTACATATTGGGCCTTATTTCTGGAGGCCTTTCCCACATGTGGATTTCTGGTTGGAACAAGATGATAAGCAGATTTTACAGGTACCTGAAACTGACCTTTTTTTTTTCTTTTTTTTTCCTTCTAGCTGAGTAGAGAGAGGGGTACAGTCTGTCAAAACTCTTCCCAGTGTACTCGGGGGGGGGGGGGGGGGGGGGGCGGGGAGGATAATCTTATTAAAAGACAGAATAACGGAGAACTTAGTATTCTGGATGTCAAGCAGCTCTTGCTACCATCTTGTTTTTCAGAATCTTTCCACATCGCCCCTGGCTGAGCCACCCCACTTTGTTTCTCACATTAGATCTACATTAACATTTTTAAAAGAGCATCCATTTCCATCTCGCTCCCTGTTTCCTGACAGGAAACCTCGCATCTACAAAAAAAACAAAGAAGGGTTGTGGGAACAGGTTTGTTCTGATAAGATCTAACCTGGAACCGAACACCACAACTACTTTAGGGAAGTATAGTCTTGCAAGAAGAGCAATGTGTTGCAGAAAGCATATTGCTGGTCACAAATACCATTGTTCTGTGCTTTTCAAAATAAAGTATTTTGACAGAAGTAACTTGCTTTTTCTGCATTACTTATGTAGGAATCACTGGTAATCTGAAGTAAGAATTGGGCTTTATTTATGTTCTCTTGCTCCAATGCAGTAATTTAATTGGCACAGATAAAGAGAGGTAGCAGTGTGGAGAGACTGAAAAGGGAAGTCATTACATCAGTGTGTACTTTAGAAAATGGTTTTCCACACAAAGTGAAAGTTGTACGCACTTAAAGCTTATTGAAACATGGGGAAGTATTCTTCAACAATAACTTAATTCAAGAGTAATAATTTGAAGAATCTTTATTGAAACATTTAGATAGTATCTAAAGAATGAAGCTCATTCCAACAAAACTACTGGTTTAACACTTCCAAATATAAAAACATTAAAAATTAATCCTTGTGGAGATAACTTTATCCCCAACAAATTACTCTTATTAACATACTTCATTGCACCAAAGAAACCAATGAGGAAGACTAGTCAACTTAATTGTTTTTGCACTTTAGAAAAATTGCACTGATCTTCATAAATTACCCCAACAGCAAAATTAACCTTGTTCATGGCATCCCAGCCCCACAGGATCTAGAAGCTGAGAGTCAAATCAGGTGACAGTACAATTCAAAACCCCCACATTTTTCAGATTATGAAAGTCAGTCCTGCTACCACTACAGCCATTATGGTGTTAATGTGTACCTTTTGGGGGGAGAAAAAAAAGACCCAACAAAAAACAACGAAGCAAACTACAGTGCTTGTATCCAGTTCTACAGGGATGGGATGGGTTTCCTCAAAAATCAGATACCTTGAGGAAAGCAAGCTTTTCCAAAGCTCTCCTTTCCACAAGAGGCTCTCAAAATTTGCAGCAAAGTGATTAAGATAATTCAGGGGGGCAAGGGAAGACTTCTACACCTTAACTTTTGATTTATCCAAAGCTTTGCTTGTGCATTAAGTAGTCCTAGACGCTATGAAGTTGTGCTGTAGTGTAAATAATAACCTATATAATTTCTTTGAATCTGTACAATTCCTACCATAGGTAAGTTACTGTTATTCAAAAAATAAGTAAGTGTTGAAACCATCACAAATGTATTGGTTTTTCAAGCTTTACTACAACTATCTTTAAAAATACACAACAGAAAACTCCAGTTACACTACATAAATGTGTTCAATAGTATTTGGTTTAGAAATGCCGTGCAAAGGAACATAATGGTGCATTGGTGATTCTTTCCAGTGGCAGAAGCAAGAAGCCATTTAGGCATGCAGAGGCACTATTTCTTTCTAAAAGGCTTAAAACTCATTAACTTAGTTCCCACTGGACCTAGGGCCTTAGCTGAATGGGTCAAGTCATACAACAGCAGGAAAAAATGGTTGATGGCAAGGTACTATTCAGTGACTCCTATATACACCACAGGCATCCATCCCTAATGCTCACCGCACCACAACTGTTTGGCAACGTTCTTTATCAGGTAAAAAAAAAAAAAAGAAGCAAAACAGAGCTAGTGTGACTTCAGTAGATGTTTTGCAGGAGAGGCTAAACTGAATTTTAAGTATTAAAAAAGGTGAACAATTGGCAGTTGATTTTTTTTTTTTAAAGTGTAGTAACATAAAGTAAGATCATTTTACAATTATTGGGTGCAACTGTATTCTTAATCCTGTGTATGGCTGATTGGTTAGTTAGCAACTATTATCATGCTTAGATTGCTATAGGAAGGATAACTGCCAATTGTTTTTACAAATGTTTATGAGCACTTAATAAATTTCACTAGTACTTTGGTGACACCAACATGTAGAGAGGATTAAAGCAACTGTAACAAGTGTACAATAAGACAAATCTCTGTCCCATGGGGGGAATTTATATTTGTGCAAAATCCCAGTTAATAAGTTACAGTAGTTATTACTGTACTAGTGTGTGGCACTGTTCACATTTTAAACGCTTCATTAATACCCTGCCTCCCAGGGCACAGGCTTCCTCAGCCAAGTCTGAAAGCCACAGGCTGGATTTTATCTTTGACCTTCTTGTTCCTCTACCTTCGTGCAGTCACGTGGCAATTTGTCACTTTGAATGTCCTCAGTGTCTGTCTTTGTTGCCTGTGCCACCTCCTTCTGCTCCTCTGCTTTTTCTGTCTCCAAAGGTCCCTGCTCTTGGCCAGGGAATAGAGCTGGGGGTCTCTGATCCACCTTCTCCAGATCATCACAGTGGCTGACTGAACTGGTCTCACTGAATGCATCAGAACTTCTTAGAGACCTTTTAAAAATCTTCTGACCTGTAGAAGTGTTTGAAGAATACAGTACCAATGAAGGCAGCAAATACAAAATGTGCTACGCACAAGTTAAGTTTCAAAGAAAGTATCTGAATTTTACAATGACAAAGAAATAGATTTTATTTGAGTGCTAACTTCTACCCTAACCATAGACCTACTTTCTTGCAGATGCAGATACGTATGCAAGGCAATAGCACCTCTTATTTTATCCTACGTACACAGAGACTGTTAAAAGTCAGCTGAAAAACAAGCTGCCTGCATGCACAGTGAAGTCATTCTGGGGTAGAAATTTGCACTGAAAATCACAAGTGGAAGCCAGCCAGCTCAAAAGGCGAGTTAAAACTATGGTTTTCCTGCCAGTCGAATCAACATTAATTATTAATACAACTACCCAGAAAGTGCCATAGATATAGTAGATCTTCACCTTAGAATGACTTTGTCCACAAAATATTAGGTAGCAACAGAAATACAGTTGCTCAAATACATGATTATACATTGTTTATGCTTTTATTTCAAATAAAACCTTTGGCATGTTTGCCTGCTGATTTTTAAAACTCAATAACCTCATAATATTCCAGAGGAAGATTCCAGACTTCATGGGCAGTTGTCAGTTCATGGGATAATAACTTCCTGAAGTCTCAAGAAGAATTCTTGGGAAGAAAACAGACTGGGATGGTGTTCTGTGCCATGTTTAAATTAAGGTTTTTAATGGTGGAATTAAGGCACTAGAAGATAAGTTCTAGTTCCAGATATTATGAAAGATGGAAAATCATGCTGGTCTTTCTGTGTCGTGCAACTCGGATGGCAGGATGTTTTAGCAAGTTTTAGAAATAAAACTGAGACATAGAAACTTACCAGGAAGTCTTTGCTTTGCAAGGCTGGAAGTAGGAGTTGGTGGTGGAGTAGTGCCTGTTCCTTGGGCTTTTGATACATACGTAGATTCTGTGGATTCTAGAGAGCCTACAGGTTAAAAAAAAAAAAAAGTATCAAGTTGAATATAGCACAAACTAGACAAGTTTTCTGTTCATCTGTATTCAAAAGGTATGTAACAATCTTCTTTTTAACACACATTTCTGCAACTGCATTTGCTAGGTTGAGTTGAAACTGCCAGTTGATGGTAATCCATTTCCGAGTACCTGGGGACATGAGCGCGGAGACTTACAAAGACAAATTAAGTTTCCCCTCACACTCACTTCACATATTCCCAGCTGCAAGCTATTGAGCAGTGCGCTTGGAGGGGGTATCTAGCTATGAGGGGACTAAGTATTCCCAAGGAAACCCTGCTGTTCTCTGCTGTAAAAGCCTTCCAGCTGGTGCATCAAGAATCAGCAAGAAAGATCCCAAATACAGCAGAAGGCCTTCCTCACTGTTTACAGAGACACACAGACAGATGGACTATTGTTCTAGGTCCAACAGACATTTTGCCGAGTTCAGGAATATTCTTAAGACTCTGCCACAATTTTTACAGTGAAAATTTATAATTGCAGAAAGTATTACATTAGTACATCAGTCTTAATGATGTAAAAGCTATAGACAGCTCTTTTCATGTCAACAGACTTGAATTACAAATATATGAGTAAAATAATAGTCTTTACGTTGTAATATTCCATTCATTCCTGTCTCCCACAAAGCCCAGTTCACGCTAGTCCTCGGCTAGTTTCAGCCTGTCCTTGTCAGACATTGCACTATTTAGCATGCAAACTAGTACTTTATCAGTGTGGCAATAGGCAGATGATAGCTCAAATCAGGATTTCAGACAGAGACATCAAGTTCTAGTAGCACAGCAGAACATCCGAGTGCCACTTTGCAAGCACACTCAAGAGGATGCATGTGCACATACATGGCAAAGCAATGTTAAGACCTGAGCTACCCTGCTAGCTTACGTATTAATAAACACAGCATAAACACCAAACTTTTGCAGCATATGTAGCCAAAAGTCACAGAAATTATCCCTCTGTTAATAAATGCCCACGTCTAATACAGCTTTTTTAATGTGACTCAGCATGCAAGAATAAAATGTAAACTGTACAAGTGAGGTTAGCAGATTGTCTTACTGGGTGTTACAGAAATAGTGAAGAGTGTGTTCTTTTACATCCTGAGGGTGGATTATGTCACTCACGATCAAATCGGCACAAAAAAGCGTGTTGCAATTTTAGTATAAAATTGGAACAGTTCTGACGACAGCATAAGGTGGCTGTGGATGCACTGAGTCCTACCTGCTGTTAAATTAAATGTTCTTCCCTTTGGTGAGGCTTGGAATGGAGAAAACCAGTTCAGCACAGAGCCTACTACAGGTATTTGTCGTAGCAGTCCCTGCAAAGTACACAATCAAACACTGGCTGGTGAGCAAGCTACCTGTGTTGTGACAAGTTATTTCAAGTTACCTAGACAACTAATGTTTATAGCCTTACCTCTTCCAGAAGTCGTTCTTCATTTGCCTTCTGAAGCTGAAGTTGTGCTTCCTGTATCCCTTTTCTAACAACTTCCGTCATGTTTTCCAACAGCTAATAAAAACCAGAAATTGTATTATTACATATATTACTCCAACTTGAAATTGTCTTTTTAGTTCAGGTTTTGAGGATATAATCATGGTAGTCAGATATTTTTCTAATTTAAGACAGTATTTGACAATCACTGTTTCGTTATAACTAAATTAAAGAATGTACAGGCTCACTGCAGGATTTTTAAAAGATATACCCAGAGGACAGAATGTCATTTTAAACAGGAATGGTACGTAGTTTTCTTTTACTTAGAAATGAGCCTGCGACCCAAATTATTCAAAGATCTGCTTAGCACATCTGCTTAGTTCATCAGATGCTGAATCTGACTGGGAAGAATTTTTAGGTTCATGGAGTACATTTTGGTTTATAGAAGTACCCAGGACTTAAACCAGCCTCACAGTAAGCCTAACCAGGTATGTGTCAATCTAGGTTCAACTTTGGTTTTCAAATTTAATATACGACTGCCATTCTGATCCTTGTGGCATCCTATGCCAGCATCAGTGATGTTTTACACTGCAAAGGACAAGCAGCTTACTGGGAGAGCTGTAGAGGCAGTAAAAGAACAAACCCAAGAGATCAAAAAACCAAAGTCACAGTTTTGTCTTGTGCAAGAGAAATGCCAATTTCCATAACTTAATATGGGTTTTATTATTACACAAGGCCTAGATGACAGGCACTTCCTCCACAATATAAAAAATTTGGGTTACTGTTGGTTAATAAAAACAAAGGAGAAAGAGGAAGCTGCTCCTTTTCCTTGGGGGAGAGGCAAACCAGGAATTCACCACTACAGCAAGCTAAATACCCCAAGGTACTGACTACAGAAGGGGTTGCATTTAGAGTACAAGGAGGAACCACTGCGTTCTCTGGTCCAGTCAAGATGTTTGTCTTAAATTTTGGTTCTGCCTTTTAGCATACTTAATCTATACATCTTAAGGGCTTGCTGATACTGGAGCAGTTTTTTTCTAAAAGCTTCCCCTTTGTACTAAACTTCATGTGTCTAAGCGATGCAAGTGTCATTCTCACAGATTGGTTCTGCTTCTCGGTTTTGGATCAAATGGTGTAAGATCCTTTCAGTACCACAGTTTTCTTATAGCTGGTTCCAAGGACTGCACCTTTCTGAGTCCTCCACTACTCTTTATTCCTCCCTAGAAGCTTCAGGATCAGAGTGGCCCATATTCCAACATTCGGTTCCTATTCTCTCAACTACAATAGTTAAAAAACTGAAGGTACTCTACAGGTAAACCACCTTTCATCTCACCCCCAAAGCAGCACAGGAAGTCAAGACCAGGCAGAACATCTCCAGAAAACGCTGCTAGAAAAAATTTCATTGCCAAAATCAACATATTCCCGCAGGCAGCAATAGGCAAAGGATTTCTGAAGTTTTATTTATTTTTTAGGTGAGGAAATTAACTGCCCAACACTAGAGGAATGAAAAGGACAGACATTTGTTTGTGATGCAGGCCATTTAGGAATTCTACTTTAGAGAACATTTGGAGAACTCTGATCAGGTAAATGCTTTTACAAAAAGGAGTTGCATCATCAGCTTTATTACTTCAATAGGTAATTTGTAATTTCCATTTTTAAGCCACCAATGTAAATTTTTTCACACATTTTAGGGCACATTCTTATCTCAAAGCTGGTATATAAACAATCATCTCAATCCCATTGAATGATGAGAAACACCAGCTCACAATCAGGCACCTTCCCTTTTGGTTTTGGGTTGGGTTTGGGGTTTTTTTTTGACAGCTTAAATTTTAGTGATAAAATGAGCCTATTTCAGTACTACTAAAGTTTTTCATTAGAAGTTCTGAACACAGGACCATGAACTTAAATCAAGACATCCTCAGAATATTATAATCCTGTAACAAAAGTTCTCCTTATGTGGACACAGATTATTACTTCCACAGTAATTAAATAGTTTGTTGCGGGAAAGTACAATTTTTACTTTCACAAAGAACCAAACCATGTCCTGAAGCCAATATGGAAAGGAAAAAATAAAAGGTGCTGAAATGCTCTGTGATTTACATACTCGTGAATTTTCTTCAATTTCTCTGCCTGTTGCTGCAATAGTTTCAACTAACTCCGACACATCCAGATCCTCAGTTACCATGCCAATATAAACACAGTTCTTCTGCCCTCCAAACTCTGGACCTGTGAACACAGGGAGAATCAAGTCTTTTGACGTACAAAAATGCATTCTCACAATAGGTGCAACACTCATGCTTGCGAGTCTGGAAATCCTAATACATACCCCCACACACACACACTTGAGTAATTAAAAGCAGTATCTGCATAGGTATAAATTATGCAGACTAAAAAAGCTCAGCACTGTGAGTTTTCAAAGAGAGAAGAGAAAACAACATCAAAACAAGAAAAACAGTTGTATAATAAATATCAGTGTTGAACATGTTTCAAATTCATTTACAGAATTACTTGGTTCCACAGTTCTAGGGCACTTAATTTTTGAAAGCTGACTAGAAAAAGATCAGAGTTCTGAGTAAGCAAATTCTTATTATTTCAGCTATAATGTGGCACTATGTAAATAGGAAAGTGCTGCTAATTATCATTAAAGTCATCTGAAGCTTTTAATCTAGCCACAGAAAGCAGTGAACTCGTCAGTGGGTTTTGAATGAGATCTGCTTTTCATTAAATACAGCACTAACTGAGAAGGCTCAGTTTACAAAGAGGAACACTGCAGCTTTTATTCTTTCTGACAAGGAAGCACTTTTTGGTCTAGTTGCTCAGAAGTCCGTTTTCACAGGTATTTCTGAGAACAGTGCACCTTGCTCACCCTGCTGAACATTTACCCACTGAAACAGGGGTGAGGAGGAAACAAAGTTCCAGATGTTGTTTCTACAATAACCATATACACAGCAGTGTAATTTTGCATTATAATGACCTATGTACAAATGACCTACTGAACCATTATAACACAGCCAGTAAAATGACTATTAGCTTGAACAGAAGTTTTTTAAATAGTGCAGTTACCCAAAGAAAAAGTGAGATCCGACTCCAGCTCATTTAATTTTTTCAGAAGTTCTGTATTGATTTTTTCTAGTTCTTTTTCTTGTTTGTCATCATTCTTCCCATCACTGTGATAGTTGTATCTTCAAACCAAGCCAGAAGATAATTTCACTTTACAGTACATATGAAAATATAGACACATTTAGCATGTTTCTACAAAATTCTCTATTTTATGAACCAAAAATCTCAGAACATTATAGCTTAGATCAACACATTTATTGGCATTTGTAACCAGAGATTTGGGTGGGGCGAGCTTGCGCTGCAAACTTCACTGAACATAACAAATTTCTAGGTAATATACTGATTATATTTCAACTATTTTGACTATGCAGAATCCTTCCCAGAAGACTGTATCAGAAGATCAGAACAGACACTTGAAAGGTTTTTTGACATGGTATTCAGTATATAAGTTAATCCCATTATAGATAAAAAAGTAAGTTATGCTTGGCCAAATACAGTAAGATGCACTTGCATATTACATATCCATCTAACAGATCCACACACTGCCTCCAATATTAAAACCATTGCCCTAATTTTGTTAAAACAGCTCTTCGGCTTTTCTTTAAAAAAAATAATCAAAGTAAAGAGCATTAAAAAGGTAATTTTTTTAAAAAGCACTCAAAAGCTTCAACTGAGTGCAAAGCTAGATAATAATCAGTAAACAATACATTCATATCACCACTGAAAAGACCACATATTCCTTTCTGTTAACGCACAGTCTGTCCAAATATATAATGAAGAAAATATTGAAAAATTTACCTTACAACACCTAATCCTGGCCAGCTAAGATCTTCAATATACAACAGGCCTACTGTTCTTCTCACTTCTTGCTCAAATTCCTCTCTCAGTTGCAGTGTACTTGTCAATACTGGTATCTTCATTTTCAAGCAGTCTACTAACTGATCAACATCTTGTATTTCAGTTCCTAAAACTAAAGAACTGATGTGTTAGTATGTGATAAAAGTGAACGGACATCAAATAGATGTCTGAATTAAGTAATCTGTAAAGAAGCCACTCTAAGTCAATCATAAATACAATTTACAGACAGTATTGAAATATCTTGATCTATATAAAACAGTGTTTATCCTTCAGTTATCTATCCACTGATACACCAAAGTGGAGAGAGCTAAGGATTTCATAAAAAGTAAGACCAATAAAAAGGATTTTCTGATGTTACAAATTAATAAGGACAATACCTATTTTCATTACATCAGTAGCTAGCAGCAGAAAAATGCCTCTTCCCATAGCCTAACAGATCATGAATTAGCTTCCATGCTGGTTTAAAACAAAACAAACAAAACATCACAGCATCATCAAGTAATTTTATTCTAAAATCTACTTTTCTGTATACACCAGGATCCTCTCATGTCAGCGTCAGGTGTTTTGATAGCCTAAGGCACTCTTCCCACACAAGCTAAAAGGAGATACCATGCATCACCCCGAGCCCCTGCAGGTTGCTCTGTGCATCTGCTGAGTCTAAACAAAGTACATATACGGTGCTGGCTTAAACATTAAATTTAAGACACTTTCCAAAACACAGATTTTTATTCCCAACCCCCCATCAGTAATTATAGAAAAACCTCGAGGTTTAGTAAATAATTCTTCTAGTTAAGTAGCAATATTTTGAACACAAGCACCATTTCAGTGTTGCAACACCTCTGTAGAAAGGTCAAGCATCTTGGGTTGAGCAACTGAGAGGAGGAAAGGCAGGAATGATTTATCCTTCATATTTCGCTTATAACTGTTAGAAACAAAGAGCTTCTCCCCTTGTTTTTCCTAGTGAATTTAAGAAATAATCAGTAAAAGTCTTTCTCTGCAGAGGTGGTGAGGCAATGTCACCCACAACAGCTGAGCTACCACTAACGCACCCATTGCCATGGCGCAGCAGAATGATAAAGCCGAGATAGTTTTGTTTTGTTTGTAAGAAAATCCTCACCATAGAATATACTAAAGAGTTTCTTGAGTATATCTGCTTTTATACCAGGAGGTTGTTGTACAATTCTATAGCAAGTCTCAGTTTTTACAAGTGGCTAAATTAAGTGAATGTTACCTGCAGAAGTCATTAGTGGGCTAAAACGCACACACGTGCCTTCATCTTCCAGTTCTACCACATCAACTCCACTGGCAGGGACCAGCTGTGCCAGCTGCTCTCCTAGCTGAAGGGATAAGGCGCAGTTAAAAAAACACACAGAGCGTGACCTCCTGCAGTCGCTGACTCAGGCTAGACTCTTCCCACCATTAAGGGGAACCACACACTAAACACAGTTTTCTGTATTTCTCAAAATCACTTCTTACGATAAAATACTTCAGCTTGCTGGTGGTACGACAAAGTTGGACATATACTTAAAATAATGAAAATTCAGGGTAAGCTACAAGTGTTACAAGTCAGAAGTTTCTGCAAAATTGTCACTGTCATAAAGTATGCCATAATTACTACACAATTGATCCAAAATAGTTATGTGCTCAGCTCTCTGAAAGCACATGTTTCTAGAATTAATTCTCTTAAGATCTGGAAAAGAAAGACTGGTTATTCATGAATACACAGACATTGTCAATGAAATATCTAGCTGATTAAAAAGAGTTCTAAAGTTTTCATGTATTCCCACAAGACCAAAGAAAAAAATCCACTACGAACAGCTTAAGATGCAGTAATAATTTCAGTAGTAATTACATATGTAAAATAATCAGAAACATGAAAGCAACTTTGCTTCAGAGCAAATTCATCTTTTAAATCCAAAGCGCCCAGTAGTTTTGCAGAGGATATGAGATCAATAATAACTACCAAACCAGTCTACCAAAGGTCTTATAATTACTGATGAACCCCTGGAAACATTCCCCTATCACTTCTTTTTTCCTGAAGAGAAAAAGCATCCATTCTTACCCACTGATTGAAAGTGTCATAAATGTATCTTTCGTTGCTTATTATGGGGTGCTGAATAGTTGAGGCCTGTGCAGCATGTGAGGTTTGATCTGAATCCAAAGATATAAGAATCACAGAAGTGGATTTTTATTTACTTAATTAAACAAAAGGCAACCTAAAATTTAGATAAAAGACAATTACATTTCCTAGGTAATGTAACACATCTACATGATGTACTGGACCTCAAGCAGACTAGCAAGGATTTTTTTTTTTTAAAGGTGTGTTGAACATGACAAATACTAGAAGTAAAACAGAGAGTTGAATATACTAGTTTTAAAAACAACCAATAAAATACTTCTCTCAGTTTTGAGGTTCAAATGCCCCAATGGAAATAAAAACTATGTTTTCACAAAGCAAAATCCTGTCACAGCAGGCTGCAATATTTAATTTGATGCATTTGGCTACTTTTTTAATCAAGTTTTAATGATTACTTTCTGTTTTAAACCACACTAAAATAATACTAAGTATTTAAAGAGTACATTACACACACAAAACATGCAGAAATGGCCAAACATCTTAAATCCTTATAATTCAGGTGGGTGACTTCTCCCTAGCAAAGCTTTTCAAATGCATCCACCAAGTCACTAGACCTGGATGAACAGGTTTACTTTGTGAGTGCAACCACTAATTAGATTAAAACCAAAACCAATCCTCCTCCATGCCCAACACAAAAAATCCACAGAAAATTAAAATTAACACTCATAACAACACTACGAAGTTTTCTAGAAAGTCTTTTGCCTCATCCCAGCTGGACATGTCCCCACCCTCAGAGTGTGCACATACGAACAGCACAACAACATCCTCTGTTGTAGCCGAGAACAAAAATCCTCTTTCTCGGAGAGCACATCTAAGTAAGGACGTTCTGCTCAGAGCCACATGTCGCATGGCTACTTTATACCCACAACAGTATTTCCAGAGCTGTTCCTAACGTGTTCTGCTATTTTTAAAACTATTGCAACAGCAAGTGTAATAAGTAAAACAGAGAAGCATGGTTCTTGCAACTAGCCACTAAAAGTTTAAAAGGAACAGGAAGCCTGAACAAAACCAAGGAAGATGCTCCTCCATCAGTACACTCAAACACAGCTTGCAGCTTATGAGACTTCCATCATCTGCTCTCATGATCAAAATCATATGCAAATCTCTCCTCACTCAGGAAGGCAGAAAATGACTTGTTATGAAAATTTAAAACACTGCAGTCTATCTAAAAAAAGAAGCTATCACATGTATGGATTCTATCACTAGATTATGACCAGCATTCACAATCTTTTTAAAAAGCATGTTACACAAGAGAATTGCACTACGTAACATTAACCTCACCAAATTAATTTTACAAATTAGTAGCTTAAAAAAACTATAAAGAGGGTTTCTTGGTTTTGTTTTTAAATGAATCACATACCTCTATTTGAATATTCCCGGAAGAACTTGAAAACCACCACTGGTGAACTCAGTTCATCTTCAACCTTAAAAAAAAAAAATCAGATATATTTTCACATATTTTTAAAATATTTTAACACTGTGTATAATTCCCTAGACTGCTGAGCAAAGCAGATTATTTTGTTACTGCCATCAAAACAACATTCACGCTATCTCAGTATTAGAATTTAACTCCAGGAGTGCAAGTAAACATATCTGTAAACACAGGAAAGTAAATCATTATTCAGTTAAAGCAGAATTGTATTGATTTAGAGTATGCATAGTTAAAAATTGGGCACTATAAAACAAGACACCTAAGCATGTTCATTAGCAAATATATTGTACTAAATAGTTCATTTAGCTTTAAGTATTTTCAAATATTAACATAAAAAAAATTCTCTTGGAAATTGCCCCAGAATCATTGGAGAACATCAAGAAAGTTCCAGCAGGAATAACAAGATTATAAATGATCCTGCTTTATGGATAGGAGAAACGGACTGGGCAACTTCTGAAAACAATCTGAGACTACATTTCACAATCCTAAAAATGGAAGATTTAAGTAAAAGGGGGAAGTGCTACACCAACTTGAACTCCCAAGGCCACTGTCGTGGTTTAACCCCAGCCAGCAACTAAGCACCACGCAGCTGCTTACTCACTCCCCCTCCACCCAGTGGGATGGGGGAGAGAATTGGGAAGAGAAGTAAAACTCGTGGGTTGAGATAAGAACGGTTCAATAGAACAGAAAAGAAGAAACTAATAATAATAATACTAATAAAATGACAACAGTAATAATAAAAGGATTGGAATGCACAAATGATGCGCAGTGCAATTGCTCACCACCCACCAACCAACACCCAGCCAGTCCACGAGCCACCATTCCCTTCCCCACTTCCCCGTTCCTATACTAGATGGGACGTCCCATGGTACGGAATACACCGTTGGCCACTTTGGGTCAGGTGCCCTGGCTGTGTCCTGTGCCAACTTCTTGTGCCCCTCCAGCTTTCTCGCTGGCTGGGCACGAGAAGCTGAAAAATCCTTGACTTTAGTCTAAACACTACTGAGCAACAACTGAAAAGATCAGTGTGTTATCAACATTCTTTGCATACTGAACTCAAAACATAGCACCATACCAGCTACTGCGAAGACAGTTAACTCTATCCCATCTGAAACCAGGAGAGCCACTAATACTCTTTGAAAAACAATTTTTACATGAATGGTTGCTGTCACTCAGTGATCCATGAATTATCTATTGCTCCAGAAAACTAAGCTGAATATATTTTCTGTACATCAAGTGCTAATTACAACTGGGGGGAGGTGGGGGAGTAAAACCACCAAACCCTATTGAACAGGACATTGCACAGAAACTGAATTTAGAATGAATACATTAGATGTAATTTCTAAAACTATTTCTTGTGTAAAAACCACAGCTGGGATAATTTTTGCATACAATTTCACAGGGTTCACAGTATCATCTCAACAGCAGGGTAAGATGCAGCCAGAATCTATTAGAGAGGCTTACGGAAACTGGTTTCATAAATGTATTACCGAACAAATCCACATTTTAAATGGAATTAAGACAACCTCTGGAAACAATTTCTGGATGTTGTTCTGTCAGCTCCACTGAGTGCATGAGTACAGAGCAATGGAACAAACACAATCTAGAGGTCACACACAAGCAAGCCACACAATTTCATTGAATACCAGAACTTAATTAGAAAGATACCAAGCATCTTCAAAACAATGACTATGATTTAAGTAATATTTGTAAATAATGTTTTAAATCAAAGTTATTCTTATCATTTAATAAGCAAAGATTAAGCTATACAACCGAAGTATTAAATGTAGACTGTACCGAAGTTTTAATGAAATCCAGGTTTTTCAAGTTTTCCAGCAACCTTTGACTCTAAAACACCACAGCAGAAGGGAAACAAAAGGAAGAGACAAATGCACAGTTTTAGAAGTTGAAAACTATTCTGAAAAATATTAAATATTCACTACTATAATTTCTATTTCTGAACAAACCCCTACGATGTGTCAGAGATTCATCCAGTTCTTTCTTGTAAATTTAGAATGCAATGGAAAAATTTTTTTTTATTTTTAGTAAAACACTGACTACAAAGCTTTTTTCATTAAAATAAAGTCTTGGTGTATTTATTGACAAAGTTCCAGAGATACTACAAATCCACTGACTAACTAAAGCACAGTGTGTAGCAGAACAGTTAATTTTCTCAAAGCCATAGGAAGTGGTTATGATGGCTTTCTAAATTATTTTCATTAGAAAAGACATTCTTACATTGTGGTTTAAGACTATTAATAGACTATTATAAAAGCTAAGATCAATCTTAGATGCCACAAAATCTTAATGACTAATGATTCTTTGTCACTCTTTTAGGTCTGTCGTGCCAATAGCTTCTTCACTAACCATTACAGAAAATTTCCATTTCCCTTTTGCCCTTCTTTTAATTTTTTCTAAGTGCTGTACCTTTAAGGAAAAATGTTTTGCATACGAACACTGCATTTTTTAACTAACACATTATATTGGACCTTAATTTTTACTAGGCTAAGGACTCCGCTGCAAAAATAGTGCACTTGCCACTGTTTCTGAAGAAATGTTTTGAAGTCCTTTTTGTCAGGCATTTATAACTTACTATTACTTAAAACAATATGATGCCAAGTAGAGTAGGAAAATAAGAAAGTCTTTCTCTGAACAGCTTTCAAGCAAAATAGTTAAAATAGAGAAGTGACAAAATAAAGGAAGTGATTATGTTACTTCACTGTTTGGAAAGAACAAAGATTAAGTATTTCTCATTAAAAAAGCCTAATAAAATATACCATCTAATAGTAAAAGCACATCCCTCTCCCAAACACTTTACTCTGCTTTTGTAATTTGTAACACAATACAAACCAAGATGCTATACTGTCAACAACTACAGTATTTTTAGTTGATTCTTCTACAATGCATCACAACAGTCAAAAAAGATGTATTAACAGCTATTATAAAAACATTCCTAAGTATAATAGTGTTCTCTGATAGCCATCTAGATATTGCTTGTACTGTTGTTGCTATCTGAACTTTGTTTCTGCTTGGAGACTCAAACTGTTAAATTAGATGGTGAGGATTCTTAAGAACAGTCTCCAACCCATACTCAAAGAAGCAAAGTATCCGTAAACAATGTGCCAACAAGCTGTTGCTTACTAGTTGTGAGGCATGCTTTATCCTCTCCACAATCCCATCATGGCCCAGGTACTGCAAGGAGAGCCACAGTGGCAGGGCACGGAGCTTCTCTACAGGCTGACTCGATGTCAGCCCAGCTGCTAAGGACTAAAGAGGAAAATAAACAATAAACAAACCACTATTAACCTCTCTTCAATTATTCCATTTTTGCCAGCTTATGGAGTATGTCACAGCTTAAATAGGGGAGCTTTTGCAAATTATAATTTAGATACTTATTAAGAAAAAGTCACTATACCATGATCAAAATTAAAGTTTCAAGATCTTGAGAACAATGCCTGAGAAGCTGGACATACCAAAGATGGATCCTCATGTCTGTAGAGTGTCACTGCAGGCACAGCCGGAAGACCCAGCCAGGAACCCAGAGTAAGAGTCATACTGTCACATTTTGTAGCAGCCTGAAGTTTATTACAATAAGCAGAATATAAGCCATATATATTTTTATTAGATCTTGACCTTAAAATCTAGAGCACATTATTAAAGTTTCTAGACGTAGTAAAACATACCAGTACAGAAGAGGAGACATAACCCAAAGCCAAAGTTGCCAAATTCACACTAGAAAAAGAAAGTGGTTTTAGCACATACTAAATATTTATTAAGAGATAACATTTTAATTTTCAGTTTAAATATATCATGGTGATGTGTAAAGGGAAGTAATTTTTGTTCTTATATTTTTTATTAACAATGCAGTAGATGTTGCTACATGGTCTTCCAAGATTGAAAACCCAAAAGTAAAAATCCATTTTAATCTAAAAAAGTTTCCGTCCAACCTTTGGGGAAATCATTCCCCAAAGTCTTACCCGTAATTCAGCATCAATCTGGGATCAGAAATAAACAGCATGCAAATATAACATTATACAATGAAGTATCAGGAGAAAAAAAGTTTCTACTCCAGGCTCAAAAAAATTAGTCTTAGAGGACTGGAGTCTTCATTAACATTGTCTAAGTTCTTGGAATTTCTTTTCCTCTTGGTTTAATCCTCCTCCCAGTTATGTTGCACATTGTACTTGCAGCAGTCGTCTTGACAACCTTCATTAAAGTGTCATCTCTTCCGCACTCAGTTCATTCTCCTTCCTCATTCTCAATAATCACTGTATAATGTCTCCCCTGACTTGTTCTATAAGGTCTTTTTATTTATGCTCCAAGCTCTTCAAAGCAAGGGCAGATAAGATTACCATCTGAGTAAAAGTAACGACTAACCTATGCTGAAATAACCACTCCAGTTAATTATTCCTGCATATGTAAAACAATTCATATGTCATACAGTGACAAAATTATAACTGTATAAAATGCTTAATATGACAAAAATAAAGATGGTCCTATGACTCTCTGGTTAGCTGTAAAATTATGTGCTGTCCATTAGTTAATGAATATAGTTACACTGAAATAAATTTCGAGTTTCGTACCCTTCTACATGGAGCCACATATTATACTGCTCACAAAGTTCCTTCAGTCGGCCAAGTTTATCTGTGTGCCCAGCACCTGGTGTCCCTTTGTTGAAAAGGAAAAAAGGCAATGACAAAGGATAAGTATGCAAATTAGGACTCTACATAAGAGGACCTCTTGTACTGTTGTCAAAGAAGTCACACAAGAGCAGGAAAGAAGGTATTTAAAAAGAGCCCACTACACAATATTCGTATCTGGTTCATCATGACTTATGAGTAACTGGAATTCTAGACAAAAAAAATAGAGATACTTGTTTTGTTTGTCAATATGTTAAAAATACTTAGAAAATTAGACATCCTAGGCAATAAAAGACTCAGCAGCCTCAGATAAGAAATGCAGACTTTTAATACGTTCAATGTATGACCTCAACTAAAGGAAACTAAACCAAAATTAACATCTCAGATATTTTTCCAAGTCCAAAGCAAGTAACAGTCACCTCATTAATTTGTAATTAAAACAAACTTTGCTCATGAGCAGTTCTTTTTAATTAACTAGAAGAAAAAAATATAGTTTTTAAGGCTAAAGTTGATGGCACACCCATCAAAAAATCCTGAAGTGTTAATGTGAAACTGATTTTCAACAAGAGATTTGCACTCACTAAAATAAGTTCTAGTCATATTAATACATCAACTGACATAAGCAAAACCGTAGCAGTACAATTCAACTTCAAATCAGTTAGAACTCCCTCTGGACAGATAATTATTGTGTGGTCATAAAGATATTTCCTGATATTTCTTGACATACAATCACTAAGCTGTTTAACAAAGTATCTTTTTATTTTGGATTTTATATATATTCATGAAATAACATGCTTTTTTTATTGTTTGTCCACAGCACTTACCAGCATTGGCCACAAGCAACAAAGGCAGTTTTCCAGACTCAACATCATCTTTAATCACTCTGTCCAACAAAGCAACATCCTGTTACCAATAAGAACAAGATATGTATTTATAAGTAAGTTTGTCAAACAATACAAAATTGTTTCTGCTGAACTGGAAAAATGCATTAAGAGTGAAAATGGACAGCATTCTGAAGTTCTGGAAGACATTCTTAATGTCTTTGTGGCTTGCAGTTTCTTCTTCTCAAAGGTAAAATAACTTGGAGGTCAGATAACGCATTTGTGAAAAACACAGCACACATACATCATGTAGTTTGTAAATGTACACATGACTACATGTATTCTAGAAATCTTGGACTAAAAAGCACCTTACTAGATGCTATTAAAAATATCTTGCAATTGACAAGACCAAGATACAAGCTGCTGGTTTTTTAGAGGATTTCAATCTATGATTTGTGCAGCTACAACACAGAAGACTTAGAGGTTGAAAAAGTAAGTACATCAATAAGCTTTTCCTAACAACATACTTGACATTCATTTAATGAGGCTTTCAAAAAAAAACCCAAAACCCCAAAAAACCCACCACAAGAGCTCTTAAGGAAGACAAACTTACCATTTGGTGTTGAGATCCAAACATAGTGTTACAAGGCACACGGCACATGCAAGAAAGGGGTAACCCTAGCTGCAATGAAAATGATGGAATTTCAACAACGGAGACATACTCATTTCAAGTGTTCACAGAAACATACAGAGTGACAAAAAATAGTAAACATGACAATAAAAAGCTGGATATTACATTATAAAGTAAGTTTCCTGCTAAAACTTAGAATCAAATTACTAGCAGAGAAAAGAAAACACAGGAGAAATTGGAAAAAAAACAACAATCAACTTTTGGTTAGCACGTCAACTGCATTCTGTTTTTCTAATGAAATACTCGTGCCCTGTACAACAGCCTAAACTCAATCCTCTTTTTCTTGGCCACGCCTGCAACTAATACATCCTATAAGAAAACGTGTGCTTTGTGCATGGGCCATGTTCCACTGGAGGTTCACAGTCACTTTACTACTGAGTAGAGCGCAATCTCCCTACTTGATCATACAGTTCAGCTGACTATTCATGCTGGTAAGTGAAGTTCTTCCTTTGATATGGAGGCAAATTCCAGATAACTTTTGCATCACTAACATAGGGGGAGCTGGGGAATCAAGGTCTCTTACATTTTGATCTTTACCTTGGAAGATCACTAGACAAGTGAAATGTAATTGATCATACTCATCACTGAACAGAAGATTCAGCAAATTAAGAGAACTACAGTTACAGACTGGTTTTTTTTTACCCTTTCATTTAACAGAAATTGAATTAACATCTGATTACTCAGTTCCAACTGTCTGCTCTACGATATACACTACTTCTCAAAATCTAAGATAAAATGCTATCAGTTCTAAGTTCAGTGATCACCTAATGTGGACAGGCTACTGTATAAACAAAAGATAAGGCACCACTGTTAATACCAGGATCTACTCTGTACTCAGAAGCAAAAGGATCCCAAAATACTGATTCTTAGCACTATTTCTTGTATCAAGAAGTTCTGGTCAGTAACTTCATGCAAAACTTGGCTTACCAAAGACACCAACTTACTCCAGTGAACTCTTACCACCTACTTCCCAAGTAATTTTGGCCACAACAAGTTCCATCTATGATACCATTTTTGTTTCTCTTCAGTCTACATTTTTAATCTATTGGTAGTACCTCTGCCTGCCTTCTCCCAAGACTTGAAAAACAAAGGCCCTAAGATCTTGACTCTTCATTTCAGTGCATGTTAAGTTTGAAAAATATCACTAGTGCACTATGCAGTAGTAATGTCTGTATATGGCCTCAATTAGCTTATTTAAGTCTACAAACATTCATGCAAATAAATACTTGGCAAAACCAATAAGTTTTACGACATAATTAGGAAAAACTGGGTTTCTTTAAAGCCCTGGGTTGTCGGAGTAGTCTTGCTTTTCCAAAAAATACTTTTTGAAATGGGATCAGCACAGCCTACTTCTCCCTCAACTGTTTTCCTCTTAAAAAAATAACGTTTATTGAGAATAAGAGTACAGGGGCATCATTCAACCAAATTTTACAATAAATCAGTGTTTGGAAATCCAGTATGTTTGGGCTCGGGTCCTTTTCACCATGACCAACAGCTTATGTAAAGCACAATGCAATCTAGAAACAATCACTTGTTAAAAAAAAAAAAAGTTAGCATGTAAGATCCTTTCAGTGGAAATATTCAGACAATTTCTCTTCCTCCCACTCTATCACTGCTGCAAAACACAGACTGTAAATGCAACCTGAAAGTATTTTTTTCCAGACAAATGGTTTTACTTTAAACATACGGTCCACTACAGCTACTGAGGTTACCCCCAGTATGGACTTTGCTTCCTTTGCCTATGTTTTATAATTATGTTGGAAATCACAATTAATAACGCAATACCAACACACTGTATAACATTTTTGTATTACTAGCTTGCAGATATTTGGCTGGCATCAAAGTATGGTCTCTGAGGTTTGGCTGGCATCAAAGTATGGTTTCACCTTATACTCCCTTCCCCTCCCACCCCCTGTTGTGTTGCTGTTTAGTCACATTGCTATTGTTTCTTCCATGAGGAAAAATAAGTAAGTTTTCAAAATCAAAGTTATGCTTTTCCTAAAATCAGTGTTTTTGAGGCCAAAGCTCAGTCCTCATTCTTCAAAACACCCCTTTTCATGCTGTGTTTCAACAGGCAGACACATCATCCTAAGTCTTAGAAACATAGTAGATTTTTATAGTTTATAAAATTATATATGTCCATAGAAAGGCAAAGAAGAGACAAGGATGAAGGGAATCTGCTCACGAAGAACACTGATCAAGTAAATGTGTGGAAGGAACAGGAAAGCTGCAGAGACAGCCTGCTCAGCTTGCTTGGGGATACATTTATTCAGTCAATACAGTAGCATTGGAAAAAAATCTCAAAGAAGCTTCACTTCTAACAGTGGAAGTTCCAGGCAGACACATGGATCTAAAGGAAAACTTCCACTGGTCCAAACCAATTTACAAGACTGCTGCCAGTACTGTACCAGACTGTACTGCAAGTACCAGTCTCCTGCAGGAAAAGTCTGAATATATTTCTAAAACCTAAATTTCAAGTAGACAATATGAAGCCAGGTAGGTTCTACTTGCAGCTAAAACCCCAACTGATTCACTTTACCTGATTGCAGAGAGCTTGGCCCAAGCCTGTTCTAGCTGCAGAACTAATGTATATGACAGGCTGCTTAGTATATAGCACGTTAAATCCTTCTATTGTATAATCTTCATAGCGTGTGTGAATAACAAGTCGACAGATTTTTAGGAGACCTTCACGATCATCTTCATGATAATATGCTGATCCATTTTCATATCTGCAAGAAAAGCCGAGTAAACATGACCAACAAAACCAATAGTCAGTTTAGTGACTAAAATAACACTGACAGTAAAGGAGCTCAAGAGGACAAAGAAGATGGATAAAAAAACCCTTTTATTTTCCCAGGATAAAGTAGAGTAGAAGGAAACTTGATGAGATCGGCTGAGATTAACAATGAGAGAAGCCTAATATACATTTTCATTTAGACTCAGACATAAAGTAAGAAAGAAAAAACATCTGGGTTCCTAAGGATTGCCTTTACAGAGTTCAAAACCCTGCTTACTAAGAGCAGTGTGAAACACATGAAAGGCTTCATCTGGTTTTAATATACACGTAAATTCTGGACCCTAATTTTAAGGAGACTGCAACCTGACATTCTTTAAGTTAAGTTAGTAAAATTGGAATGAGACACATGAAGGTGAATGGGCAGAAACTTGCAAACTTTATTATGAAATCACAAATCAAGGTATTTTCTAATACCCAAAATTACTGATGTCATTTGTATTTTAGAGTTTGTACTAAATTGTGGTCTTATTTTCAATCTATTCAGCACACAGCAAGACAGTTTTCCAGATGTTTTAAATACGTGAGTTACATAAATTAAGTATATTTTTCCCCAGGAATATTTTAATGATTTAATGGCTATTTTGCCTTCTATCTGATTTATTAGGCATATTTCCTTGGGGCTTGCAGGGGTGTGTGTCTGCTCCTCCCCCACCATTTTTAACCTGTTTAAGAATCAAACTCAGATCAGCGTATTAACATTTATAGTCAAGAAACGGGAGCAAATTAACCAAAGAAGAGATAAGGTATGGGTGTTGTCAATTTATTAAGCAACTTGCAAGCTAGATTTTTCTTTTAGCATTTTTGTGCAACACTGTTGTGGTTTAACCCCAGCCAGTAACTAGACACCACACAGCCGCTCGCTCACGCCCCCCCTCCCAATGGGATGGGGAGGAGAATCAAAAACCAAAAAGTAACTCATGAATTGAGAAAATAACTATTCAATAACTGAAGTAAAATGAAATATTATTATAATAATAATAAATATAATTTTTAAAAAAGAGATGAAACCCAAGAAAAGACAAGTGATGCACAATGCAATTGCTCACTCCCCTCTGACGGATGCCTGAGCAGCGATCTGCCCCTCCTGGCCAACTCTCCCCCCCCCATCTATATACTGTACATGACGTTCTACGATATGGAATATCCCTTTAGCTAGTTCAGGTCAGCTGTCCTGGCTACGGTCCCTCCCAGCTTCTTGAACACCTGCTTGCTGGCAGAGCATGGGAAACAAAAAAATCCTTAACTTAGGATAAGCACTACTTATCAACAACTAAAACATTAGTGTGTTATCAACATTATTCTCACAATAAATCCAAAACACACTGTACCAGCTACTAAGAAGAAAATTAACTCTATCCCAGCAAAAACCAGGACAAACATGTAAGTCAGTGCCTTGCACAATTTAAGAGTGGCGTTTATCAACAAATTTACATACAGGCCCTGAAAAATCTTAGGTTATCACAGACTATCTGATGCACATATACTGCTAAGTATTCCAGAGTTAAACTCCAGAATGACCCACATGCAAACATTTACTTCACCTTTACACAACAGTTCTGTGATCTAACACAGGCAAAGGGAAATTCCTCTAGTGTTGCTCATAGCCACATAAAATGTCAAGAAGCATGAAGCAGTTCACAGCACAGTATTTGTTCAATGCTGTTGCCTATGGGTCAAAAAAGTTTGGGGACCACAGTTCAATAGATACCCAGCATTAATCACAAAATCACAATGTTACTGAATATTTGATTCAAAACAGAAATATTTCTTTTTGTTAGCCATGCCATTTAGAAACATCACTGACACCCTCTCTATATACACATACATTTGTCAAAATAGTGGATTATCTGCAACTTCTCAAATATCATCATTGCACAAGGTTTCAAGATCTTTAAGTCAAAGACATAAAAATAATCACTGAATTTATAAAATAATTCTGATAGAGGTGAGCCCATCAATGTAAGAAAAATCCTTTGTAATTCTAACAACTAAATTAGGGTTAACTTCAGTTATATTTTTACCATTTCATCTTGCACTGCGCTAAAACAAATAAATAGATAAATAAGTAAATAAATCTCAGTAGCGCTGGCAACATTTTCTGAAAGATACAGTATCATGAAAGGGAAAAAGCAGTTTGTTTTTTTTGCTTCAGGAAGAAAGGAAGGAATTTCTAATCAGTGAATCCCCCCACTCTGACACCTCCCCCCAGCTGATCTCCATTCTTCTTCTCTCCTAGAACAGTTTAAGATATCTGTGGTACATGATGAAACAGGCATTTATGAAATATTTCACTGTAGTGTAAATTTTGGTAGTGTCACCTACCATACCTGGAAAAATAAACTAGATCCAGGAAGAGCAAAGGAGAAGTTAACTGAAAACATATTTTAAAACCAGGAAGTACCCCAAGTCTCAGCAACATAGCATATGGCTCAAGAGAGAAGAATTTAGTTAAATGTTTGACCAACCGTATGTCTGCAACTGTACTTTGGTCCTTACCTCCATCATATAACTGTTATAAAAGGATTTTTATGGCAACCATGTTACTAATAAGTTCCTGCCATTCAAAATGCAGTCTTTTTTTTTTTTTAATTAGGTGTTGTGTTTCAGACTTTTCAAAGAATATTTGTAAGTTTGTGGCACAGTGGTTTCTTTTGCTGACATCTTCAGTCCAGCCACACATTTTTAAACAGTTATCACTACCAATTCATACATAAGTTATTCACAGTGACTCACCTGAAAAGCCTGCAGAGCCAGAGAGTAGTATCAGAAAGGATCCTTGTTGTAAGTTTTCTCAGTCTTTCCCTGTCTAGCACTGATATATAAGCAGCCAAACTATGTCCCAGTAGAGCCATGTGACCCTGTTCACCAACATTTTGAAGTCTGCAAGCCAAAACAGAGTAACTGCCAACTAAATAAGTCATGAACATTACAGTAATTTTAGGCTTGTGTGTTTTTACTGTAGAGTGGCAGAATTTGTGACATGCAATTTTAACTATTTAGCAGAGCAGAGTACAGTATACCACAGTCACCTTCCTGTCATTGTGTATTACATACTAAAAACCCAGTGCAGACAAAAGCACTTGCACTTCACTTGGCCTAGCTGCTTACAATAACACCTCAGCATCTTTTTTAGCCAATTAACTTGCATGAGTTGGAATGAAGCACCTTATCTGCACTGGGACTTTAAAATGTGTTAAACACATACCTTTCTCTCCTCATGCAGAGGAAACTCAAAAGGCTTATTATTAATATCTTTAGAGGTACAGCATTCATTAGTTTGTTGGGGGTTTTTTGGTTTGTTGGGCTTTTTTTGGTTGGTTGGTTCATTTTTTAATCTTCAAGTTGTTTTTCAGATGTTGGTTTTCAATAATCTTCTGCAGATTAGTTAGCATTATTTCCATTTTACAGAAAAATGGAAACATTTTATTTTGTCTTTTTTTCCTTTAAAATCTACAGGGAGAGATGGTAAAAATATCGGTATTCAAAGTTCTATAAGACTTTCAGACTTAAAACAACCTTCAGAAAGTAGAAAACAAAATGAGCTGTCACATCAGAAACAATTCCCGTGTATAATTCAATTTAGTAATTAGAAATGAAAGCTTTAAAATTTTAAGAAAGCCAAGCCTAATGCATTATTCTGGTTTGCTGTATAATGTAAGTTTCCTTTAAAAAGTTACACGGTTGCATAGTATCTTTACACTTTAAAACACTTAAATGTATAAGTTCTATAATAATCAGAATATAACAAAATCAGATATCTTCCACATACAATAACTCATATTGGCTTTACCGGTAAGCCTGTGAAGTTTCCTCTTCCTCCTCTCCATGCATTAGGTTCTGAACTAACTGAAGTATGCTCACCATATCCTGGCCACTGGCATACCAAGGTGGAGAAAACAAGAGTCATAAAAAAAAAAAAAAGAAAAAAAAAGGTAAGTACCAGCATCCAACAAAGAGGCCATCTGGGACACTGCATGGTAAGACATGAAGACAACACTGCACTTTTACAGAATTCTGAGTATAGCAACAAAAATGGTTCCTTGCTCTCAGAAAAACAAATCATGAAGACAACGTTGCTGAATTAATTAATTCAAAACCCTACTTAATTATAGTAGGGCACTTCAATAAGTAAGAACTCAAACCCACATAAAAACAAATCTACTGAAATCTGAAAGTTTGGACTGAAAAGTTTGACTTGACAACATTTAATTGCTTATTGCTACATAGCAAAGGAAGGTTATAGCCAAGGATCCAAATTTCTCTTCACATGATCCAGCTTTGTCTCACAAACGCAGCACATCTGTTAAACTACCACCTACAAATATTAGTTTCTGGCAAACAAAAGCTACATTAGACTTCTGACATGATGCACTCTAACATGGTAAAACTGGAAAAGATCCACAACACTTTATTTGCATAATTCCAACTAAAATTTACAGTAGCATAAGAACTTACAGTCTGACAGTTGAAATTGCTTTTTATTCTTAAAAAAGCTAATTCAGTGTCTCCACTCAAAACCAAGTTTAGTTTATGTACACAGAAGACTTAAATAGATTTTGCAATACTTTCTGAAGTGCTAGTTTGGGCTCCTGCAGGATCATCTTCCAAAGAGGCTACAACCAATTTAACTCTTAGTTTTCAGGTACAATGATCTTACCTGCCTTATGCACAAGAGCACCATATAATTTTTTAAGACAGCTGTGCTAAAAAGGTGGGGGGAGGGTGTTTTGGTTTTGTTTTGTGGTTTTTGGTTTTGTTTTTTTTTCTCAGGTTTTCTACCTTATCAGTCTCAGTTTGTTTTTTTTTTTTATCTGGGTGTTTTAATGAATCTTTATTCTATAGCACAAGTTTATATTTACTTTAAGTCTAAATCACAGCTGTAGGCACCAATACTTCATTAAATTCCAACAGTTCAAAATTTCAGTCACCCAGGACAAGTAATCTTTTTTTTCTTTTACATATGTGAGTACGGAAGTAGTTGGTATGAGGATAATCTCCTCCCCCCCCCCGCCCCTACATGAGTATAGAAAAGGTTGATAAATGTTCATGTTTGCATTAATACAGAAGTTGCTTGGAAAACAAACATGTTACATGTATTTTACAGATTCTGAAAAGTAAAGAGCATTATCTAGTTATCACCTACCTGCCTTGGAGTGGTCCAGGAATATCCTTCCGTGCATACTTCTTTTCATTTTCTTCCTCTGCTTTTCTAAGTTAGAGACACAAGAATAAACTATGTATTTAGTTTATGTTTTATAACATCAAATATGTAGTTGACTTTGACTTGCAGAAATACATACTGATGTGTTTGCAATCTATTTAACTGACAACATTTTCCTAAGTAAATCAGATGAGACCAACACAAAAGTTTAGCTCAGACTGAATTAAAGAGCTCCTAAGTTTTGGGTTTTTAGTCCTTTAACAGAAAATGTCAAACTTACAGAAAAGTCTCATATATATATAGGAATTAAAAGTTACTTGCACAGCAATAAGAAAAATCTAACATCTCTGAAAAAACAGACTTGCTGGACTTGCTCTGAATATTACAGAATATACATAAAAATATGTACATTCATTTTAAAAATCCCATCATTTGAGAAACAATGGTGATTTGTATAGGTGTAAGCTTCAGAAAGACAATATGGACTTAAACTACTATGAAAATTAGTTCTTACCTGCTTAATGACAGCAACATTAATAATCCTCCCCTTAGCACAAACAGCTATTGTTTTTGTAGTTGTTATCCTTTGCACATACCTTTGATTGTCTTCTAGCATCTTCATTGCTTCATTCAGATTCTTTCCCATTTCTGCTAGAGTAGGGTCAACCATCTTTCAGGAAAAAAGATAACAACTTTTAAGAAAAGACCAAAACACATTTATCTTACTAAACATTTATCTTACTACTGTCCCCACCACATCCTCAATACAAATTCATGCATCAGCCAGATTCTTTTAATTAGTCTGTGTGTACTCATTTAAAAATAACAATATGTTGAATATCCTGAACTCAAAATAGACGAAATGAGAACATACTACTAACCTAAAATAACCCAAAGAAAACTCAATTGTGATGTGGATTGATAGATCCAATTTTTTTCTCTACGAGGAAAGTAATAACTTTTTCTGATGAATAATAAAAGAAAGAGCATCAGAAGGCAAGAAGGATTTGAGAAACACAAGGTGTTCAAGTAAGTGCTCATTATAATGATTTAGCTAAAAAATTGAGTATGTGCCACTTTAGCCCAACTGAATGATGTTTTTCTTTTTCATAACCACTCTACACCAGCAATAAAACTTCAACTATTCCCTTAAATGTAAAAATTCACATGCAGTCCTATCCAAAATTGAAGAAAAACAAACAAACAAAAACAGAATTAAAAAAAACTGTTAAGGGACACCCTAATCTTTCTACAGAGTATGGGAAACAGAAAATACAATCACAAGTCTTTCAGTGGCAAATCGCATTTAGAAATTATCCTTTTACTTCACCTGAGAACTCATGTTCCTCCACCAAAAAAAACCATTACCATATCCTCAGTTAAGTTGAGACAGTCAACTCTCATGGTGTACAGACTCTCATTAAAAAAAAAACAACAACTAGCCCCTCGGCCATAATAGTAACAGAGTGAAAAAAAACAACCACCAAAAACCAACATAACATCCCCCCCCCAAACAACCCACCACCAAATGAGAAAGCGATCAGTGGATAAGTACAACACTATTCTTACAAGAAAGTTACCTTCTAGAAAATAAGTTCTTTGGGAAGCTAAACACTGAAAAATTTGACGAATGCAGGTTTTAGGTCATTGAGCATTTTTATGCAAATTCAGGGGAAATTTGCATAAATTCACAGTTTTGGTTTTTTTAGATTGCCAGTTCAACTAAGAGGTATTAAACTTGCAGTTCAACTAAGGGGTATTCAAACATGTTCAAATAATAATTCCCAGAAGAGGTTAAAAAAGCTAACATTTCTTACCTAGGAAACACAAGAAGATACCGTTCAAGACTGTTCTAGCAAAGGCAGAAATAAAATGGCAGTCTTCCCTGCCATTTCCCCATTCAGGTTTCCCTGTCAAACTTTTACACTGGTAGTTTTCAAAACACATGAGAAAATGCCTAATCCAAATACTCTTGTAAATCTATTTTTTCCTATTTGTGGTACCTTTAAACGAATTTTTAATCTTAACTTACTGGAGAGATGCCCTTTAACTGGACAAAAAGAGTAAAACTGACCTGCAGCAGGCAGCTTAAGAAAGACTGACATGCAGAAGAGGCTCATCTTCCAGCAGTTGCAACCCTCTAGCTACACAAAACAGGTCAAAAATTCCAATTTCACTGCTGAAACCAGGTAACAACAGACACTTGTTAGAGCGCCTGTCAGGATGGAAGAGCTTTAAAAATCATTGAACTTATTCCCCGTGAATGAGTGACAAGTTCAAAGCCAAGTAAGTAGTATTTTCCAAAGAACTGCTTTTGCTTTGAAGGAATCTCTTTTACGAACTTTAAGCCAAGAAGCCTGGCAGAAGCTTGTGACACTGACACAAGAGATCTGGACAGGAACATTTATCCATTTAAGGATTAGATGCCATCTAGAAGCTTCCAGAGAATGTGAAAGGTATCATCTGGCAGAGTCTGATTTACCTATAGTGATCAATACTAAACTGTATTTGAAAAATAAATATACCCCAATATGAAGGTAGAAGGTAACACCACTGACAAGAGCCATCACATTAGACAGCAAAAACCCCTAAGATACTCACTCAGGTGACCCTGTTAGAGAGTCTCTTCTCCCTTCCTCTGCTTCCCAAATGTACTGTAAGCAGAACCTCCATAAATTCAACATCAACCCTTTTTCAAAAGATAGGCCCACATACCAAAACCTATAGTAGTTAACCCTCTAGACTGCTGCTAAGGTTGGAGTGATGCTGGGGGTAGGAGGTGGTTGTTTAAAAAAAAAAAAATCCAAAACAAGTTTAAATATTAAACTTACACTATCCACGCTGCAGGGATATAATACCTTGTCTGCTACAGTATTTGAGAAACGCTACTCCTAAGGCTTGCACACACCTTCCATCACTGCTGATGGAAACGCACGCATGCAACTGTTGCACACGTGCAACACAGGCAAATACGTTTGCTCATGCAGATGCAGACACAAAAGCAAATTCAATCACAGAAGGTATTGGGATTAATTTACATGAGGATTTTACACTATATTTATCCAGAGGACTGAACAAGAAAAGAAAAAAAATTAAGTTGAGAGTTACCATATGTTCAAAGACTATTTTTACCAAAATATTGAGATTTAACTCATATTATAGCAAGTGGTAGGTGGCTGAAAGAATCAGTAGCCAAGCATGGTCATACTGGATCAAACCAAGAATGATAGCTCTCTGTATTCTGTTGCTTTAGAAGTAGCCAGTAACAGATGTTTGGGGGAAGAACAAAAGAACAGTGGAAGTATTCAGTAATATTTTCCCACAAGGACTCCCAGCATTTAGCAATAAATTTTTTTTTTTTACACTTCTGGATTCTACAACATTCACTGGCTATGAGGGCCACAACTTAATTAAGCACTGAGTGAAAAAGCAGTACAAATACAAAAAGATCAAGACCTCATCACAGAGATCAAAAAAATATACATACACTGCAAGCATTTGATACTCAGAATACAATATACATAGCTAGAAGAAAAATATAACTATGATCACTGGCAATATTTCCATACATTTTCAGTGGTTTCCAGAGTTGCACCTCACTGAAGAAACTCTGAAAAGAAACCTTACTTAAAAAAAAAAAAAACAAAAAAAAACACAGCATTGCTCCTGGGAGCCTTTAACAGAGTGGTTAACTAGACATAATTCACTGTTTGTGGCTCTCTCCCATACTTTAATTCAGATTGCTGTAAAACATGATCAGTGCTTGGAAGGCAGCTATTTGTTTGAACCTTCCTCAGCATCACATGCAAATATTCAAACAGATCTATTGTAGATGAGGACACAAGATGTAGAGGCATTATAAAAAGAGCTCTGAGCTGCTTTTTTTGTTACTAACACAAAATTCACCTGGTGGAATTACATGAGATGTTAAAACCTGCACATGCTTACCTTGTGACTCATCCTGTCTCACTTACTAGTAATTACACATGCATGAAACACTTCTGCCAATAAACTGGCAGAATAAATACATAAAATACAGTTTTAAAAGGCCTAAGAAGTTACACTAAGCTTCATAAAATGCTATGAAATCCAGAAAGTCTTTGAATTCTGATGTGGGTTTAATTGGAGAATGAATCCCTTCTGGTTTTTTCCAATTGCTAAGTGGATATGCAGCAACTTATTTTCTCTTTTGAATTATGGGAAGCAAAAGAAAACCTTTTACTGCTGTGTACTGAATTTTATATACGCTTCCTCCTCTGCTCACATTAGTAAGGGCATGGAGGTGGGAAGCAGAAGACTATCTACTTATTTTAAGCAGCAACTTAAAATTCTTAAAATTCTACTTATTTAAGAAAAATAGGTGTGGCAAAGTTGCAGCAATGAACCACTCAGTTAAGAAAGGTTTCTGAACACACTTTGATAACATGCCGTAATAAAGTAGTACACTGCTTTAGTTTTGTCTGTAAATGAGAGCAAGTGTGTACAAAATCAAATCAGTAATAGAATACTTTTTTCATGTTTTTGAACTGTTTTTAAAAAGACTGGTGGATGAGTTCTTGAATACTACCTCCTCAACCACAGGACAACGCACTTTTTGAGGGGATTAAAAAGGCTGCATTAAATACTGTATTACCTTAGTTTCTGCACTCAGTCCTTCCCCTGGTATCACAGGATCTGACGCGGATCACAGTTAGGCGATCCTTTGACCAGAGGAGTTACAAGACATGCAGTGTCTTTTCAAGCTCTAAGAAGGCACTGGCCACGGCTTCTTCCTTCAAGGTGTCCATTCAGCACCCTGACACCTCCTGACTCCTTAAGCCCTTCAAAGACCCTGACATTCACTATGTACTTCGACTTCTATCATTGTTGCCTTCAAAATGTGTTAATCCAATTCACTAAGGTTAACTTGCCATAGGTTTGATTTACATTTACTTCCCTATTTTGTACCTAATCTGTTACTATTTTTTTTTTTAAGCACTTTGAACTGTAAACTGTTTCCAGTTTTACAGGCAATATGTCAAACCTTTGGGTCACCTGGCAACTGGGGAAGGATAAGGGGCCATTCTCCAGTTGTGAAAAGACTGAACGTTAATTACAAATTCAGAAAGGAGAATGTTGCTTTCATATACCAATGTTTTACAACCTTGATTTTGCACTTCCATAGGCTGTACTCCTAATAAAAGAAAGGGATGATTTTTAAACAGCCAACATAAATTACTGTGTGTCAGAGAAACTCACAGGTGTAGCTCATTACATATTTCATGAGAAGTATGCCTCATTTTCCCACTACATTATTATATTTGCCTAGAAGAAAGTTTTACCATCAAAAACCAAAAACTGTTCTCAACAGTAAATTAATCTTAAACAATATCAATATTCTTCAGCCAAAAGAATACTGTGTTTATTCTCCAGGCTAAGAGAAGTTTTAGATAACAAATAAAAAAAGCAGCTACTTCATGACTGTTAGGCTTGAATGAAAATGGCACTGTATCACCACAAGGGTTCTGCTTATAGGTATTTGCTTTTTTAATCTTTATCACTTCCCTGACATGCAGCAGGATTTGCATGTAGGTCTGCTGTCACTAGTTTTCCCTAAAGTTACCAGGATGTTGTGGTAATTAACACAGTAACAGAAGACAAAAGTCACAGGCTGAGCAAGAAACCAAAACAGGTTTTTTGTGTTTAGGGAAAACACTTCTGTAGAGACAGCAAGAAGTTTAGGTCACTTCTATCAAATTATAAATGGAGGGGCTGGGGAAATCATAGATCTTTTAGCCAAATTTCTGAAATTTAGCACAGGCTTCCAGAAGAACTCAAATTTGAAGTTTACACCCAAAAAGATTTCTTGATTTCAGATACAATTCATTCTAATTACACCACTTATAACACACAATTTTAATACATAAAAAACCCAAAACATTTGTCTGATAAAACAAAGATAATCTGCAAAATCAAACTCTGAGATTGTTGGTGTACACACACCTGTGTGTCAGATTCTACAATTTTCCTCGCAATCCTATTGAGCAATGTTTTCAGTTCTCAGGAAGTTTCTCATCTGCTAAAAAAATCTTTTTTCCATTTGCAAGAACCTAGTGACTGTAGTCATTCAATGTCACCATCCATTACAGCTGATTAGGTAATTCTACCAAAACGCTGCCTTTGTTATGAAAAATACAAAATTTTGATGAATTTTAATACAAGTTTAAAAGAACTTATCACTGACACCCCAAGAAGCTACATGTATAAATACATAAGGAGGAGAGAATCCATGGTTCAAATAAAAGACAGTCTCAGATGTATTATGATAATGCTTAAATAAGCACGAGATAAGTAGACACACATTCCCTGAGGATAAACATATCCCAACTTGGATGAATTTCAAATTCATTTAGGGAGAGGGCTTCTTATATATCATGCTCAAGACTAGATAAAGGGCAGATTGTACAGATTTACAACAATCTTAACCAAAGTCTATTTCAGGAGGGCACTAACTGCTAAGTGGCTAGAAGACAATAATTGTATGGTGACTTGTTATTATACAGAGGACTACAGCTTTTATCATACATGTGGAAAAAAGCCATGATAAACAAGAGAGGAAGTAAAACAAATTATAACTCTTTATATATATCTCTATTTGCATATATTGAAAAATCAGACATGTAAGTTTTTACAGGGCCCTCACCATTATAGACTGCTCCTTACAACAAGAATACAAATAACGAAAACATGGACTTTTCTTCTGTTAAGAAATTTAGGTGTTTAACTCTTACACAGTATTTCTCTTGCTTCTTATGATGACGTAGTCCAACAAAGTTTATAAGGACTTTGTTAGTACTACAGGACAGACACTTGCCCTGTACTAGTGTGCTTTCTTTAAATAACTGCATATTCCACCATTATTCTGCTTGAGTCCAGTTAATAAAGACCATGTTTCAAACTAATATATTCAATTAAGTGTTACTTAAGTAATCAAAACTTTTCAGAACAAGCAGCAGTCACTGTAACTTTTGTCAGCACTAGTAGAGAACTTAAGCTTTTAAAGGCTACCAAATACTCTTTAACACTGTATTCCTCATATGGATTGTAATATATCAAACCACTCTGCTACCAAGTCGTTAACCACATCAGAAAGATATTTCCTGAATTTCCTTGCTATTCATTTTACTAGAGCACATCCCATTCAAACTTCTCTAGACAATTCCGAAGATTACATAAAACCGAACATGCTGCATGTAGTAAATGATGCAAAGGGGAAGGATGCATTAACATCTGTCAAGCACGTAAATTATTTCAAATGTATACTGTCCTCAAAGACATACGACACTAGTGATAAGCTATGTTTGAGCAGCCATTCCATCCTCACTTCTAGGGCAGGTCTTCTGAAGCACAGCAGGTGCCACGAAAGCCAGCAGAAGTGTGGCAGGTCCCAGGTTACTCTACCAGATTCTGACTGACTCACAGTGACAAAAGCAAAATATGTTTTGTCATTCAGTTACGGTATTACAGAATCAATATTTGCCTCATACAGTACACTGGACAGAAGAGAGCAAACACAAGGCAGCAAACACCTCCAGTATAAAATGGGACAAAAAAGTCCAACAATATTTTCTCCAATATCCTGCTGAAGGCTAACATTCCCAGGAAATAAGCTCCATCTTCTTTTTAAGAACACAAACAAAAAAACCCTCTCCTAAAGCATTTCCTGGTAGTTATTCAGACTTTTTACAGATCCCGGACACAGAAAGAGACGGCGTTCGCACAGGCGACAGACGCCAAGCGCCGTGGCTGGGGAGCGGGAGGGGGACACGCCCGCGGGCTCCACTGGTGACTCAAGGCTCCGTGAGACGAAGTTGACTCGGGCCCGTGAGGCACAGCCCCCCTCCGCGGAGGCGGGCCGGGAGCCCCGCCGGAGCCGCGGCCGAGGCGCTGGGGAAAGGCCGCACCGAGCCCCGGCCCGCCGCCGACCCCGGCTCCCCCTCCTCGGCCCCGCGGCGCAGCCCACCGCCCCGCCAGCGGCGCGACCGCCGGGGCCCGCTCGCCCCTCGGCGCCCGCCGCGCCTCAGCCACCGCTCCGCCCGCAGGTGCCCCGGGCCGCCCTCTCCCCCGCCAGCCCGGCACCGGTGCGCCCCGCCAGACCTTCTCCAGAGAGGCGTCCATAGCCGGCGGGGTCCCCGGTGCGCGCCGCCTCCCCACCGGGCACTTCCGCCTCAGCCCCGGCCGGCTCCACGCTGGCAGCGCTGACGAGGCCGCGGCGGGAGGGGCGGGGAACGCGCTCACCTAGGGAACGGCACCAGGCCCGCCCCGCGGCCGAGAGCGCCGCGGCGGACAGGCGGGCGGGATTCGGGGCAGCGGCACCAGCGGAAGGCGCGGCGGGGCCGCGCGCCGTGACAGCAGGGGTGGGGAGAGCGCGGCCCGCTCCGTGTCCCCGCACACCGCCCGCTGCCGTTTCCCGGGCTCCCCCCCCCGGCTCCGGCTGGTGGAACAGTCCCGGAGAACGACCGGGGAGGTGACAGGTACTGGCGCATGCGCAGTGAGCGCGGCTCGGGCAGCGACCGACTGGGGCGCGGAGCAGGGAGGCGAGAGCTGCGCGGAGGCGCCGCCGCCGTGTCGCGGGTTCGAATCCCCGCGGCGGCGGGTCGTGGCAAGCCGCCCCCCGTACCCCGCGGAGGTTCTGCATGGCTCCAGCCTTCGCAAACCTCTCGGCCGTCATCCCGCTGTCGCCAGCTCGGCCTGCAGGGGCTGGTTAACGGTGGCACCGAAACCCTTCCTCCACGTACGGGTCCCGCGGGGGGCCGCTGCACAGCCTCGAAGAGCGGCTTCGTCGGGGCTCGGCGGGACCCCCGAGCGACACCCGTCTCGGGCAATAAGCCGGCCTGCCCCGCCGGGCCGAGCGCGGCGGAGAGGACGGGGACGTGTCCCGTGGGGGCGAGGCGGCGGGAGCACGGCACCCTTCTGCCTGTGGGCTCTCGATGGACAGGCAGAGCTGGAGAGCCAAGCCCTGTTTTGCAGAGCTTTACTTCTGTCCTTTCAGGCTGGAGTTATTTTTCGGTACATATCCCTCTTCCTTTTAGCGCCATTTCTATTATTTAATAGCACAACTTGCAGGTTATCACTGATGGTGTGGTTTTCGCACGGCCGTGTCTATGCATTGGGATGACACGCTGGTGAAGGACAGCTCGTGGGCCCCCGCACAGCGTGTCTCCCAAGCACTGGGCAGCTCGCTCTACCTTGTTATTAAAATGTATTTCAATCTACGAGCCATCCGTGCCTATTTATAGTCATTCCTGGAGGATTTCATGATCGTTTCAAGCGCATTAATCCCAGTTACTGTTAGGACAGGGAGTGAACTACCACCTCCTGCCTGGAGATGGTTCCCCAAGTCAAGCCTGAGCCCATTGCCAGGGCCAAGGGGAAACTGCGGGTGCTCCCCGAGGCGATCGTTGTCTTCTGTGGGTAAGGGCTGCCGCGCAGGACACGACCCTCCCTAGCTGCAAGCTGACTACGTGGACTTCAGATCCGCTTTGTGGCAATGGTTCTGCACGTCCAAGGCTGTGTTCACGTGTCCCTTGAATAAACATGCATCACTTCTGGCTTTCTCCTCAAATTGTCTCAATTAGCAGAGGGCAAAGTGGAGGAACGGCATGGGCTGCTGCCGCTCAGCAGGTGCGCATTGCCCCCGCTCGGCGGGGTAACAGAAACCAGACTGCAAAACAACAGCAAATTGGAAAGAAAAAGCCATAACCTACTCAATGTAAGCAAGCAACAAGGAGATAATTAAAAAGATCATAAGCAAACAGTGCCTAGTTTTCACTTGCCTCTTAATTGTTGCAGTAATACTGCACATGCCTCCATGGTGCAACTTAGACCAAAGCGCAGGAGACGCAGTGACCTACTTCTGAGTGAACGCGTAGCCACACGAACCGAAGCCCGGGTGCCCAGCTATCACCTGCGGGCCCACCGGAGGTGGGGGCGGCCGAGGCCGGGGCACCCCGCGAGGTGCCGGTCCTCCCTGGCAGGGGCAGGGGCAGGGGCAGGGGCAGGGCCGGCGGAGGCGGCCCCCAGTGCGGGGGGCAGCCCCGAGGGGGAGCGGGAACCGCAGAGATGGCGAGGGCGGCGGCGGCGGCGGGGCCGGGGCGGGCCCGCGAGGAGGAGGAGGCGGGCGGGCGGGCGGAAGAGGCGGCGGGCGATGGCCGGGGCGCTGCTGCGCGGCGGGGTGCGCCGCTTCCCCTGGCTCTGCAACGTGCTGCTCTACGGCGGGCTCTTCGCGGCGGGCGACGCGGCCCAGCAGCTGTGGCGGCGGCGGCGGCGGGGGCAGCCGCCCGACTGGGCGCAGACGCGGCGCGTAGCGCTGGTGGCCCTCGCCTTCCACGGCAACTTCAGCTACGTCTGGCTGCGGGCGCTGGAGAGGGCGCTGCCCGGCCGCCGCCCGCCTGCCGTCGTCGGCAAGGTGCTCTGCGACCAGCTCCTCGGCGCCCCCGTCGCCGTCCTCGCCTTCTACACGGGTGAGTGCCGCGGCCGCCCGGGCACCGCCATCGGGGGGCGGCCGGAGAACCCCGGCCCTCGCACGCCGGGTGAGGTCTTGGCGGGGGCTCCCGCGGCCCCGGAAAAGCCGGTGCGGGGCCGCGCGGTCCCCAGGCGGCGGGCTGGCTGCGGGCGGCGGGCGCCCGCCGGGGCGCTGCCGGTACGAGGCCTCGGCAAACGGCGCGGCCGCTCGCAGAGCCGCGCTCGGAGCTGGGGAGCGGCGACCGGGGGTGCTGTCCCCCAGCATGTGCGCAGGGCAGCCCGGCGCACCGCCGCGGGCGCCGGGGGGCTTCGGAGCTTCGGGGGAGGGGGTGCCGTGCCGCGGCGGAGCCCGACCTTGGGCTCGGTTGGGCCGGCAGCTTTCCATGAGTTGCAAGGGATTCGAAGCGCCTTACAACGATCGTCCGATCCGCGTCCGCTTGAATCGCTCTGCTGAGTTCTCGACGCCAGCTGCCTCGTTTCCGAACCACAAATTAACTGTGAATGTCAGGAAGTACTATAGTTCAGCAAGTAAACTGTGCCGTCTTCTGCTGCGAGAGTATGTAGAAACACAGCATGCTACTAATGTATAATCTCAAAAGCTAGCAAATCAGAGGAGACTTTAGAGAAGACTGGTATCTGTTTCAAAAATAAACGTGAGAGAATAAGAAAAATAATAGGTAAGGCTAGTGTAAAACAAGTCTCGCACTTAATTTAAACTTCACGTGGAAGAAGAGCAAGATGGGTACTCTTGCTGCCTGGCATTAGGAGATCTGCATTTTATGACCCCGACAGGTAAATCATTCCGTTTGTGATTGAAGAGAAATGAAGCGAGGGAAGAAGTCAAACACCAGATACTTACTCTCAAAATCCTATCTGCCTGTGTCAGAATGCAAGCAGAGAATTGCCCAAGGACCAGAAGGATTTGAAGGACCACAAAAGGAATGGTCAAAATCCCTGAATTGGGTAGCAGTATGATGTAATAGCAAAATAATGTATCCATTGAGAAGAGATACTGATAACTTTGTGGCATACAAGTATCTAGAGAGATACCCCAGTTGTGCTAAGCAACTTTGGGCCTCTGCTTTTGTGTGAATGCGTAGCTTTTGATTTTAGATTGATTTGCTAAAAGCATGTTGTCTAACACCTTTGCTTAATGTACGTCACGCCTTCCAGTTAAGGTGGGTGATCTCTGAAGAGCTGCTACATCTCTTAGAAAGATGTAGTCTTAATTTGACACCTGAAGATTCTCATCACATGAAATACCATCTAAAGGCTTTATTATTTTGAACCCTTTAAATGATATTTCATGTGATGAGAATTCATTCAGTTAATTTATTTCAGTTTGCATGTGTGTAATATGTAATTTCAAGTCATACTGCTTTTCTCTTGATCTTGGGTGTAATGGTGGGAGCCTGTTGTGAGGTTGTGTTTTCCTAGAATCAAGAGGAGTTTGGATCAACTAGAATTTATTTAAATTTTGGAACACTGCATGTGGAGTGTTAAACAGGTAGGTTTTGAAACTGTTTTCCTTGTCAGTTCTAGAATTTGGATTTGATGTAGTTATTTGCGAAGGAAAAAAATCACACGTTGATTGTGGCCAAAATAAAAAAAAAAAAAAAAATTAGGTGCCCTTTTCCACTGACTTGTGGTCTGTAGGCACCTCAAGTCCTTCAAGGATCAGAGCCACTTCTGACAATTCAACAATGTGCAGAATGCCTTATTCTCTCTATCTCATGGGTGTAAAAGGTACCTTCCATCATATCTGTTCCACTGCCATACCACTCGTGAGTTATGTGGCAGTGGAACAGATATGATATACCACCTATACAGTATATTCCAGTTGATCTGTGATGTCAATGCTGAGAGCCAGGTCAATAGATGAGGAGATATGATGTTGCACTATTAGGTAGCCCGAATGGTATTTTTTCTTTGCAATGATACCAGCTTTTCTTTCAAAGCCATTGTAATATATTTTGAGAAGAGTTTGGGATATAATTGGAAGAAGTGAACGTTTCATTTTTGCATTTTTTCTGATTGTTGTAAATATTTTGCCACTAGGTATGAGCATCCTTCAGAGGAAAGAAGACATCTTTTCAGACTGTAAAAAGAAATTTTGGAACACGTATAAGGTGAGGCAAGCAATTTGCTTATCTCCCAGCTAAACAAAAAAATAGTATTATTGGGTAAAATATTTGAAATATTCCTTCCTCCAACAGCCTTTCTCTCACTCCATTATTTGATTATGTGTAGGAAGCTTTAAGTACCAGCGGTCCTGTGAAGTCAGAGTAGTCTGGAGCAGGCATTGCTGCCAGATGGGTGAAATGATGCCATTTAAAAAATGTACAATGTTTGTATACATAACACTTGCACCCAGCTCTGTTTGAATGACAGCCCTACAATACAACACTGATTAAGATTGTGCTACCTTTTATCTTAAGAAGTACCCACACACCAGTGTTTAGTTAGTAATGCGGTTGACAACACTTACATGAACACCTGTTAAAATCATTAGTTATAAAGATATCTTTTTTAGGAATCATTTTCTGCCTGTACTTTTCAATGACAGTCTTCCCACTTTCAGAAACACAGTTCCTTGTTTTAAGAAGACTTTGGTATAAATAGCTGGTTTTGGTTTGCATTTTTTCATACACAGGAAAAAATTATCCATGCTACCTCAGAGCTGGGCAAATTAAGAATTTTAAAGCTTTCTCAGGTGCAAGAATATGATAGATTAGCAGAAAAAAAATAATCGAAGGAGAAACTGTGACGCATGTGAATTTCTCTTCACGCTGTGGAACTATAGGTAGGATAGAAAAGGATTATTTTTATTCCTATGGAGGATGATTCTAAAAACAGTGCCCACTATATCCTATCACACATAAGGTTTCTATTGACCTTATGTTCTATGAGTAAATTATCCATTGTTTTTTGCAAAAAAGCCTTACATGTATGAGTAACTAGAAGGAGCATTGCAAGTGTGAAATAAATAGTGTTCAGCGGTATTTTTCATTCATGGCTGAAACAAATGTTCACTTATTTAAACATTTGTTCATCCATCTGGTAAATGTGCTTATGTATCTGGTGTCAGGTGACTACGAAGACTTAACTGTTCTTAGAGTTTTGTATATAAAATGAGTTAGAATAATGTGTTTGAGAAACTCCTAGCAAAGAGGCTTATAAAGATGATTAGAAGTTTAATATTGCAACCTGTAAGTTAAGCAACTTAATTTACAATTGAACAGCTTTAATTAACTTTACTCAAATATGTTTCAGTCTTTGCTAAATGGGGTAAGAAAAAATGAATCTTTGTGGTTGAAGTCTGTAAGAATAACAAAGGATTCATTTTCATTTCAGACGGGACTGATGTACTGGCCTTTTGTGCAGGTGAGTTTTTAGGGTAACTCAGTGAGCCAGCCTTTCTCATAAAACCTGAACTGATGCATTTATAGTAGATCTAACCCAGCGAAAAGTCAGTGAAGTTGTTGGGTGTGCAGGTGTAAGACCTAACAATGAGCACTAACTGAGCTCTCTCTCCTTCCAACACAGCTGTCAAACTTCATTTTGGTCCCTGTTTACCTGCGAACAGCTTACACTGGGCTCTGTGGCTTTGTCTGGGCTACCTTCATTTGCTTTTCCCAACAGAGTGGAGATGGCACAGCAAAGTCAGCATTTATATGGCTCCAAAGAGAGAAGGTCAATGCAGATGAAGAATCATCAGAGAAATAAGAACTTTAGTTCTGAACATATTCTAAATTGTTAAACTGAGTTTATGAAAGTCAGTAAACCACACTGCAGCCTCATTGCTGTGTTTAAAATAAACAGTTATCTCAACATTTGTTGGTTAGTATAAGCAGTGGAACAGTTTGTCTTTGTGCCTGTTTATTTTTCGTAAAAGAGGCCAATTGTATATTGGCATTTAATTATTTTCATGCTGCCAGCCCATCTCTTCAGGGAACAACTGACTTACAGGGCAATGTAAGCATTTGCTCATCATGTCAGACCGCCTCACTGGGGAGAAATATTAGCTGTAATTTAATTTTCAAGCAACTTGTAATTGCTAGAAAAAGGGGAATAGAACGTTAAATCATCAGTTGTTGGACTTGACAATTGTTACCAGTGCAAGATTGCTTTTGCAGAACAAAATTTAATGGATTTCTTATCTAAAAAGTGGCATTGAATCTGTTTTATCCAGAGAAAACAAAAGTGCTGTGTTTTGTATGGACCACTTTTCTATAGGGGGAAACTTGCTTTATTCTACATTAAAATCTATATAAAAAATGAATTATTTCATAGAACATACAAACCTGAAATATATTTGTAGATCTTTTCTCTTAACTTGGAGAATAAAGATAAGTAACTTTGGTCAGAGTTCTTTGGGGTGGATGCTGCGTATTGACACCTGGGCAAAGCATCAGTCATAAGCAGCTCCTGCACGATGGAACCTAACTAAACATCGCAGTGAGCTTTTGTTATATCTGTCAACGACTTCTTCCTTTGCCCCTCAAGGGTCAAAGTGTTGAAGAGTACATGGGAGTCTTGACAACTGGACTCTTTTCTACTGTTTCATTATGTTGAAGATATAATTATGATTTTGAAGAAAAAGAGCATGGGAAGGAAGGTAATGTAAATAATGCCAGAATCCATCTCAAAACAATCCAGCTATATATAAGGAACTTCCATGTCTTCTTCAAATGGCTTTTAAACATTCCTATTCATAAAAGACACTGGGTAACTACACATAGGAGGCTAGGAGAAGGTGAAAATTAATTATAGACCTGCTTTGTCAACTGAGGATCAGGTCTGAATGCAGGTGTGCTCATTGCTATTTTTTAAAGGTGCATATGTATCTCAGAACAGGAACTGTGCAAATTTCTGTGATTGCAGTAAGTTGAAATCAGACCAGTGAAGAAGCCCTTGGTTTCTTAGAATGGCATTTTATGCCCTGAAGTTACTAAATTGCAAGCTTGAAACAATATCTGATGTCACCCATCTTGATGATGATTGTAAAGAGAAGACTCAACCCTCTCTGTTACAATAATAATAAACCACTTTGAGGAATGTCTAAATTCCTCAGTCTTGTCTAAATAGTAAACCAAAGCCTGTTTAGGCTATAAGCATACATTCCTTTGGCCAGCAGTTGTACTACTTCATATATTGTTTACAGTTATTTCCTGCTGTGGAAGCCCAGTGCTGCTTATCTCAGACAGGGAAAGGGATCATGCAAGCACTGCACACAGGTAAAATCAACTTGTTTAGCATAACCCAGTGGTCAAGAGTGATGCAAGGTACCTGTGTGGCTTTGACTACAGGACTACAGCAGATGGGAGGAGGGTAGATGGTGGGGGGGTGCTTCTACAGTCTGTTTTGCTGGCAGACAGGTGGAGGAGGTAGCTTCCCTTTCAGGATAGACAAGTCACTGCAATTCCATCTTCAGCTGCACAGACAGACTTAGGAGACGACACCTCCCTATGATCTTAAGGTGGAATTAATGTTAATTTACTTTTGACATCTGCGGTATGGACATCTGCAACTTGTCTAATCAGTTTAAGCTCCATTTACAGTTAGTGGAGGAAAACAGGCAGTTTTAGACATCTGTTTTAGGGTGTGGTGAATTGTGCACTGTGTCTATTTCATTCTATCTATAACAGAGTCTCAGATGACTGGCTGCTATGTAGATAGCTTCATTGTAGATGCTTGTATTTGGTGAGTTGAATTCCCCTGCTTGGTGTCTATCTTACATGTCCCTATGGGAGCAATTTAGTGGGAGTTGCTGCGTGAATCCCACAGTGTGAACTGGGCAGTCCTGATGCTGGACATCCCAGTAGGAGTAGAAATCCACAGAGGAACTAACTGCATTTTATCTGTCTATTTAAAAAATGAAAGATGACTGAATAGATGTTTCAGACAGCAATAGCTGTTAAATTGTTATTCTGTGTATAATGTCCTCAGGATAAAGAAGCAATTTCAGTAGTGTTTTTTCTGTTGATATTTTTAGGATCAGAATAGCGTTTTAAAGTCTGTTCTATTCAGTAAGCCTTAAAAGTTTCAGATAAGGTGTGCTAATTAAGTATTTGAATTTTTTTTACAGATGCTATTTATTTTTATTTCTGCTTGTGCCTTAAGTGTTTAATGATTAATAGAATTCTCTTGGAGAAGGGAACTGGAAAATAATGACATTACAAGGAGAGTGAAATAGTGTTGGTTTGCTGTAAGTAGTATGTGATGTTCTGCTGCAATTCTGTGCAAAAAATATTTCTGCACGGGTATAGTTAGTAAAACTTAATCCCCAGGTGAATCAAGAATTTAAAACTATTCTCATGATCTGTATAATGCTGACGCTTTTCTTCACTAGGAGTATTTAATGAATGGAAGATCCATCTTTTATTTTAAATGGCTTAAAAGCCTACACAAGCTGTGCTTTATTGCTGTATGCTTTTGTGCTGCTAGCTTTTTACTTGGGAATTTGAGCTAAATCCTGCTTTGTCTTCAAGTTTCTCTGACTGTGGGCTTCAGGGTTTCTCTCCATATTTCTATTACTGGAAGTACAATTCTTTCATGTAGTGGAAGCCTGTAGCTGTTATATTTCAGTAAACTTTAGATTCTGCATAATCCTTTCACTTCCTCTGTTTCTCATGTTAATGTTCTTGACAGTTAAGTAGCCCAAGTCCCTTTCCACATAAAAAAATCATGTTTGGTGGGGTTTTTTTTTGTCTAATTATGAGCACTGATTGGTCGTTGAACATTTCAGACCCACATAATACAAAACAATGAAGCTGTGTTGGGACAAATTCTCAGTGTGCATAAATTAATGCACCATCTAAAGATTTTCTGCCTCTGTCAATTTAGTCTGAGGACCTAACACCTTAGTTGTTAAAGACTTTATTATTTCTTGACAATTTTTTGGCTTAGAAGATTAATTTCACAGAATAACAGAGTGGTTGAGGTTGGAAAGGACTTCTGGATGTTCAGCCCAGGTCATCTAGGCAACCCTGTCTGACACATATGAACTTTTGTTTGCTTCTTCTAGTAATTCAGTAATTTCTTTAAAAAACAAAAGAAAAAAAGATAGGCAAGACTTGTCCTAATGTCTCTCCACCCTTTCAAAAACATCTGTAAGGGTTTTATGACTATTTCAAGGAATTTCCCTGATCTTGTAGTGCCAGCTGAACATGCAGATTTCCATAACCAGAAAGATGAACAGAATTACACATCATGTAGGTGCTCAGGAAGGAGGGAACACGTTGTCAATAACTAGGAATGCATTCAGGTGACATTTTCATGTCATGGGTTCTCTGTAAGAGTAAATGGGATGAGAAGACATTTATATCAGGTGCAGTTCCAGCTTATTATTCTGGATAGCTGTGGAGATATAGAGTCTGAATTTGGTAAAATGAGAATTTCAAAATGTATTTTTCTACTGCAAATGTTTTATGCAAATGAACCTCCTGTGCTTACTAGTATGCAAAATACATCCTTCTAGGCTCGGAAAATTCACCAGAAGGCCTCTGTCTTTTTCACACCAGAAACAACCATCCAGTAACACAGCATAAAATAACCAGTTTCATACTGCAGTGAAGGTGAAACTAAACTGCCTGTAGTTTGTTACCATATCTGATACGTTAAGTTCTCTGTATAGCACAACCTTTGAAATCTATGCAGCCTCAGCCTTCTGATTCTCTGCTGTAAGTGCCAATGCTTTCTGCTCGTGCTGCTGCCTCTACTGCTAGTGCCAATCCAGTGCGATGTGCAAGAAATACTTGAATTTTACTAAAATAATTAATTTCAGGTTGACTGAAAAATGTCTGTGTTTTTGCAAAGGCTTAATAAACATTAAATTAAGTTCTTTGGCTCTGTCTGTCTTTAAACAGTGTGTGTATAAACAAAGCCAGGTCTTACGCTAAGTTCTTATGCTATCTTCATGGACCACATGCAGCAAAAAGCTCAATTTGATGTCATAGACCTTACCACAGCAGCAGAGTAAAAGATAAGCAGGGATTGTTCATTCCCTGTAAAGCTTAGTTACATACAATAAGTCGTCTGCCACTTCTGAACAAATTCAGAACAGAACTCCCATTTTCAAAGCCTTATGATGAAGCCAGTGGACTTAATTTCTCTTTTATTAAAAAGAGGTAAAACTTTGATATAATTATCTGTTTAAATAATTAATACATTTGCAGAAGGAACTGAGGAATTCAGGCAGGAAAAAGATATAAAAAACTTTTAAAGAGAACAGAGCTTGGCAACGGGGTTCTTATTGAAGGACTGCACTTGTGTAGTTTGTGTACAATACTCTTTGGAAGGAAATGGCTCAGAAGATTTGAGGCTGAAGGGAGTAATGTATTCCACAACTGGAAGAGAGACACCACCTCTATTCCCTGCTGTAACTTGTATATTTAGAATGAGGAGGAAGCTTTGTGGAAGGGTTTCAAGTTGCAAAATTCTGTTTCATAGACTTCATGGCCAACAAGGACAAAAAAGATCATTCAGTCTGAATCCTTGCATAATGCAAACCAAAGAATGTTTCCTGAATCAAACCTCTTGATGTCGAGTCTCATGCCATCTTCTAGAAAGGTATCCAAAGACTTCAAATAATGGAGGATCTTCTGCATCTCTAAGAAATTATTTATGTATTTTTACAAAATTTTATCACCTTGCTAAATCAATCGAGCCTTAACAATCTAATAAGATATTGTTACTCCCTTTCTGACAAGATTTAAAGACTTGGTACAGCAGTCAAAGCCTTCTGTATGCATGTAGTGGTAAACTGTTAAAATTTTTGTTTAATCCTTGGGTAAACTAAATAGGTTTAGCTCTGTTAGCCCCTTGCTAAATCATTCTTCAAACTCTTTTGTGAACCCTTTTTTGCTGTGCAACCTCTAATTTGAAATGTAGGTAGTAACGCTGTAAAGATTAATCCCAGTGACTGGTACATATATGCCTCACATAGGTAATATTTTTTTCTACTTCTGTTTAATACTCCTGTGCTTAAGCAGCCAAAGACTGTATGTGCTCCCTGAATTTCAAAGTTACACTGAGAATTCACATTCAGTTGCCAGTCCACAATGATCAAAGTTACTGTAATCCATTTTAAACAAGAAGGAAGAATGCAGATTACATATCTGTATGAGTGTTGCATATACTCTTCAACATCATCCACCCTAACAAACACTGCCTTGCCTTTTTTTGTAGTTTATTAATTTAATGTGGCAGTGCCCAAAAGGCTTGCACCATGTATCCAGATAGAAAACCAGACTTCATTGCAAAGAGTATAGTAAAATGCATCATTCCCCTCCATGCAACGCTAGTAACAATTACAGTTATTTGTTCTGAGAGAGGTCTCAGCACCAGAAAAGACTAATGAAGTGTGGAGTATGTTCGGAAACGGCATTGTCAAGGACAGCTCTGCTGTAGCAGTGGGTACTTGAGAGAACTTCAGAAACTGAAGGATGGGCCTTTTTGTTTACTATGTTCAGGGAAAGCCAGCTGTGAAGTGGGGCTGTAAAACAACGGGAAAAAGGACAGCAGGTCAGAGTCTGTGTGCACACTCATGTTTTTTGTGAGTGATGTAACGTGGGACACCTATGCAAATACTCTCCTCTGCTAGAAGACCTTAAATATGGGATCTTGATGCAGTCACCCTTCCCCATTTTACGCTGTCAAGACTGATTAAATCAAAGACAGACCAAGAGGGAGCATGAATATATAGCCTAGTAGGTAGTTCAGTTACCAGAGATATAGGGAGAGTGGGAATATGCTGTTCCCAGTTCTGTTACTGTACTTTATCCAATTACAACAGAAGTAAAATGCATAAGCACTCAGATAGCTGTGACAAATACTGTGTCTGGCCCATATGGACTCACAAACCATGCACACAAAGTTCTACACCACGAGATCCTTTATCTGTGAAGGAAGTGTCAGCTTCACTCTGAATTGTGGGTCTTTTTACAGGGTATAATTTGGCAGCAGGGTAAATTAAGTTACTACATTCTTGCCTGGAATCAGTATATAAGTAAGTATCTCACTATAAGTAAGATGTGCACTTAGTGTGTGCGTACGTAAGAATAAACCCTCACATAATTACTTCTTTGATTTGTCAGGAAAGCGGGCTTCCTCTCATTGCACAAATATTAAGAAAATACAAGATTTTTGATGAGGAGTTCTTTTTCCACTGCTAGTCTTTTCCTTTCTCTTGTTCTATGCTGGCCTGGAGAAATCTACCTCTCAAAGCCTGTTTCCCTGTAGTATTCTTATCTTACCATTGGTTATATCTCTCTGTGAAGTAAAAAGCACCTTTACTTATCTACTAAGGGTGTTCAGCTGCTTCCATTTCATGCATCACATACTTTTACATCCAAAATGTAACAAGACTGTTAGCTGCAGCTGATTTACCATGATATGCCAGTGAGACTGAAGGATTTTGCAGTAGTTCAATGGCTAGCTCAGAATGGTCATCATACAGTAATGAATTATTATGTGTTGATAGTAATTACACCTGATATGATATGGCAAGTACCTATACAGTGTTTTGCTTACTGTTTTGGGGCAGAAGTTGAAAAAACAATAGAATAATAGGTTCTGTATCACTGAAGGCCAAGTTTGGAGAGAAATTAAAGTCATAAAGAAACCCTTTCAGAATTCAGGGCTGTGACATTATAGCTTCCAGTTCCAGTGAAGGGGGCAGCGAAACGCTCCACAGAAGTGATGGACATGCCTGTTAGGGTGCAAGGGTAGTGGAGCACGTACACTGCATAGGAACATGGATCAGGGAGACGCTGACAGTCTTTTTGTGTGCGTCACAGCTTGTAAGCAGTTTTGAGCTCTCTGTGTAAGATCCAAACTTGTGAAGGTAAAATGGAGGCTTACAGAAAGTCACCTTTACATTTTGGACTAAGTGAAATGAGGAAAGGCTCAGGCCCTAAGAGAGCTGTGCTTGGGGATGCATGCTGCTGTGTTTGCAAATTTTACACAGTACGTTTATTACTTTAAAATGGACATACCCACATACACACTGAAATATTGTCTGCTGTGTTTGCAAGTCTCCTAAAATGGCCCAGATCAATTTATCTTAACATCTAAGTTTACTGAACTCAAACATCATGTAGCTATGGCCACCCGTCACTGATACAAAAGCCACCTGCACAATGATGACTCACCTGCACAACAGTCAGTCCGGTCATAGCACTGGAGTTGGCTCCAAATGCCAAAAATAAGACTTACACAGACAGCTTCACTACCCGTGGTATTAGTAACATATCTGACAGATGCTATAACAGCTTTTTCTGTAAAATTTGTACCTTAAAAATAGAGTAAATGTAGAAAGAGTCTACTAAGACAAAAATAAAATGAGAAGGAAAAATGTTTAGAGAAGTATGCTTCTGAAATCTGTATTATGGTTGTAACTACAGCCATCGGTCTGTGCAGATTGTTTCCATTCTTTCTACGAGACATGTGACCTGTCTCTTCTGCTACTGCATCTCCTGAATTTGTGCTGTGTTTTCTGACCTTCTATACTAAAAATAGCTGAGATAAATCTAAATAAGTGGAAAATAGTGTGCCAGCTTTAGTAGTCTCTACTACTCACCTCCAAGGAACATTTGTAAATAGGCTCAGTACAGGTACAGGCGTGATTGTCAAACACAGACACTTAAAAACTTGGCATAGCTCAGGATAGGCCATTGATTTATCAGTTCAGTTTCACCCAAACTGTGTTTTAAACTGCCCAAATGTTTAACAAGGTATGTCCAGCCTAGACTGTGTTTTGGGAGCTCAATTCTGCAAGCGTCTGTCTTGATTTGAGATAGAAAAGCAATTAAGTACTCCTCCTTAGAGTTATCTAAATATTTGCTACATCAGACTCAACTTCACAGGGTAGATCTCCAAATTTGGATAAGAGATAGGCAGTCAGATGCTGTAGCTCCAGTGCTGCCAGTTAACATTTATTGCACACAAGTCACATCATAAGCAGCAATATGCAGAGATTTTAAAAAATAGAAAATTTCCCTAGAAAAAGCTTCTAGAACACAAAGTGCTTTAGTCCAACCCAGAGCCTGTGAAGCGTGTCATATCTAACACATAATTAGTGGCACACCGATCACTAAAATTTGCCATTAAATGCTCATCTTTTGCTTCCATAGTTCTACTAGAAATTCAGCTTTGGAGAAATAGTAAGTTGAATATATAGTCAATTTTTTTCTTGGTGCATGTTTGATGAAACAATGACACATATAAACCAGCGCTACATTCATACAATATTTCACATGGAAACATTATTAAAAAATTTAAAAATCAGAATAAGATGACATTTAATAGGTGTTCAGGTAGAAATACTTATGAACACTCAAAATATTTGGATCACTGTCATACCTCAGACTTATGATGTTAAATTCAAGGCATCTCATTCGCCTTTTAACAAGCTCATTAGAATGCCTTGCTTGCCTGCAATACACACTGCATTTAAGCTATAGATGCACTTTTCTATCCTGACAGAGATGTAGGGTAGCTGTGGAAAAGGACCAATATCCTAGTTACTGCAACTATTTTGAATTATTTATGAAGTTACTTTAGCCTAAAAAATATTTTTAAAGGAATGGTTAATATATGGAAAGGCTGTAATTCTAAATAAATAAGTATAAAAAAGGCACTAGCTAAACATGAGCTAGGATTGATAAAAAAGGGAACAATATAATAAGGACATGCATTGGCTTATGAATCCAGGCCCTTATTCTGCACAGGTTGTGCTACAGCAGATCCTCTTTCAAGTGCAGAATGGCACCGCTCAGGCTTCTGACAACTGTTTCATGCTAGCATGAAATTGAAAGTGGAAGCTTACAGCAAGAAAGTATTTTCTGTATCAAGGATCTTCCTGTAATTTTTAGCTATGCCAGTCCCCTCTTTTTAATTAGATCATATTTAATTATGACTCTTTGAATAGCAAATGAGATTTACTCTGGTCTAATACAGATCTTTTAGGGAGAGTGATAATACAAATGTAAGAAATACACTTAGAATGACACAGACCTAATTTTCTGTGATAACTTGAATTCGAAATATAGTAAGATCCCATTTACTCAGACAAGCTCATACTGTGTTACGACACAGGCTAGGGACACTAACACATTAGAACCATTTTCCCCGCTATATAAAGCTGTCTATATAGACTGGTCATAATGATTTGGGAAAAGGTGAAATACAAGGTACAGATTTACCACTACAGCTCCCAGGACAGCACACTGCTGCCGTATCACATGATATGGCCGTAGCCGCAGCGCTGCAGAGATCCTCATTCATTGGTAAACACTGTGCTGAGTGAAGCTTTGTCCGTTCACCCACAGTGCTCACCCTGGCCATGTGGCACACCAGTATGTAGCGGGGATTCTGGCTGCAGCAGCCTCAGACAACCCCTGTGCTAGGTGACGACACTCTCATGTCTACTCATACCACAGGATGAAGCTGGGTCTTTGAAAAAGTCATGAACTGGCTGAATTTCAAGCACAGATAAAACCCATTATTGCAGGGATTGTTTTATGTGAATGGCGCCCTACAACAACCCTATTGTGTTAAGGGGTTGTGTAGATTCTTTAGCGTACTTGTGGTCCTCTGTCTTCACACAGCAACTCTGCTGCATCGGACCATGCAGGGGAGGAAGCGTCATGAAGCTAAGTCTGTGCCTTCTAAAATCTGTTTGACTATCAGGTTTGCCACCAGACAGGCATTTTCCTTTAATGCTCTATCACAGCCTTTCACCTCTGCCAGGACATTTTTGTGCCATGCATATGCCTGGCAAGCGAGATCTGGAGGTGGCAGAGAGGCTGTAGCACAGTCGTGTGAACATGTGGAGGATGACACCCCGCCAGGCTCCTAACGCAGCGCTGAAACCGTTTGTGGGATGCAGGGTCAGAGGTTGCGCAGGGTACCAGGAATAACCACGGAAATTCTAAGGATCTGGAACTACAAAGAACCCTAAGAGCTGAGGGATGAAGATTCAAGAGGAGGCATTTTCACGGGAAGTAAGATTAACCATGACACCGAATATTAAGGAATTATGGTAACTCCTCCAACACAGAAATGTTCTGAAACGAGACTTAGTGTTTTAAAAAAATATTATAGGATAGATTCATAGGAGTCCCACAACCTGTGTTATGCAAGCAGTCAACTTACATAAGCACAGTGCCCCTTCTGTCCCTTCTAGATATGGATCTGGGTATTTATGCTTGCAAAATGGAATAACTGTGCATAATCCACTTGCATTTTGTTTCAACAGCTGAGTTGCAGGTTTTTATTATAATGATAAATCAGTGAAAAACCTGGGCAGAATTTTAACACTTTGTTATTTTTGTGTTAGAATGACTATATTGTCTGACAAAGAACAATGACCCTGACTTTTATATTCACTGTAGGCTGCCCCAGACCCACTGAGCAGTTTAGAAAACCCTTTTGATACACTAGATGTGCCCATAAAGGCAAGAGACCTCTGAGAACTTCAAGCTGATAAATCTAAGATGAATCTAAGAAGCTCCATGAAAGCAAAGACCATTTCCCCCCAGCAGATTTACAAGCCATACTGCCATTTAGGGATTTTTGCTGAGTAAAGTGTGCCCATTGTTATATATAGTCTTGTGTCTGCCATGGGACATCAGTGATGTCTAATGGAGGCCAAAGAGCAATAGATAGGAGAGTGGATTTGCCAACTGCCGCTGACCAGCTATAGCTCCTGATGGCAGGACTGTGCTGAGAAATGGGAACTAAAGCAATCAGGGGAAATGACCGCAAGAGCAAAGTGCACATCTGTTTTTCCACCAGGCATTATCTTATGAGCATTGAGAAGAGACCTGAATTTTTATATTTTCTTCCTTAACAGTTCTTTCAGCAGAAGAAAACCAACCTTCATCAGTAAAGGAATGCATATATATTACTGAGGTGCACAGAAGGGCATCATTAGTAGGGAAGAAATTTAATTCCACTTGCAAATGCAGCAGTGACAATGCTCCAAAGTCATGATAGCAAAAATGCTAATCTTAGAACATTAGCAAAATAATTGGTACATACTTAGGCCCTAGTCTTGCAAAAACTTTTGTGCAAATGAGCTCAGCAGGACAGCTTCCACATACCTGCTCTTAGGTTTAACAGTCTGCAGGACTGGGCCCTTACTGGATCTTGTGACTTTTTCAAAATGGGCAGGTGAAAACTTCCTAGATACAATAAATCACCTTATACATTCTTTGCCTAACATAAGTGAACTCTGTGCATCCAAGTTTCTAGCTAGTGGGTGTTTTTCTCCCATACTAACAAATGCAGAGCTTTAAATATTCAACCATTTCTAGCATCATTCCTCCATCTCCTAACCAATGTACTTGGATTATAATTACCTAAAAACCTTCAAGGGATGGATTGAACCTAAATAGTCCCCAGACCCACCAAAAATTGGCCCTTCTCCCTGATCAGCCTGTTTCCCTTAGTCCAACTCTCATCCAGATCCCAGATGGGCTCTTATGTTCCTCCCACACTTTGTGTTCCTCACTTCTACAAGTGAGTCAGTCCAGCCCACCCCAGCAGGCAGCTGCACTGTCACCCCAAATCAGCTGTGCAGAGTGCTGCCACCAGCTTTTCTGCTTGACTCACAGCTCTGTTTGGGCTCCATCTCTAAAGGCCAAAACCAGCGAGGATGGAGCATTGCATCCTCAACAAGAGCTCTTCCAGCATGTCTGGTGCTCAAATCATGGCATATCCCCGGGGAGCACAGCTGACACAGAAAAATCACCTGAAGACCTCCTAAAACATTGTACAACTCATTTTAATTTGTTAGCTAATTCCAATTCTCAGAAAAAGCAGAGAAATGATAACAGATATTTTCAGTGTTACAATTTTAAAACTGATGTGGAGGTTTTCTCTCCTCCAACATGTGAAGCACTCCCAAACAAAACTGTTCATGAGTATAGCAGCAATGTGCGTCAGCCCAATTACTAAGTACATCACTGAATATACAGGTAGGACTTCTAAAGTGTTGATAATTGAAGGGCAAGACAAAGTTTGTAAGCAAAAGTAGGCGACAAACAAACAAGCCTTTGTGCACCCAGTGCGCATTCAGCATTACCAGTACACCATGACTCTTCATAAAGCGGGCAAGGAGTGCTAAAACCCTGATTCGCTGTGGGGCACTTGACAACCTGCCTAACTCCTGCTTCATTGTCTTTATGTCAGGAACGCTACTACATACAGTAAAGTGCAACGGAATTTCCCTAGGAAAGGTACTCTCCAACCGTAAAATGCTGTTCAGGGATATTATCCATATAACCTCCCCTACAACAAAAGAAGAAATCAATAACAACAGCAATAATTATCACCACACTTGTGCTTTCTGCATAGTCATCTCCTTCTCTTCCAATTCCAGTAGGCTGCATAAGCAGCAAAGCCATGAAAAATACATACAGCTATGAGAAACACAAAATCCCGTCACTTGTTTGGGTGCTGTCCTCTGGCTTTTGGCAGCATGATGCGGGAATGAGTGTTATTCCATCCAGTGCAGGACTTTCAGGAAAGCCAAAGGCTGCACGCACAGCAACCCGAGATGCGTTAGACTGCAAAAGCCACGAGCAGCTGCGGATTTTACCACTGCTGCCCAGCTGCTCAGGCCAGAAGCTGCGCTCTGTGCTGCACCGGCCACAAGAAGGACAGTCCTCCCGCGGCCCGACGTGAGCGTATTTACTAACTCCCGCTCGCCCGAGTCGCTTCGGCTATGCGATGGGAGCGCAGGTGCAGGGATGGGCAGAGACAAAACCGGCCAGCCCGGGGCTCCGACCTGCGCGGCAGCGCCGCCGTGGAGGTCAGCCTGCCCGCCCGAGCGGCAGGGAGGGACCGGACCGGACCGGACCCGTCCGGACCGGAGCGGACCGGAGCGGACCGGACCCGCCCTGGAGGGCCCGGCGGGCGGGGCGCGTGTGCAGCATGTGCCGGGTGAGGCCCCCGCAGGGGGTTACGGCGCGTTGTTTCCCTGCCTCCCCCCGCCCCAGCCCCGCACTGAGCATGTGCGCGGCGCCCTTTCCCCCGCACACACCGCCCCCCTCCCTCCCGCCCGCGGGCTCCCGTTCCGCGCAGAGGAGCCGTGAGCTCCGCGGCGGCTCCGCGGCGGTCGGGCCGCGGCCCCGCTGGCATGGAGTGAGCTGCGGAGCCCCGCGCCGCCCGGCCCGGCCCGGCCATGGAGCTGAGGAGGTCCATCTCGGCCAGCGCGGAGGCCGACAGACCGATGAGGCGCTACGGGGCAGTGGAGGAGACGGAGTGGAAGGCGGAGGCGCTGGGAAGAAGTGAGCGGGGGGCGCGGGTCCGGCTGGCCGAGGCAGCCCCGAGCGGCGGCGGGGGGGGGGGGCGGCCGGCTGCGGCGCGGCGGTGCGGTCCTCCCGGTCCGGCGAGCGGCGCACGCCGGCGGCTCCCGTTAGCGGGGCGAAGCCACCTCGGGCTTCTCGGGGAGGAAGGTTGGTGCGACCGTTTCGCCCTCCGAGGCCGGTGCTTCCCTCGGGGGGGCTGTGTCGGCGGGAAACGGCTTTTCTCCGTCGAGGGACGGGGGAGCAAAGGGCCGGAGCCGTGCCGGTGCAGCTCCGGGCACTTCAGCGTCTCCTTGCGAAACGGGTTGCTCGCTCGCTCCGCAAAGTGAAGCGACGAGCGGGTGGCTGAGGAAGGGTGACTGGGACGCCAGCTCTCCCTCGTTGTTTACTAGGTGGGATTTAATATATGGCTGGTCATAAATATTGGTAGTCTTTGATTGCTTCACATTTGAAAGGCACAGATGGCAACTGCGTTATTCCCTCTCATGATCTCGGGCAGAGGGTACAGGAATACAGCACTTAGTTCACTTCTTCAGTGGTTGCACTGTATTTACGAGTTCAACAAATGCTCTGTGGTAGAAGAGCTTTCTTGAAATCGTAATTTTCCAGAAAGCAGCAGTTGACATAACCTTTCCCAAGCGCCAATGGAAAGAGTAGTTAAAAAGATACGTGGTTGCCAATTCAAGTTATCCATGGGACCTTGTCTTCTTTAAGATAGCCATTATTACCCTTGTATTGGCAGAACTATCTTCTTTACAACCTAAGCCTGTGAACCCCTTCTAATTTTCCAGGTGACCACTGAGGCAAGAAATCTTCAAAAGACTGTCACAAAGAGCTCTATACTAGTATAAAGACAACAATTTTCTAAGTTTCATCAAGTGTTTGATTAGACCACAGGAAAAAAAGCATTATGTGTATCTGTTGTGACACCTTCGTCTTGGCTGATACTGGGGTTGCTGATATTCTTGATTCACCATCCATCTTTTGATGTGCATTGTGAAGTCTCACCTGGATGCCTTTTAACACCCCATGGCTTTGCAGCATCCTTGTAGCAGATTTTAGCCAGCACTTTTGCTGTGTTCTGGAATCATACTTCACCTCTGGCTTCAGTTTTTCATGCATATGTTACTGTCTACCATATGCTGATGACAGGGCTGTAACTCTCCCACTCTGATGCTTCAGTTGCAGTGTTGGTTTTGTTGCAGTGCCTGGCATAGGTTCAGGACTGAGTAACTCCATGCTTTCTAAAATGGAATTGAAGACTGAAATCACTGTTGACTGAGTTGGTTGACTCAGACACATGCAACAGTTTTGCAGGTTCTCTGGCGTGATACAGACATGTGCTTTTCTTGTTCTCGTAAATACACCTGGTTTTGTTCCAGAGCTCAGGAGCTGAGTGCAGTGCAGCACTTGTAATAGCAATAATAATAACTGGTAGCTTGAGGTGACAGAAGGGTTATGTCTTGCAAGCTTTGGATAAAAGGTCATCTGTTTGGCAGAGGGCAACGCGGAGGCTGAGCGGGAGACCCGATCTGCTCAAAAATATGTGCTCCGCATTGAGCTTCCACCCAAATCACAGCTTGACCAGGTACCAGAATGAGCTGTTGGCAGGACTAGAACCAAGTGTCCAGGTGTCTGCACCCTGGCTCTGCTGCTCAGCTGCCCTTCTACACAGTAGATTCAGTTTAATGAGAATATATATCTGTGTATAACAATTTAGATATAGAATAGGAAGTAGTCTAGAGGCCATGGTCTGTTCTTTGAGAAGTAGAAAATTATTATATTAAGACTTTGCTGTTTGAATAATTGATCTGTTTTGTTTGCTCATAGGCTTCAACTTTCTTAAAATACTGTGGAAAATGCTATTAAATGGTAGCTGGTTTAGATGATCCCTGCATATCTTTCCTATTTAATACTAACACTGCCTTCTGGTCACACTTTTGCATTGATTAAAAATAAATAGATCTTACTATTTACTTTAATGCTCCCTTACAGCATAGGTCCTAAATTGCATGGCATGATGACAGTAGTCTCCAGAAGGTGTGGGAAGAAGCTGAAAAAGCCTCATCCCCTTTTTTACTAATGTCAACAATTAGCCTTTGGTATTTGCGTATTGTTTTAAATATGAAATGCTAAGTAATAGTATTAACAAAAGCAGAAGCCTATTACTGTATATGCATCTGCCATTTTTTCTCTGATGATTTGTTGTGTCTTAAATCAGGATCTCTTTGGAGGTAGAACTTGTGTATCTGTACAACACTCTGCACAGTGGAGTGGTGTTTCCTGGTTGGTGCCTTTTTATGTGAATGTAGTCATATCACAAGAGAATGTACATCCTGATTATGTCCATTACAGCAAGAATGTCATGGAAGTTAGGTAGTTTCTCTTTAATTTGTTAAATGGAAAGGGAGCTCTGTGCTAAATTCTCTATCTGTGGTACAGAAAACATGGCTGGTTATTGGTTATAACCAAAGATGGGTTACATCTTAGCAATGAAGTGTAACATCACGCACATTCCTATTCTACAATGCCCTCTTTCAGCCAGATTATCAACAGAGTTAAGCTGGTTCACAGTAGCTGAGGATCTGATGCCCTACAACCTGAAGAGTCTCCAGTGGGTTTGTATGCAAAATACAAAGCCTATTGTTTAAAGGTGTCTCTTTAACAAGACACTGAAGCCTTTCTCTTCATATACAGGAGGGAGTTTCCAAGGAGTAGAGAACATTAAAAATTACGGTTTACCAGGTATAGAGCACCTCATGCATTTTCTAGTGCATGCATGTAAAAAACAGTCAGGCTTATAAATTGTCAGGCTTGTATAATAATAATAATAATAATGTGGTTACAGCCTTCTCAGTAAATGATCTTTACAATATAGTCTTGGGGAGTCTGCTCTGAAGCAGGGCACTCAAGCATTTTGGTCAGTCCTCATTACCAAGTGCATAGCTTCATTTAGAATCATCCGCCTTGCCATCAGCAGGGACTCATAATGCCCTGATTAAATAACTGCATGCCACACCAGGGAAATAGCCACAAAGAAACAAAGCAGTTTTTCACCATCCTTTTGTACATTGCACTTCTTGGATAACATTTCTGCTGATCTTTTCCTTCCGCCTTCAGTTTGTATAAGGTCTGGAAGTAAATGCAAAACTCACAGTGAGTGCCCCAGCTTCAGTCAGTAATAAGGAAGCAGAAATGCCAGAGAACCCCAAAGGTTATGTTTTGATGCAATTTACTGCACCATGAAATTTGCTTATTGTTTTCATTTGAATGGTAACTCAGCATTGGAGGTAAGCTGCCACACTCCTATATTGCAGAGGTCCATCTTTTCAACTGTTTTGGAATATGAAGTGGATATTAGGAGAAAGGGGCCCTATTACAGGCCAGCACTGAAGAGGAAGCTGGAGATTCCCAACATGAGACTCAGTAGTAGCATGAAGCCTTCGTAGCCAGCTTTACTTCTCTCCCTTCGTGCTGTGAATGTTTTATCACAGATTATGTCCAGGCAAGGTACTGTGAGATGGCAGTGCACTCCGGAACAGCACCAGTGGGGTGATTTTATCTAGTTCTGAGATTGCTATGATTTGTTCCAACAGCAGAAAGATAGTACTGTTCCCAAGTTTACAGAGGTCCTGGGCTGACACCTGTGAAAGCTTATTTCACCATGTTCAGTTAGTTTATCTTGAAAACCTTCCTAAGCTTGTTAGCCAGAAAGAGATTCTTGTATGTATTTCTATGCTCTGCTACTGAGCACTGAGAATGGTTCAAACACTGAAAATATGCACTATTTAATATTTTGCATTTGCATTCCTTGGCAGCATGGGAAGGCGGATAGCTTACATCCGTCCGGAACATATCTGGTTCAAGTTTGTTTTAGAAGTGCTGTTATGCACAGAGATGGTCTTTCAGCTTGCAAAAGTTTGAAAAGCTGAAAAGAAAATGACCATAGATTGCAATAACATAGATAGTGGTCCTATAACCAGGTCATCTTTTCTCTTTGGTGAACAAAAAATGAAGAAAAGGTATTTATACCCTGGTTATGGGCACTTGCTTTATCTAATTTGCTGGGAACTGCTTGCATCACTTTTAAGGCCTGATTTCATTAACAGAACAGAATGGCTGCATCTTAGAACAGGATCCAGCTCATGATGTTTTAATGTTGCTTAATGACATTTTATAATAATTTGAAAAATTTCCGTTGCAATATTAAAAAAATCAAGTAGCATCAGAGAAGCACACTTGTCTTGAACAGCAAAGCCTGCACAGCTAGTGTCCCGTGACATGTCTCTGTCATTCTGGTCACCAACAAGTAGTTAGGATGGGTTTGTATTAATCATATGCCTCTATGTATTAGTCAAAAAGTAGGTAAATGCCAATTCGGTTTTGACTTTTTATGTCAGCTTTATAAAATTTGGAGATTTAATAGCTCTGATATATCTAGTACAGACAGACTGGATAGAAAGGTGATTCCTGTGAGACATCAGTGCAGTCCTGTGCATTCATGCTGGGTTGGTCCAAGTGACTGTAGAAAAGCAAATTTATTTAGAGTCTAAAAAAGGTGGACGTAGCCCTGGTACTTGGTGGGGGGTACAGCTGAATGTCCTTCTTCTTCTTCCTTCTGTATTGCTTCATGAGAGTGAAAGGTGACTTGTGTTGTCTCACAAGACAGGGAAGGAAATGTCATTAGAAAGTTGCAATGATGCTCAGGGCTGCCAAGTCAGAAACTACAGAGCAATGCTGGGAATTTAGGTTTTCTCAGCATGAGGAAAGAGTCATGAATTGGGACAGACAAGGGGCTGAAGTTTACTCCGCACCGCCCACAGTGGAATCCAAACCTGCATCAATTATACTATCATCTGGTAGTTAAATATTCAAACACATACCTTTGGGCCTTCTTCCATAATACCTCATGTATTGCGGTGACATACACAAACCCACTTCAGTGCTTTGCATAAAAACTGTTACTGTAACATCTCTCCAGTCAACCAGGAACACAGTATGACCCTGCCTGTCCTGCTCTCATGATACTGTCACCCAGTCTCATCATGTCTCCACCCTGATTTAAAAAAGAAAAAAAAGTTTCACAGGCACAAGCAGAATTTATATAGCCTAACTACCACTGCTGTTCTTTCACAGTGATGCCCTTGTGTTACCGTAAATTCCCCTAAATTGTTAATTGTATCTATTACAGGCAATAGAATAGACAAAGCAGATTAGCCTTATTCAGACCATCTACTAACATAGGAGAGAAAGAAGCTAACTGAAGGGTGTACACAATTACATTTCTTTTTAAACAAGCAGCAAGTCTGCTGGCTTTGTGCAGGTCTGAAGACAGGCTTCAAATAGAGAATGTAATTAATATACTTTCCATGTCTCCATTTAAAAAAAACAAAAACAAAAAACTGTGTAAAAATTTTGAAAAGAGAGTGACCAAGAAATTCAAATGTGACAATAAAACACTAATAGTGAACCCCAGACCTTTTTAGAAAATATTTAACAAAATATTGTAATAAACAAAGACAACTGATTCAAAGGATGATGTCAGTTCTAGATTTTTTTCTTGTTCATAATTATTAATGTTAACATAATTAGATTGTAGTTCAAGAGGAAAGCAGCCTGTGTCTGATCTGTAAAACCAAGACCGAACTCCCACGCTGAAAATCATTAAGAATTTCTAGAAAGGATTGAGGCTGTTTTCTCACCTGCTTCAATGGCAGTCAGATGGCTCTAAAATTCTCCTACACAGCTTAGCGTTTCTACAAGTCACTGGTGATTTTGGCTAGCACCATGCGCATACAATTTATCTGCATTTTCATTGCTTATCCACTTTTACATGTACTACATCCTGATCCTTCTCCTTCTGCAAAATATTTCTTAAATTACAAACCTACCACATAATAATCTCCACCAGGTCATTCCTGCATCACCTGTAACTCATAAAGAAGGGTGTATCTGTATTTTGTGTTACTTCACAAAGAGCCGGGAGAATGATTTACAGAGTAAGACTAATCCAGTTTATGCTATCTACACATGGTCTCATTTTTCTAATTCCTCCTCCCACAGCTAGGTGCTCCAGGCAGCTGCTGAAACAGAGGAAGAAGGAAAAGGGAGAACTGGAAATATTTTAGTGCCTCAGAGTGCATTCCTGCTAAAATATTGGTCAACAACTGGAGGAACTGTGACCCTTAGAGCAGCTTCTTCCAGGTGCTACTTCATGTTGGTCTCCCAAGTCCACAGAATTCTGTAGCACAGCTCCCTACAGAAATATACTTTCCTATCTGGTGACAGAAGTAAAATCAGTTAATGGGCTACCCTTGCCCCCATAGTCTCACTGTCATGAGTTTTGCCCTTCCTTCACTTTTCTATCTAGCTATGGGCTATGTGTGTCCAAGGTTTCTCAAAAAAAAGTGCAGCTAATTTACTCCCCAAGTTGTTCCATGGTTCTGAACCATGTAATTGTCTGTTGGCAGTACTTTTTATCCTACAAAGTCCAACCTGTCCTACAAAACACACACAAATGAGAAAAACTACTGCCAAACCACCCCAATCTAATCAAAGCTAAAGGGGCTGAGTGTAGTAGGAGTCTGGCTAATTCTGGGTAGGGGCTACCTTGCAAAAAAACATGTTGGTTATTATGGATCAGGCTCTTACTGCTGCACATCTGCTAACATATGTCAGCAAAGACATTTTTGTCAGCCGAGGTACTCATAAATCAGAGGGTTAATGACTTCCAAAATCTCTGTGCCCAACTGTGTGTACCAGGCAGGAAATTAACACTTCATGTGTAATGCAGTGTTTATATTCAAACCAGTGCCAACCAATAATTTTTGCAAAAGTTATAGATGTGGCTAAAGTGTCATATTTGGGACTGTTGCTCATGAATTTTCCTTTAAAGATATTTTACAGAAAAAAATGCATTAGACCTGGAAAGTAGGACACTTTGAACTACACGCATAATCCCTGCTGTTGGTAGCCTGTGGGATTATGGACTCTGTGTAATTTTTTTGGCTATGTTTGATAATTGATCTCTTAGTTGTGTAGCATGTTTTCATCAGAGTAATGACTCGTGAGAATGTGTGTGTGTCTGTCTCAAGGGTGTGTTATAAAACAGGATTAAAAAGTTATATTCAGGATGGGGCACACGCTGCAAAGTGCTGTGTATCATGCGTGAAGTTTGTAGAGTTTTCTTGTAGTTACTGAGCACAAGAAAGGTTTGAACTCAGCACTCTAATCCTGAATCCCAAAATACTTTTCGTCTGTAGCTGAATATGTTCCATTTTCATATGAGTCTTACTTAGTAAAATAGTCCCAGAGACTCAATAAATAATGCTAATTTATTTCCATGAAACATGTTCTGCTGTCTAACTACATAAAAGGCATCGTATAAATGCATTCAAAATTCAAAGATGAAAAATGTAGGCTCGGAGGGCAAACTATGAGAAATCAGCAGGAGCGCCCTTGGATAATTACGTTAGTTGCCCTTCAGGATCAGCAATGAAATGTGAATTATCAACATTTTGTCAGTTCATAAAGGGCAAAATATTTGAGATAATAATTTTAAGAGAATTTGTCATTAAATGAGGATGAATTATTTTCAGCAAGACAAGCTGCTCATTGCAAAAGCCTAATGATTGCAAACACTACCAAAATGCAAGAGGTAATTTGTTATTGTAAGAATATCAGCAGTGTTTAAGGATCTTTTTATTGCCCTGAACCCTTCCCTCACCCAAACCTTTATTGATTAGGGATTTAAGAGGTTTTGTACAGACACATTTGGGATTTTATATACTGATAAAATTGGAACAAAAGATTCTCATTATAAAATGGTTTAATGGTTTTGCTCATCTGTTGGAGAAAACAACTCCAAAACCAGAAAAGGAGTCAACAGTCAGTTCTACCACTAATGCCCTTTCAGTACCTGAGGCAAAAGGAACTTTTAGAATAATGCTATTGAAGCCAAATGAGCAAGACAGTGACCTGACCTCCCGGGGAAATGACAGAGAAGCCTGACTGACACTTTCTTAGTTACAAATACAAAACACAGTCCTGACTTCATTGACATTGATGAAAGTTTCCTCACTAATTTCAATAAAAGCAAAACTGGACTGGTCTCTGTGACTTTGTCTCCTGGAGCCCTGTTCAACTCGATTCTCTTCAGAAACACTGGTGAGGGAATCTGGGGGCTGTGTCAGTTCTATGAGGATTCCCCTGGATATCTGTGCCAGGCTGCCCCATGAGTTTGGTCTCTCTGTCTGTCCTGGTTTCAGCTGGGATAGAGTTAATTGTCTTCCTAGTAGCTGGTACAGTGCTATGTTTTGAGTTCAGTATGAGAAGAATGTTGATAACACTGATGTTTTCAGTTGTTGTTAAGTAGTGTTTAGTCTAAAGTCAGGGATTTTTCAGCTTCTCATGCTCAGCCAGTGAGAAAGCTGGAGGGGCACAAGAAGTTGGCACAGGACACAGCCAGGGCACCTGACCCAAACTGGCCAACGGTGTATTCCATACCATGGGATGTCCCATCTAGTAGAGGAACTGGGGGGAGTGGGGGCGGGGGATTGCCACTTGGGGACTAACTGGGTGTTGATCAGTGGGTGGTGAGCAATTGCACCATTTGTACATTCCAATCCTTTTATTACTGTTGTCATTTTATTGGTGTTATTATCATTATTAGTTTTTTCTTTTCTGTTCTATTAAACTGTTCTTATCTCAACCCACAAGTTTTACTTCTTTTCCCGATTTTCTCCCCCATCCCACTGGGTGGAGGGGGGGACGTGAGTGAGTGGCTGCGTGGTGCTTAGTTGCTGGTTGGGGTTAAACCACAACACTGTTCTCACTTCTCACTGGCCACATCCTGCGGTCCTGCAGAGCCTTGGCAAGCAGTGACAAGCATTAACTCCCTGGGGAACCGTTTGCACTGGCAGGGGTAAGGCCATTTCAATCTTCTTGTCTCTGAGCAGTGAATCGTTAGCTAATACACTGGAGCCCCTATGGTGAGTGGCTGTTCCTCAAACTATCCTGTTCCACAGGAGAAAAGGAAGTCACAGCTATTCAGTTATGCATTTGTGCCCCCGCTCTCCTTATCCAATCTGTATTTTTTTCTCCTCTAGTCTTCTACCATGGATTCCCATACAACTACTGGGCACTGTGCCTGGGAGGGGACTGAAGTTACTGCAGTTTGGCAGACTCTTAAGACAGAGACATTTTCCTTCAGGCTGATACTTGTCTGTAGCACAGAGAGAGTATGTGGGATGTGATAGTGAAGGGCACAGCCGTGGAGTTTTGAAAGCCAGTAAAATCAAGATCCATTTTTCTCTGCCTTGGTAAGGTGTGAACCATCCTGCGATTACAAAATTTCTTTTTCTTTCATACAATAAGAAGGTGAAAGCCAGCTATCTGTTTGTCTCAGTGGTACAGATTAAGACTCTGCCAAGCTGCCTTCGTTTTCTCACCTCTGAGACCTCCAGGGAGGCAATCAGCTCAGCCTCACATCAGCCCGATGCCAGTTGTGAGGAAGAAAATATTAACATATTTAAAGAGAACAGAATCAAAATTAAGCATGCAAAAGCAAAAAAACCAGAGGTTGCTAGAGAATGACTCCACATCCACAGATGAAAGGCAAATGCAAAACAGATTTGTTTGCCAACTGCCATCGTTATTTTGTGTGAGTTGAAGAGATGGAGCCCTGGTGCCTTTCACCTGAGCAGACACTGAGAAAGAACTAGCTGGTTTTGGCTCTACTTCCTCTGGTAATTTCATCTTTAAGGAAGGGTACTGCTTTTGCCTGTGGCTCCCTGGAGGCACTCTGTGCCTCATACATTGGAGAACAAGATTCCAGTATATTCTCTGCTGCCTGGCCTTGCACTTTGCCATGAGACTGTACACATTGTATGCCTATGGCCTTAGGAATAGCAACATCCATTGCCCTGGGAAATTACTAGTCTTTTCTCCTATGAAATGTGAAACACCTTTTTTCTTGGCTTCTGAGGAGCCTCTTCTCAGTATTTAATTAGTTGCTGGAGTGGGAATCTGTTACGTGAACCAGTTTCTTTACTGTCTGAAGCAATTCTCCATACCAGTATCACTTTGGCCTTTACTGGATTGGACTTGTATGTCTATAATATTTATCCAATGGTTTTAAGGTTGCCTAAAATTATCGACCAGCTGCTGGGAAGATGTTTAGAGCACTGTTAGAAAACTGTGTTATTAGAGAATCATGTCACAGAGGGGGGAAAGAAAGAGAAACATGCTTTCTGGTATGCGATTGGATAACGTTAAAGGAGAATATTGTAAAGATGTGAAATTTAGAAACGTCAGTGGCCATTTTACTGTTCTTTCACTTACAACATATGCTGCTCTCTATCAATTGATGCTCATAGGAGAAACCATAAAACTATGTATTCTTAAAGAGGTTTTGCAAGACTTTCTGAGACTGAACATTTTGTTGACTTTTTTTCCTAAAACAAAAAAATTAATGAAGACAGAAAAAGTCTTTTAAAAATACCAAACTAAATAAGTTTTAAAAAACTGAACATTAGCTGTAGCTGGCACTGTTACAGCATTTGAAACTTAAATGCTGAAGCTTTGTGTTAGTATTACAGGATCAGAATATGACTCTAGTGAGGAATAAAATGGAAAGCCACAAGCTATTTCCTTTGACCACTGAGCAAAATGACAGAAGTAAATGAACAAGCAAAGTGCGTTTCTTAATATTGCTTTTTAATTCTCCATCACATAAGATGAATTGGTGAAGCATGAATTGCTTTCCTTGGAGTGTGGCTTAAAACCCAGTCTTGCGCCAGATGGGAATGTGCATTGATTTCAGTGGGATCTCCACACTAGGAAAGGTGCCTACCACAGTAACTAACTGTACCAGTTTCTATTTACAGCCTTCTGATAGTGCTGAATCTCATGCAGGGCTGTGGCAGGATTGGACGTGGAAACCCCTTCCTGAGTCTTCCTGACTCCTGGCAGTCTTCCTGAGCCAGACTAAAATAGATTAAGGTCTAACCCAGTGCCACTGAATAAAACTGAAAATGAGGGCTTTTGGGTCAGACCTTGAAAGGCAATTTTCCCTCATTTTTTGTGTTGGGTTTTAGATCCATTTTCTCATAGGAACAGCTGTCAGATCATATACACTGTGCAAACTTTCCACGAGGCTGCATATAGCTGTGTACTCTCCCCATTCTCTTAAGGAGAAACTGCTGTTTAAAGTGCATAAGGTTGTATTTTCAGTTCATAACTTGATGGGAAAAGGTGAAAGGAATATGCAAAAAACCAATTGTAACTACATTGTCAGCATCATGATTTATTTAAATGTAAACCAAGTTTTCATCTCACACAGATTTATTTTGAAAAATAAAATATTGTTTTAAGCAGTCAGTTCATTCCCCTGTCCCTGTGTCCTGCCGCCCCCCGGTGTGAAGGCATTCAAGAACAGATACCAAGAGCTAGGTACTTTAGGCACTAGCAACTCCTGTCTCTGGCACTAGCTTTAAGATAATCAGAAAGATACTAGAAAAGATAGCCCCTGCTCTCACAAATCAGACCTCTGGAAATAGTTAACTAATGCAGTTTGACTTCTGGAATTGTTTTTTCTGTGTCTCTGAGGCACTGGAGGTCACTAGAGAGAGGACAAAGGCACTGGTGCTTGTGGTGTGAGAAGCACTGAGGTACCTGGAGGCAGTCAGTGACCAGCATGGTCCTTTTTATTTCTGTATTTATGAAGTGAACAAAGTATTAGGTAGAGATGTAACAGTAGTACTAGGATGATAATTGGGGAAGGAGGGGAATATGAAGGCCTATTTCAAGGCTTGGCTGCATTTTATGAAATTATTTTCATATACTGCCTTGGGGTTCTGATCAAGATGGGTGCCAGAGCTCTTGTACTGGCTCCAGCAACATTTTCCATTACATTCAATTCTTGTCTTTGATATACAGACACAGTGTGCTAGAATGAGTGACTGAGCTTAATTCATCCACTCTCCTTGATTCCTCCTCTCTTTACTGCAGCGCTCTCTGCCTCATCTCCTAAGTCTGTTCATTCAAAGAAAAAAAACCAACTATGACTCAAACCACAGCACTCCTACTCTAGGGTTTGTATATGCAAAACTGCAGTGATTTGAGGACTGGACAGACCACACCTAATGCATATAAAGCACTCTGAGCTTGTGTAGTCCAAGTTGTGTCTGTTCAACAGAGGTATAATGCAGAGGTGCTGAAACTTTAGAGTAATTCCCTATCAAAAATAAAGAGCATGTACAAGAGCTCTTCCAACAGGAATCAGCCAGGCAGAGCGTTTTTTCAAGCATCATCTTAGTTTTATTTTGTTGCAGTGATTTCATAATTGCTGATGTAAGATTTTTCCTCAGTAATGGTTAAGAAATTTTATTGCGTTTACCTTTTATGTAGAATAGTCTGGATATAAAATACCTTAGTAATAATTTCTTATAGTAGAGAAAATCATAGCACTTAATTTCATTGTTTTAAAATTATGTGGCTAGTCATGACAGGTAAATGTAATGTAACTATTTTCATGCTGGGAAGGTGTAACACCACTGTGTTGCAAGCGAGAAAAAACTGTCTCCATCTGCGAGTCCTCCACATATATAGGTATTTACACCAAAGAAAACATTGTCCTTGTAGCATGTTTTCATTCACTCTGCACAAGGGAGAAGAGACATTTCTTAGAAGTCACATCATTTGTGTGTTTATAAGGAGGCCATCCACTGCCCTTCACAGGAGTAAAATATACAAGAAGCAGGAAACAGAACGCCTTCTCATAGAATATCCTTCTAATAATTTCCCCAGGCTTCCTTATTCTGGAGTGGTAGAAAGGCAAAATATCCCAGCTAGAAGCCATTTTATATCTACTAGAACAGATGATCAGAATTCTTATCAGTTTCTAGGTACTATGGAAAGTGCTCTTCTACAAACAGTAGGGAGAGTTTTCTGTATGCTATCCAAGAAGACTGGATAGCAATGATATTTCTGTGGGCAAAACCAGAGCATTATCAGATGTTGGCTAGGATAAGATGGGTGTTTGCTGGTGAGTCAAATAAAGAAACAGGCAGCATGGGAGATGGTTGTTTTGAGATGTGTATCTTTCTGAATGAATCAATACTGCAAATGAGCTGAAAATTGTGCAAACAGATGCAAATAAAATAGCATGAACTGTTTACAGAAATATTTGAGTATTAGTTTATACCCCAGTCTGCACCAATATGAATTAGGTCAGAGATAATAAATTCAGAAGAAAGGCCAGTAAAAACGAGACTCATTACCAAAGGCTTACTTAATCCAGGAGGTGATTAACTTTGCATAGTGACTTCTGAGGAGATAATTAAAAGGAACTTATCCTTTTTTTTTTTAACAAATAAATTCCCATTGAAAAGAAGAATTTGGAAACAGAACTTAAAATTGCAAACAAAAGGTAAATTCATTGCTCTAGTCCTATAGAAATTACTTAAATCACACTTCTGTAAGATCTATTATTAGTCTGCTATTAGCAATATATAGGAACAGTGGTTTGAGACAGTTTATAGTGAGTGTGTTTTGTCTACTCTGATAACACTTCCTGAATAGAGTCAATATTATTTTCTTTGCAGGTTGCAAAAAGTTTTCATATAGCAACAGGGGAGATATAAACACTTAATGAAATAGGAAAATCTCATTGTAAAGCCAAAGAATTGAATAGGAAAGATGACCTGAGGGGAAAAGAGGAAGAAAAAAGGAAGCAATTTAGCTTAGTTAATTTTTAAAAACAACAGATTTTGTGCTGGTGGCATCCCAATATTTTGCTGAATGACAAATCTGTTTCTAGCTCTTTCTGAGCTTATGTTTAAATCATATAAGGAATTTCCACTTAAGAAAGAGGAGTCTGATCTGTTGGTTTTGTGGTGGCTGATTCCCAGAGGTGTGTATGTCAAAGATCTAGACCTCAAGCTTTGTAATGTGGAGATGTACTGAGACCAGATTCTGGGCTTAGATGAAAAAAACTGTTAGTTTTTCTAAGACCTCCTTCATAAGAAAGCTACCTTCACATATAAATGACCTCCAACTTTGCACCAAGTATTTGTATCACACATATTGATTTTTGCAAAACAGGTAGAATTCTCTTTCATTTCGTGGTGTGAGTGGATGAGGTCTCATATTACCTTGGTACTGATAATTTCTCTGGGCAGCATTTTAAATGGGACACATTCCCAGGCTGGGCATATAATTAAGAAAATCTTCTCTAAGGCTGTGATATGTGATATAGCTGTGACTGTGATAAGAAACAGCTGTTTGTTCAAGAAAGTAAGCAGCTCACTTTCCATCCCAAAGCTGCTCAAATCTTAGGTCTAAGCTGCTTATGAATAAAGCACAGTAAATTAGGGGCCTTTATCTTCTCTAAAACAGGCCGGTGAGGAGGGGTGAGGAACTGGCATGGTCATTACTCTCTTCCTCTTCTTAGCTGCTGGAAAGATTTGGCAGGTGCAAGTTGAAATGGAAAGATGTATGGCAATTTACTACAAGCCTTCTCCTGAGCCAGGAGGAAGCAGAGAGCACAGCTGGGTGCAGAGCCCCTTGGTTGGTGCCCCTGTTCTCAAGCTCAGAGAAAACCAACCTCTGCAACAAAGCTGCCTGCCACTCGTCACAAAATCCAGGTCAGGCTGAGGCAGGCTGGACAGTAGTAATGACTTGGTATTCACAAACAAATGAGCTAAATCTCTGGGTTTTCTGCAAGCAGCAGTTAGTTGCTGAAACAATATCATGCAAGATTAGCTTATTTGTCTCATCTGCAGAGATTTATTTATTTATTTATTTATCTGTGTGTAGGGAGAGAGAAAAGAGAGAGGAACAAGAAGAACTGAATATTAGGAGAAGTTTCTGGTTTTAGAACTACTGGAATATTGAGGGCACCCTTCTGTCAGGTTAGGTCAATAGAAGAATCACTGATATGAAATACACAGTGGTATATCTTCTACACAGAGGTGGAAAAATGCCACTGTTATTTCAGTTACAGCAAGACAAATTAGGTTGCTTAGTTTCAGACTGACATGTAATGTGGTCTGGGGGAAATTGCTTTCACACCTCACCTAAAGCCACCAGCCAAATGTGTGAAGAATCCTGTTGTCAGAGCATCTGGCAACAAGGAATGTGGTACTGATACCCAAACTAGAGTTTATTTAAAATTGGAAGTAACAGCAGGAAGTCTGGAAAACGTTCTTGCACAATTCAATTACAGTACTTTGTTAAGTCTGTCATAATTCTCTGCAGACCTAATTATATGGACAGCTCTTCTTTAAATCCCACTCAAAACCACTTAATCCTTCTTTATACACAACAGAAATGGCTGGATGAGATACCACAGGCTATTTTGCAAATGGACTGTACTAGTCTTGAAGAGAGTTTGTGGCTCAGTTCAGGCACTGGGGATGCTAGAAACTGAAGTCTGAAGTGGTCACACCAGTCATGATGATGCCCTTCCAGTGTGCAGTAATTGCTCTAAAAAACTTCTGTATGTGAGTAAGTCCTTCTTCCACTCTATCAGTATATCTGAGAAACCAGTAAAGATACTCTGTGTTGCTAGATTTTTGTGTCTGATGTGTGATAGGAACTGTACTGAGATGATACTAAGCTGGTTACTGAGCAGTCACTTGCAGACCAGCTTGCATCTGAAGGCGTGAGCTGTAGTGACTTTATCACAGCCACCATAAGAAAAAAAAGTTAAACCTGCCAAATTTAGAATCTGGATATTTGAAAACTGTTCCAACTCAGAGATGCAATTTATATCAAAACAGAGGATTCTGTTTCAGCTGAATGGAGAACCACATGTGAATCCACAAATAATGTCTTTGGCGTTTGTTAATTCAATGGGACTTGAGTTTTAAAAGGATTTTATAAAAATCCATTAATTCCAAACTCCCTTTGCTGTTTTAATGATTCCGTTTTCCTCATTGTTATGCATTTGCCCTCTAACAAGCTGAAGAGATGTATGCAACCTTGTTATCATTGACAGTAATGGAAATTGCCTAGACAGAGACTTGGAATCAACTTCAAAATAGCAAGGTTGAGCCCTATAATTGGATTGTCAAAACCCCCAAGGGTTTTCAAGACCCAATCTGTGAGTGTCATTGGGGTAATTTATGTTAGTGGACTTACTTCTGCATACCCTGAATTTATTTACATCAGAAGCACTTCCTGCAAATTTTGATCACATTAAAAAAATCTGTATTTTTGACTTAATATTATGGCACAATCACATCAGGCCTGGGGCTTTTATTTCATTGTTTATGGGAAGACTTTCATATGAAGTTATATTTATCTTATATTTTCAAAGAAACATTTAGTTCAATATTAAGTTCTGAGTCCTTAGGCATTTATTGCTGTGAGTGCTGAAATTCTGTTTCCTGATCTGTAAATATGGTTTGTATCAGATTTTAAACTGCTGCCAGAGGGGGTACTAATGAGGAAAAGTCCTCCCTCTGCCCCTAAAATTGACTATTTAGGAGACTATCCAGGGTATTGTGAGTCACAGATCAAAAACATGATATAAAAATAGAGAAAACTAGTAGAACTCTCAGTAGTAGAAAAAAACTACATGTAAATCATAATGATAGTGCTATAAACCAGCACCAAATCATATACAGATTTACAGCTAGAAAATAAATTATTCTAGTTACAGATAATTAGGTAGCAAATTGTCCTATTGTACTGAGTCAGTTCCTTGCATAAGCAAACACCCTATCTTGAAGTGGTAGTTTAATTTGACAGGATGGATCCTTATGACTTCAGACATGGCAAAAGAGTCTGGAATCTTTGTGTGGGCAATGTCTGACTGCAGAGGACACTGGACTTCAAAAAGCTAAATCCTACCTTAAAGACTAAAGCCCCAGATAATGGTAAAATTAATCTTTTCTACTTCCTGAGTCCATCTTCCTGCAACTGCAGACAATCATACAATACCTGAGCTTATTCACAGGACCGGTCTGGTTTTTTTCCCCACAAAGTGAGGCCAGACCCTTTAAAGATTCGTATGTTCTGATGTTAGTTTAAAACAGCTTTGGTTCCTTTCCTCTAATATCCTACTTGAAAGACTGATTCAGAATGTTACTGCTTTGGATAGTTACTAGTTTCCAGTCTAAGCTTATTCTTTACCTCTACTTAAATTTTACACCAGCCATTATCATTTAACAAACAACCCTTTCCACTGTCCTTGATCCTTTCCTCTTAGCTAACCAAAATCTCCATCTTCACAAGTAGATGAGTACCACAATTTTGACAGCGTCAAAAGTCAGGAGAATGCTGAAATCTGAAAGCTTAAGTACAAGATAGAACAAATGGGATTTACCATCCAAATACAGGATGGCAGTATAGATTTTAAGATACATTAAGTCTGAATATCACATTAAGTCCCATGCATCATGTTAGATTTCTACAAGAACTCCAGACTGGTGCAAATTCACAGGGTCTTCATTGTCAGAGAAGGATGAACAACTATTGAGAGATGAGCTGTTTTTTCAGGGTATCGTTACAATAAAAATAAAGTAGTCTATGCACAGAGCAGTTTTTTAAGACTAGAGAGAGCTTTTTCCTGGAGGAAATGTAAGATTAAAGGATTGCATAATTACCCACTTAGGAAATTGGAAGTGTCATAAATTGACAAAAGACAAAGCCAAGAATAATTACTGCTTATAAATTTCTCAGGATAACAAACAAGACAATTTAATTGATGCTTTTTGTGACAGGCAAGATCTTTACAGATCTTATCATCATGGACTTGTGCTGATATGTATCTTTGAATAGGGAACAAGGGCAGAAAACGGTTCCTAAAGTAGAAAATTGGAGCCATCTTTTAACCATAAAACTTCTAGATAGCAAAGTACTGAAGACCATCTGTAATTAGGAATCACTTTTACTGCCTGAATATCAATTTCTGCTTGGGAATATGTAGTTGAATTAGAAAACTCAAAGCAGGATCTCTTTCAGGTTCAGTTTTTAAACCAGCCTTTCTTCAGTGCAATACTACTTGATCTACAGAAGTACAGCAGAAAAGATGCAAAACAACTAAGAATCTCATTTGGACACTGGGTGGATATGGGTGCTTTCTTAAATCAGACGTGAAAGGAGTCATTGTGTGCAATACTTTGAGTATGATACCATAGAAACCAAAAGGACTTTGAGAGTTAGAGGAAGGAGTTAATATTCAACACCGTGAATCTGGCGTTTATATTTCAAGAGAAATCTCAGTGAGACTACAGCGTACAAAAGCCAGAAATGGAAAAGAATAGACTGCTGCCAACAGGCTTTTTGCAAAAGTAAGTAATGAAAAATAAAAGGTCAGAGCTTGAAGATAAGAAGAAGAACATATAGGACAAGCAACTGAAAGAATCTTTTTATAACAAGAGGCTCTTAGATATAGAACAGAATCACAGGGCAGTGATTCTGGAAGTGCAGTGGGCAATTGCACAGAGTGCTTTTTATATTCTCTGCTTACCTAATTTTAAAATGGGGTCATATGGTAGAGTGCGAGTGAGGCACTTTTGAAGTGGAAGCTCAGGTTGTAATATGTCTAGACTGTAAATCTGTGATAATTAAAAAAAAAGTATTCATTACCTGGACAAAATAAATCCCAATATTATAATTGTGCTATTGCACTCAGACCACAGCTGACTTTAAACAGAGCCATCTCCAGTCACATCAGATGATTAATATACCTTGGAAGGAAATGATATGGCAAAGAATGTTCTCTGGTGGTTTTTAGCAATAGGGTGTTGGGTTTTTTTTACCATGTGGCATTCAAAGACTCATTCAAATTCTGTTGTATTCAACAAAATTATGAATGTCAGTTCTGTCTTACTATTTTGCTTTTTTCTGGCATTCTTTTTTCCCTCAGCAGTGACAAAAGGCTAGCATATCACAGCCCCAGCTCCACTAAATTTATCAGGTTGTTAGTCAGTTTTAGAGAATACCAACAGATTTCTGAAAAGCCAAGTCTGAACTTCCAAGACTTTTTCAAACTTATTGTTCTCCTCCAAAGGCAAAAATAGCTGCATACCTAGAAGGGCAAGTTACATATGACACATGCAAAAAAAAAATAAAAGGGAAAAAAATAGGCTGAAGTGAAGGACTCCTGTTGACTTCAATGAGCCCTGGATTAGGAAAAGGGACATGTGGAGCTAATCACCTCTGCAAGACAAATTCACACTTTCCTGTCCCCTAAACCCAGCTGCTTTTTCCCCTACAGAATCTATATGGTATAGGGCTTACTGCTAAGATTTCTGCATAAAAGGAAACTCCAAGTTTTGTTTTGTTTATAATTTTGAAGTTATTTACACGTGCTTAGTAAATGCTGATCAGACTATTCAAAGGTGGCAGAAAATACACCTAAGTTACAACAGATTCAAGCTATGCATAAAACTGCACATACTCAGTAAGTCATGGTAGCCTACTATTAGAAAACAGGAAGACATAATTTAATATATTACAGGAACTGATTATCTTTGATATTCAATGTTGAATACTAAACAAGACTGAGAGGTGGTCAAATACTGAATGAGAAGAGGGAGGTGAATAGAGCAAAAGAAATAATCATAGTATCCATATATGACTTCTTCCAAAGGTTGACTAATTTGACAAATTAATTCAGCAAATTAATTCAACAAAATTTGAAACAAACCTTCCAAAATTGGTGTATTTGTGGTCTTTTAGGTTGCTCGTGCCTTTCCTAGTCTTCGCTAATGCTGTTAGTATGTCCTACAATCAGAAAATTTTAATTTTGATTACAAAAAAAATTAAATCTATTTCCATAAGCCATCTGTGCAAAAGCAGCTATCATCCTAAGGGATGGTAGAAAGTATTTTTTATTCTTTCCAGTTGCAAAATAAAAATATTTTCACTGCAGCTGATGCTGCAACAGTGCTTTTCCCAGTGATTCTAACCATTACTGTGAAAGCAAGATTTCCTCTCCTCCCACAAATGGCAAGTTTAAATGGATGATAATTCAGTTTGATCATCTCAGAGAGATGCCGTGCTTCTCTATACAGGTTTCTCTCTACAGACATGAAATTCTGAGCTTTTGACTGAGGAGCTGCTGAATGGACTGCAGTTGTGAAGGGATAGCTCTAGCCTAGCAGTTTATCTCAGAACATAAGTGATCTTTACACAGCACAGTACAGAGCTGATGTGGCCAGTACTTTGTATTTCAGGTTTTCTTGAAGCATAGATGCACCACAATTCCCCATGAATCAGAAAAATCCTCCCATCTTCTTTTTCTCCTTCCCCAAATAACTGTTCAGAAGGAGGGATATCTGGTGACTGTGACATTGCCTGAGATCTTGGCATTTAACCAGCTTTCAGTATGCATCTCTGGTTCCTTACTGCCAAAGGGGTTCCCTAGGGCTGCCAGATTTCACAGCTGCCTGTTGCAAAGCCAAGCAGTAAGGGGAATCAACCAGCCCAGAAGTTTACCCTGAGACATGGAGCACGTGAAAAACCAGCTTTGGGATTTCTAGGTGCCCTGCTGTCTGCCAAAAATGTTGGAAGCTTTGATGTCTAGTTTAAGCCAGTATTTCGGGGCTCCAAGATTACCTCCTGTGCACCTGGGAGCTGCGCTGCAGTTGAAACTTCTGCTTCCAGGGTTTTATGGAGAATTTAACATCTCTAGAACTGTAAGGCTGCTAAGCATCCTCATGCACTGATAGGAAACCATGCTCTTTGCACAGAGGCATTCCTTTTGACTTCATAGTAAATGTACTGAATCCAAGATGTTACCCCAGATACTCTGAATACCACTTCTCTAGCATTTTCCAGCAGACTCAGTTTTGTCAAAGTTTCTGGCCACCATTACTTGCAGGACAAAGCACATCTAGCCACCTGTGAAGGATATGTGCTCAGTTTCTGTCAGTTCAAAGTGCATTTCACAGCTCTACATGCCAGTGATTCCAAAATAAGTAACTTTGTTGCTCAACCCATGGAGAAGTATTAATAGGGATTCAAAAGCTGTAACAAGCACAGTGAGAGAAGACAAAAAAATTCAGCTTCCTGCTAGAAGCAAAATTCAGCTGTGTAATCTCCGGTATTCAGTGCTATTGATGGCAGTGAAAGCAAAGTGATTCTGAGAATCTCGGCACATCTAAGGGGAGTAGAACATTAGTTTTTTGCTCCTCCAGTAATAGCCTCTGCACACTACTATTGGCTTTAGAGATTACTTTTTCCCCAGTGTTAAAACTCGTCAGCTATGTGCACTCCTGTTGCCTCAGTGTAGCCTATTAGCTGGGTACTGAGGCCTGATAGAACCAGCAGCATGATTCCGACTTTTACTAAGTTGGCTGTCATCACCAGTCTGTTTTCAGTGCAAGAGATGAGACAGGAGGGCCAATTGACAAGCAGAGGGAAGAGATTGCCTTGAGGGAAAAGAGTAGGATACAGCATTTTCTAAAATAACCCACTGAAATGGACTGCGGACTGTACTCTGCAGCAGGATAAGGACTGATTCCTGGGATGCACATAGAGTGGCCTCTTATCTCAGAGGCATTGGGACTCACAGTCAGTACAAAAATATTGATAATATCATTAATGGAAAGAGAATGTGAAGCAGAGTTTATGTAATGCACTTAGAAGCCAGTAATATGCCTGTGCACTGCTGTTTGAAACAGACGTGCAGTGATCCGGTACCAGTTCCCACAGTCTGTATTTATATAGGCAGATTCCTTTGGAATTTCTCCAGAAATCATCAAAAGTAGGAAAGGGAAACCCTGGTGAATTGAGCCTTTGTCCTAGGTTCACTGCAGTCACGAGGAGTATTTCTATTACAAGGTGTAGGTGGAGGATCAGTGTTGGGTACAAGAAGGGCTGGCAGCTCTGAAAGAGTAGGCAAGCCCTGTGCTGAGAGTCATAACAAGGCAGGCAGGGGCAGGGACAGTGTCCTCACTGGCAAGGGCCCAGCCCAATGGTACCTGGGCAAGGAAAGCAGAGTGGGTCTGGTGACAACAACCAGGGTCTGCCACAGTCCAGATCTCCAGGGAAATCCCTAGTACAAGGCAGGTCCAAGGTCAAGTCCAGGTCCCAGGGGGAGGAGCAAGGAGCAAGGGCCAGAGTCTCAGCCTGAAATCTGCTTCTGAGCAAAAGGGGGGGGAAAGGAGGGAGGGAAAGCCTCTGCTGAGGCTTTTCAAAGCCAGACACCTGCACCATGTTGTCGTGGTTTAACCCCAGCCAGCAACTAAGCACCACGCAGCTGCTCACTCACTGTCCCCCCCACCCAGGGGGATGGGGCAGAGAATCGGGAAAATAAGTAAAACTTGTGGGTTGAGATAAGAATGGTTTAATAGGACAGAAAGGAAGAAAATAATAATGATAATAATAACAATAATAAAATGACAATAATAATAATAAACGAATTGGAATGTACAAAACAAGTGATGCACAGTGCAATTGCTCACCACTTGCTGACCGATGCCCAGTTAGTTCCCGAGCCGCAACCGCCCCCACCCCGAGGCCAGTTCCCCCCAGTTTATATACTAGGCATGACATCACATGGTATGGAATATCCCTTTGGCCCCTTTGGGTCAGCTGTCCTGGCTGTGTCCCCTCCCAACACCTTGTGCCCCTCCAGCCTTCTTGCTGGTTGGGCATAAGAAGCTGAAAAATCCTTGATTTAGTCTAAACATTACTTAGCAACAACTGAAAACATCAGTGTGTTATCAACATTCCTCTCATACTAAATCCAAAACATAACACTATACCAGCTACTAGAAAGAAAATTAACTCTTATCACAGCCAAAACAAGGACACATATCCAAACCAATGCTGAGCCCATGCTGTCAAACCAGCAGGAGTGGTGGGATGTGCTCAGCACCACGACAGTCAGGTCACTTCCACACAGGTACTGCCCTATGCCACCTTCCCCCTTTCCCCTGGTCTACTCATTTTAAATTGCACAATGTTGCCTGCCTGTTAGGGAAGCCACATACAAAATACAGTGCAGCTGTTTGTATTGTGTTTAGCTATTAGCTATATTTGCATGGTAATTGCAGCATCAAACACTGAATAAATAACCATTCCACACACATGCCAAATTTAATCATTGTTAGGATTCACAGTAATAGAATGCTGCGGCAGGCTAGATCAGGAATAAGCAATTAGATGTAGTTTTGTTCTGCACAGGTTAGTTATTGGCCACTGCATTCTGCTCCAGATGGGTTAAATCAAAGCAGAAAAAATCCCACCTCAGGGCCTCTGAATACATTTGAGGCAACAGTAAAAGATACAGTAAAAGGCCTGGCTACAAGACTAGTCATTCGTGACTCCAGGTGACAAGCTAGTGACAAACTACAAGAACCATCTGATTCTTTTCACATGAACATTACAGTAATAGAATGCTGCGGCAGGCTAGATCAGGAATAAGCAATTAGATGTAGTTTTGTTCTGCACAGGTTAGTTATTGGCCACTGCATTCTGCTCCAGATGGGTTAAATCAAAGCAGAAAAAACCCCACCTCAGGGCCTCTGAATACATTTGAGGCAACAGTAAAAGATACAGTAAAAGGCCTGGCTACAAGACTAGTCATTCGTGACTCCAGGTGACAAGCTAGTGACAAACTACAAGAACCATCTGATTCTTTTCACATGAACATTTTTTTATCTGGAATATTTTGTACTATAACAATTTATTTTTCTGCATTATGCAACTATTTCAATTTCCACCAAACGTGCTGTTTTTAAGTTGCACCATCTGGTTCTCTCTTCATCCATCTCTAACCTGTGCCTTCTGCTTTGGCTCATTGACTAATAGTGGTCTTGGAAGTCTTAATTTTGATACCTGAAACAGCATTAAGACTGCACTTGCTGCACTGTGCTCTGTTAGCATTTAATATACTTCAGTGAAAAAGGATTAATTTGAGAATTTCACTGAATTCTTGAGAAAGCCCCAAAAGTGCTGACCCAGATTTCAAACAAAACTTTGCCATTAACAGTATTTTAACAAGGATTATCTTATTATTGGACAATTTAAGGGAGTGGAAGTAGCCTCAAATTGCTCAGTTGAAATCCAGTCCAGGACAACAATGACTTAAAATAATTTTCAATTGAAGCACTGTAACTGAGTGGGCTGAGCAGCCAAGTTTGTTGCCGAGTGGTGCCACATTAGAGAAGCCATGTAGCTGATTTGTACTGCAGTCCTTTAAAGAGCTCTCAGCAGTCATTGATTGAACAAACACAGAGTCTCATTTAAGATGAAGTGGCAGAGTAGCTGGGCCATTACCCTTACCTATGCTGGAGCTCTTCTGTTGCTAAATGACTTGAGATGACTCTTCAAGGCTGACTGACTGATAGTTTCTGACAGCAACAGATTCACAAGCCAAAAAAAGAATAAACAATGTCCTGAAGATACACCATGATCCAGCAGACCTTGTACTGGCTCTGCCACAGACTTGCTGTGTATCCATAAGCAACTCGTCACTCAGCTCTTACTGCCTCTAGACTGCAAATTGCCTGCATACTGCTTTAGGTGTCCATGGAGCAGAGGTCTGATTGCTGTGCAATATGTGGATACCACCAGAATAAGAATGACATAGTTTGGGTTCCTACAGCATAGGTTTGGGACCCTTTGTGTTACTGATACACCTCACCTTCTCCATGCCTCTGTCTTTTACAAAGATGATGATAACAAAACCCCCAAATTAGAATTCAACCAGCTAATGGCTGTAGAGCACAATGAGCTTCTCAGTGAACAATATGCTTGCATCGAGTGACAGCAGCAGGATTTTTGCTGACAGTTACTTTTTCCTTACAGCATTCCTTACCAATTTGTCTGAAACTATTGACACCAAGTGTAACGCAGTTTCCCATTTCTCATTGTATCACTTCAGGCTTCTTTTAAAGTTTTCTTTGCACTTATTCACGTAATAGGCATTTTATTTTTTTGTTGCTTTTCATCACAGGTGGCCAGTGTTCCATTTCTGGCTGGCACACTAAGAATGAAATGTGACCAAGTTAATACCCAGTTTAACTATACTAGTCTGCATTTAAATTGAAGCAAAAGTATGCATAAATAGCTTCAGGTTTACCTCTTCAGTCTCTCTCATATGTAATAGCTTGATAATTTTATTTCTATATAGTAATTATTTTCATGCTAATATCTTTTTGCGCATGTAGTAATAATATTTTACTTGTTTCTTTGTCACTGAAAATTATCCTGGAGAATGCAGAGCAGACAAAATAGTTTCATTCTGTCACTGGCTGTGACTAATCTCAGTGTTGTCTCCACTTTTGCTTTAGGAATTTTGGCTCGTTACCAGAACCAGAGCTTAGTAACAATATATGCTAAAAAATAGTTGACTAATGCATGCCTGCTTTAAATAAAATGAAATGTTTCTTCTTTCTTTTATGAAAAGGTAAGAGACTTCTGTGTGAAGCTGTTCAGAGTCATGTCTCAAAGCACTAGAGGTGTCATTCATCACTGGCACAGAGCTAGAGCTTTACTCAAAGGCTTAATAACATTAACATATTCTTTCCCAAGTGGTTTACATCCCAGGAGCTCAAACCATTTTATGAAAAATAATTAATTATCCTTCAGCATAGCTGCTGCCAGGTAGGCCAAACAGTTATCCACAATATTAGAAGAGAAGTTCAGACACAAACAGGTTGGTGATTTGTGAGGATCACAATGGTGAAGGTGTGAGGTAAGAATCCTGACCTGTGGCCTCTTCAGCAGCTTGTATTTCCAGAGTGTCCTCACACCTGTGCTCTACTATTTCAGGATTTCTGGGAAATATGGTGTTCTAATTGTGCCTTTTCCCTCAGAGCCTGCCTTAAAAATGCATACTCTTCAGAGGGGGCCAAAGTGGGTGGTATAATACGCTGTGTTGGGTTTATGAGACCTATGGACTCACCTATATAAAGGGCATTGGCAGCTGCCAAAGGAGCTCACTTAGTCTTTACCTGTTAGGAATAGAGGTTTAGAAAAGCTGGAGATTCAGTGCAAAAAGTTAATTGTTCCTTAATAGTGCACACGTGAACATGCATGAAGTATGGATTGACTTCAGTTCCTGCTCCTTGGAAGACCATACCTACCCCTCTAGAATTGGGTCTTAATCTCTTCCATCACCACAGTGTGTCCATACTCGGTTCTCTATATCGTCACCTTCAAACTTTTTCCCTTTTCAACTGCCCAGTCTGGTTTTTCCTCTTAAAGTTCCCTTAATCCAGCTCTTGCCAATACTCCTTCCAGTTCGAGATCTCCATGAGAATTAATCACCTTACAGTATGTTCACAGCACATGTACTGCTATGAAGATAAACTAAACCACTCCTTATCTCTCTGTATTATTCTGGCTACATCTCTAAGTTTGCAGGCAAGTTGTGAACTAATATCTTATGGTTTCTATATTTATCTCCCTCCACTTTCAAACTTGTGGTGCCTTGCTTACATTTTTTATTCTTCTGAAAACATTGCATAATTTTGGATAGCTTTCAAAAATATTTTCTCTGGTTCAAGCACACGTTGAGTGGGATGTGAAGGAGAATCTGTGACTGTTCTGCAAGAGGTCAGACTAGACTACTGCTTGTCACACTAATTCTTGTGTTGGCTTTAAGCACATACTCAAGGCATAAGGCTTTTTCATGATTCCCCTCCTGAATTATTGAAATCACAGTATGATAGCTGACTTGATCTAAGGGGTAACACTGGGGCATTTACAGCTAGAGTTGCAGGCTGGAAATAAGACAGTAACTTTTTTTTTTCCTGTTTTCTGAGCTCTTGAGAACTATTTTTAAAATATGTATGTATATGTAATATATTTGTGGCTTATCTTTCTAATTACCAGTATTATTGGCTTTAATTCATGGTAGCATCAGGATAAATTCCTATCTCCTGATTAGTAATTTTGGAAAATAAATTTGCACCAAAGCCTATTATGCTGCAAGCAGTTAAAATAACTCCACAATCCTGAAAAGCAACAAGAGGCAAAACTATACTTACAGAGTCTTTGTTCTAGTTTCTTTTGACTGATGTCTGATAAACACATAGTGAATATTGAATTATAATTCTCCCCATCTGTTAGTGGTAGCATAGCATGTTAGATACTCTGCTACTAAGTTCAAGACTTTGCTATGGTTCTTCATTCCCACACATGCAGATAAGGGTGTGAGGGGACAGAAGGGGTGGGGCTGGATACAGTCCCTAAGGCATTTTCAGTGGTGTTCAACCTTCCTCAAACAGATCTAGAATTTCCAAGGTTTTTAGGTTCTATTTCAACATCTAAGTTAGTGGCTGGGATTTCAAAAGACTCATGTGCTTTACACTGTGAAGCTAGCCTGCAGAGCTGGAACAACACTTCTTAAGACATCTAGGCTATACCTCAACTAAATATACCCCAACAAACACAATGATTTCTAACAGGAAAATCCGTCTTCCACAGGCAGCAGTTGTATGTTCAGACACACCAGATAGCCTTACTTTACCAACCAGTTTTGCAATTTGAGTTTTAAAAACAACTACTGAGAAATGGCTGTTCTCTCATGAGAGCCATTTCGAAATCTGTGTCACTTTTTTCCTCAAGATCTTGTTATCTCAAAAAAAAAAAAAAAAAATTATTTGCCCATTTCCTTCATTATGAAGTGAAGCCAAAACTTGCAGACAATACTAGCAGGATATATATGTTATATATTTTTATATAAAAAGAAAATATGTTTTCTTTATATCCTATAGAATTTCTTCACTTTGCTTAAATTTTGGGAGAACAGGTCTTTATGAACTAAGCTCATGCAGGGGCTATGCTGAGATTTTGTAGTTTCATTCCTACTCCAAGTTTTTGTCAGAAGTTCTTCTTAGCTGTTTGTGCTTAGTCTGTCATGAGGGACTTTTGAATGTCTCCTCTTAATTAATTGAACAGCTTTTTTTCTGATGCTTTTTGTCTCCTGTTTTCTGCATAATCATGCTGAGTACATTTTGACCTCTTCATTTTTCTTTTTTAAACCAATACAGGTGAAACAGGCTTGCTTTCAGGAATATGTCTCCATTTGGGTACCACAACATGCATGCACTCTATTATTCAGCCTCTAAATTCTTGTTCAAAATGAAGGCCAAGTATGGTGAACCCTTGGAATAAGGTTTTCCAGAGGCTAAGTTGCTCCTTCCCAAACCCACCTTCTATAAATTGGTTCCTTCTACCTTCAGTGAACACAGTTCATAGCCCTGTTTCTCTCTCGATTAGAAGAGGTTATACATCAATTATAGAGAAATAATCACAGAAGGACCCTGGCCTTACCAGTTGCCAGCTAATTATTACAAAGTGCTGAAGTGCTGTTTGTCTCCTTAACTGATTTCAATGCCCTAGTGAGAAACACTCAGCCCCTCGAAGGGTTAGGCCCTACGTGATTTTTAATCACATCTTTGGCTCCTTTCTAGTGGGCCTGGGCTTTAGCTGTTAGTCAGTCTAAGATGGTGGAATGGCATGAAGAGTTATGAGAATTAAAGATGGGGAACCTTCATCAGTTCACATTGCCTGCCCTTGTGCCAAGATAGGACTCTTCAGAGTTGCAAGTAATTGCTTTGAGTGAGTTTTGTAGCAGTCTATGGCTGTTCTTTCAAAGTTTGTAGTTTATCAGTTAAGGAACAGTAGCTATAGTAACCTACTGAGTTGGGATTCCTTAGAGGTATGATAGATTCTGACTAACAAAATGAATGTCACTTTGGTTTAGGGACTCTTTCACTTCAGAATGGTTACTTTGAAAGTAATAAGCAAAAAAGTAGAGAAACCAGTCAACGTAGCATTCAGCTAGAATATTCTTTACTACTTGCATTAATTACTCCATAGTCAGATAGCTCTGTGATTAAATTTACATTCCTCAAAAAATCCATTAAGGCAGTTTGACTAGCTTAATTCATTTTCTCTGCTTTCACACACAGATCAACTTGACATCATTTCAATGGCTGAAACAACAATGATGCCTGAGGAAATTGAGCTTGAGATGGCAAAGATCCAGAGACTTCGGGAAGTCTTAGTCAGAAGAGAATCAGAACTCAGGTTTATGTAAGTATCAATACTTCTGGGAAAACACTATGCAAAATTAATCAAAACAGGAAAGAATGCTATTTAGAAGACTTTTGTCTGCTTGACATTTTAAAAGGAAGAAAGATAAAGAGCATCCCAGTTAGGTGAATGCTTGCAAAATGCCATTGGGAAATAATTTTTGTAGTTGCAAAGGAAATTACCTTTTTAATTCAGCACCTTTTTTATTCAGTATGATTTGCAGAAGACATAAAAGGGATCTATTACTTACAAAAGGAAACTTTAGCAAAGTACGTGTCGACAGAGCGTATTTTTATACCTGGCTTCAGTCCTTTGTGGGAAGGATATTTGTCTGAAGAAAATATCAACAGGTAGGGGATTTGGAGCTTCTACAGTCTAACCTAATTCAGGCTTTATTCCTCACTTCATTAGTGGTCTCAGACAGTTCATGTCACAAGAGAGCACACTGTGTTGGACTAATAGCAGCCAGGATTTGACATTTGTTAAATGGAAGCCATTAAATTATGAAAACAAAACACTTTTTGTATCAAAATAAATAGCAATACTCCAAGAGAGATTTTTCAAAACTGCCAAAAGGGTCAGGCATAGGAGCCTCACTGAAGGTTAATCAAAATTAATCCAGTTCTGATTATGAAGTCAATAGGGTTCATATTCCTAAATCACTGAATTTACAAGACCAGGACTTACTAATAAGGAGTATATTATTTTGAAGTCCCATCTGTCTGTAAGTACCTGAGGTCAGAAGCCAACGCCTTTGCTGGCAGGCCAAGAACCTCAGTAGATCTAAAATCTGTTGAACCTAGACCCTTGGCATTAATGAAGCTACAGTAGTCCGAAAAAACTCTCTTGCTCTCTTCTTCCTTTAAAGTACAGAGGTAGGACTAGTACTTTAACCCTTACACCTGGAGGTTAATTTCAGTGCCCTGACTTGCACTGCCAGAAGTTGAAAGCCTCATTCTCAAACAGTACAGACATCTGTCTTGGAGTATTATCCTGGAAGACTTCAGCTGCGAATCACTGCTTAGACACCTTTGGAAGTAAGGACTGGTAATAGTGACACTGACCTTTAATAATGCTGTAGTGGTACAAACAAAGTAAACAGGAAAGGTTTTGTCACACCTGCTCCTGGTAGTCAAATAACTGCTAGTTTATTGGCTTGTACATAAATTTAATCTGGAAGAAGTCTGCACTTCTCTTGACATTTTCTATGTCAAACAAAGCACTGAAATAAACTGTCCCAGTGAATGAGAGCCATAGCAGGTATCTACTTGTCATTGTTTTGCATGTTATTCACTTGTTCTGTTTGTTCTTGTATCTAGTCTGTTCTTTTCATTTCCCCCATGCTCACACTCATCACACACTTTACTCTGTATTGCCTAGCACGTGTTTGAGTAAGGAATTTAACATAGAGGAGCTTGCTTATTGAAAAGGGAATATAACTGACATTCATACTGTGCAACAGTACTCTTCCTGCATTAGATGCTGTCCAAATATACTCTGCCTAGAGCTACCCAAGAGCACTCCTCAGCCGTTCACTGGCTAAGTGAGGAAAGCTCTTCTGAGCATCAAAGTCTCCACTAGATTTGGCCCTAGGTATTAGCAAAGCAGGCAGGTGACAGAGGCAGCAACTGCTAGAGATGGCCCCACTCTTTTGTCTTTTCTAAGTCATGGAAAGCCAAGCTTGTTGCTGCTGCCACTGTTCAGCAAGAGGGACTGAGGTCTGTGCCACTGCCACAGACCCTTTCATTCCTTCAGCAGCAGCGAGCCAAGATGACCACTTTTCCAGGGATATGCACACAGCTTTCTAGCCCGACTGTTCCTTTCTCTGTGGCAGAATATTCTGAAGCTGCTCATTAATCCTTGAGGCAGTTAAATTCAGTTTGTTAACACCACTGAATGAAATGGTGAGATAGCATCTGTCTCTGCACTGGGACTATACTTGCAAATGAAGACTGCACTGATCATGATATTTCAAGCCCTGTGTTGGCTTTCCATCTTTCTAAGCCCATTTGCAACAGGCAAGTTCTTCATACTGGCTCATCAAATGTGAAAGAAAAAGCAGCCTCTCTCACTCACAAAGGCCTCCAGAATTAGAACATGCTTCCCTTAATAGCTTTTAGGAGTCCAAAAAATTGTCTATTTGACTTTATCTCATTTTTTAAAATGTTTTTACATTTTATTCCTGAGAAGTGAGAATCATGTTGCTACTGATGCCCAAGTAATATAGCAGCACCTGTTCTTTACTACCTTTCATTCTGGATAGTTTACACTGACAGAGTGGCTTAGTTGCATTTGTTTTCAATGACGAATGTCTTTTAATGACAAATGTCTTTTAATGACCTCTTGCTGAGATTAACAGCACAACTCACTGTTACCTCAGTGGTTCAAGTTTTGTATCTGTTTAACTAAGCAAATTACATAAACTCTAATTCATGGACATATCGTGGAAGACTTTGTACGTGGCCATATTTAATTTTTTTCAGTTGTTTCCTGAAGTAACATACTGCCAGTGTCCCAAGACCAGAAGTCTATATATAGGTCATGAATTTTAGTAATTGTTTTCTTCTGACAGGACTAGATTCCCCTGTGAATGACCTATACAACCAACTGCATGAAACTGAGCTCTCTCAGGCAGGTGTAAGGCAGACTCGACTTCGAACATGTGGCTGCTAACTAGCAGTACTACACCTATGCTCAGACCACCGAGTTCAAGACCAGCTTTAATGAGAAACAGATCTCTTCAGTTCTTGTACCTGCTTTAGCTTTTCGTTCAATTATAACGAAAGGATAAAATATACATCTAGTAATGGAGAAAATGTGTAGTAGGTTTGTATTCTTTTTTTTCCCCTCATGTTGTTAGCAACAGAGTAGAAATTCTCTTGAGTTAAATTGGGCTTTTATAAGTTCTTATAAAAGCATGAACACAATGAAATCATTCCATATCACTTACACATCCAGCCACAGCTTACATTTCTAGCTACGTTTTTAAAACTAATGGTTTATTCCTCTCACTGTCTGTCTGTATGACTGATTTTTTTATTCACATGTAGCCAGATCCTAAAGCTAGGACAAAGTACATTGTAGCTGTGCTTTAAAAATTATAAAAATAAAGTAAATAAGCTAGAGGGCTTGTGCTCTTGAGTGTATCACCAGCCCTAATGGTGGCCATAGCTCCTTCATGTTAAGAGGCATACAGCCTGTCAGCTTTACTTACACACACCAGCAACTACCACAACTCTTCACAGCACAGACACTGTATTTTAACAATATTCACACTTAAAAATAAGAAAACAAAATGCTGCAAGCTAGACCTGTTGCTGATTCAGAGCAAGCTCTTCGCCTGTCAGAGCGATGCAGGTTTAATCCATGGAAGGAACTTGCTCCAAGACTGCTAATTGAAATTACTGCTTTCCTTGAAGAAGATGCACAAAGAAGATCAAGGTGGGATAATAATAAAACTCACTGATGTCTGAAACAGCTCTGCAACAACACATGTTGTCTTTAAGTATTATGTCAACAGTCTTTAAGTATTATGTCAACATTTTGCCCAAACAAATGCAGTAGCCATAAAATAAGGGCATTTGGTGAAGAACTGCTCCAGGTTAGCATATCAGCCAGTACAAAAAAACCAAACACAACTAAAACCAAAAACCAAACCCAACTAAAAAAAACCCCTAGCAAAGTCTGGATGCTTAGTTGGTTTGCACTCCAACCTGGAGTTGGTTTGCATTTTGCACACTTCAGTGCATGAACCAGTAAAAACTTTACCTGCTGGTATGGGAGATCATCAATAATATAATATTCTTTCAGGTAGCTCCTCAGCTGTAATCTATATAGCATGTGTGTCTTTTCAAGCAACATGGACTCGACAGCTTTCCTGATTTGAAAATTAAGGCATCGAGGCCTTATTTTTACCATTGTAATACTATGAGGTCCATGTTCCCTCTCCCCACTGAATAAAGTAACACCAACGATGAAGTCTGTAGGACAGCAAAAGGGATAAAATTAAGTATGTTGCTCCTACGTCACTATACAAATGTTACATTGCAGTACTCACAGTTGGTAATACTTCAGTATCTAAATAAAATCTTTAGTGAACAGTTCATCATCACTAAAAGCTTTAGAAGAGTCACCCTGTAGGGGTGAAAGAAAGAGTGAGATGGTGAAGAAATAAAAGCCAGATACGTAATCATCATTATTATTTGAAAGTAAGTCCTAATGTATTTAAGAATCAGGCAGTGGGATTAAAATAAAAAAATGAAAGGACTTAATAGTATTAGACTTAAAAAGTGGTACAGAGTAGTGTTCAAAAACCATATAAAACTATATGTGGGGTTTTTTTTCTCATACATATCCAAGCAGCCTCTGTGTCTCATCTGTTAGCCTATGTCTATTAAACATACTATTAGTTCAACAGACCCAGATTTTCAGTTTTCAAAATTAAAGTGAGGAAAATTTCAATTATATTTGAACAAATTTCACATACAGTTCTGTGATTAAGTACTGAGTTAAAACATCAAAGCTTGGTTTTTTAGTTTATGAATTTCCCCCCACATCTTTGCAACAGTCACACTGTGAATAAGCAAGTTGCTTTGTGCTATACTGGATATTAAAATTACTCAAGATCTTTGGTCTGGGCCATCGACAGGTTAATCTCCTCAGGAAGAAATTTTCCACCTTTAGAAATAGATTTGGACACCCAGTAATTCATGTGATACTGAAGTCAGTCACCAGGTAAGAGACCTCACCTGCCTGCTGGTTTATGATTCTGGTTAAAGAAGAGAAAGGGCAGCAAAAATTCCTTTAATAAGGGGCACACTTTATTTTTAAAGTTTAGAGGGAGTCCTTCATAGGGCCCCTTCCACTGCAGAGGCATGCAAGGCAGTGCTAACTGCTTGCCCTCTCAGGTGAAGTGAGCTCTGTGGCCACATAAGACAAAATGGCCACCATTCTGTGGCACCACAACCACACAACACAAAATGGCTGCCCTCTCTGTGGGGCCACTGCAGTGACCTTTCCCCTGACACCCACCTTCCTCTCGCAACAGCTTTGAGGAATTTTTTCCATCCTCACAAACTCTGTGCCCTCCCCTTATTGTCTGCTGGGCTGTGTGGCATAGAGGGCCATGGGCTGCCAGCTAAGGCCCTCAAAAACTTACGTTTTTCTAGCAGCCACCTCCAGTACTCCTGGCTCCAATAGGACACAACAGAGCTCTGGCGAGTCTGTCACAGGAGGCCTTCGTGAAAACCAGGGGATATTTGGATGCACGGTTGTTAAATGCATGTGTCCTCCACCTGTCCTTCAATAAAAACACTCACTGCTCAAATCACCCCAAGTACAGCACCCAAAAAGGCCACCTACCCTGGTCCAAATCTGAACTTGGTGCAGTTCACAGGGCACGGCTCTGAAAATTAAACTGTCTGGCAGACATCTACTAACAGCTTCCAGAAATTGCATAATTCCTGACTGGTGGACAAGGCAGATATGTACTAATATCCATCAAAATTATTTTAAAATTCAGAAGATGTCTTTAAGAAGATGTTGCAATTTGTCCGCATCTGTATACCAGGCTCACAAATCATGTACTGTCCACAGCCCCACAGAGCAATACATACTGTTTTTTAGTGACGGACCAATAATTTACTGTTGAAAGGGAATACCTTTGTTTTCTCTTAGACAAATGTAGTCTGCCTATCACTGTGTTAGAGAAAAAATTCCCCAAAATACAGGAAAAGTGAACATTCAGTGAGAACAGTGGAAAGAGGATTTACCCTGTTTAAAAATGAAATACCAAAAATTTTTAAGTGAAGACCACAAATAACCGTACAGTTTCAATACATGTGATTTTTCTCTCTTTTGTACTGCTTTGTAGTCCTTTTTATGCTCTTTCGTCTCTGCCTTGCAAACAGAAGTGGAAATTCCTTACTGGTGTATTAGACATAATGTGAGACCTCATTTCAGTAATTAAAACTAAAGCACTTAAAGATATATTTAAACAGTGTAACTTTGTGGAACTCTGAAGTGAAACAAAAACATACAGTACAGGAAACTCCAGTTGACATCTCGGTTTCAAATGTGTGAGGCTTCTTTATTGCAAAACACAGCTTTTTAATTTTGCTGAGTGAAGCTCAATAAAATCAGATGTGTGACAGCATGTTCAGCCTGTCCCCTGAAATTTTTTTATTTGAAAACCAAGGGAAGTGGCTGAACTCTTATTTATTTAACAGATTACATGCTATATACCACAGTGAAATAGTTCATCTTGTAGTGTATGCTTTAAAAGATGCCAGCTTTCTGATAATGCTTGTTTTTCTTTTTATCAATACAAAGAAATAAAGAAAGCAAAATCAGCTGAAGCAATCGCTTAACAGGTTGTGATGTTTCTCAGACCCTGGTGCAAATTGCAAGTCAGGTATCAGCCTTTGCAAGCCTGTCCTTTGCTTTGCTCTATGCTGTTATTTCCTCCTTTAAAAGGAAAAGGAGGGCAGCCGAAGACAGCTGTACTCTTCATATCCAGGAAGTCCGTACTATTTCCAGCTGAATACCTGCTTGCTATGAAGAATTACCTAAAGTTTACATGAAACCAATTTTCAGATTATAAAATCAAGCCTTCCTCAATTAGGTAATGCCACAGTTTATATTGTGCAATCACATTTTAGCTGAGGCAACCATAGTCACAGCAGAACAGATACACTGTGATTTGCTCTGTAATTATATTATCAAATTCTATTTTTGTCTCAAGACCCTGCCTCACTTAGTACCCACGATGGACCTCCTCAGGTTATGTCAAGGTTGCGTGGCAATTGTGGCTGTTTGTAGCATCTCTCCTTTTGTGCTACCGATACTGTGAAATTCTAAAAAATTATGCCAGGAGCTGTTGTGACCATCTCCAGCCAGCCCAGGAAATGAAAACATAGCTTAAAGCCATCATATGCTATCTCCAGCTCTTCTGAGTTTATTTTCAGAAAAGCTGAGGACTCAGCATGTATTGATATGAAGGAGACAGTATGTACGGAAAAGCATCAGTTTATAGCTAGCCAGCATTCCCCCTCATTCGCTTCTCAGACTTCTCTCAGCTCATTTCTTAAAATATTCTCTATAAAAAGCGCTTGGGTCAAACTGTAAATTTTCAATCTGTCTTTGCTGTTAAGAAAAGCAAACATACCACTTCAGAACATGCACACACTCTCTCCCTTTCTAATTATCCTGTCCCACTTCCTTCTTTTCTTTCCTGGTGAGATAATAGGCCCAAAAGCCGAGGGAGCTGCTCAGGCAGCATCCTCTTCATTGCACATTTAATGTGTTACTGCTATAGATACTTGTGTGTGGCTTCAGAAGCAGTTTAGGATTCATATCACTGGGGGGCATGGACATATACCGTGCTGAAAGACACGATTATAAAAATGGGTAATGCATGTGTTAGCTCACTTTGGTTTACAGAGGAGACAGGCAGCAAAACCTCAGACCTCTATATTGTACAGGAACAGATTAAAACTGAACCTCAAAATAATTTGTAGTGCAAGATTCATGGATTTTTAAATGTATTAGCATATTCTGACCCAGTAAATATTAATAGTATAGGTGGGATCTTATCATCCACAGTTACTGCCTATGCCTGTGAATAGAAAAGGCATGGAGTTCTTACAAAATAGCATTCACTGTCATCATGAAACATGCTCCTTGGGAAATCTGCCAGTGCCTGATACTGCAGATGGAAAGCAAAACTTGAAGCCAAGCTATATTGGATGACCTTGAACTAAAACTGTGAAAATTGCTTCCACCTGTGATAGCTGTCTTGGGAGTGGTTATTTCTAGCATGTAGGTGATACTGAATAGCAATTTTTTAATGTACAGGGAACATAAGATATTAAATAGTAAGCCCTATTAGGTTGCTTTAGGCAATTATTTAAAACAGTTTTACTTACCTCATTAAACTTGTTTTATCTGTAAAAATGTAGAATATTTGCTTAATGTCTGTGTGGTTATTACACTGCTAAACTAATACTGCGACAAAGCCAAATTCACCTCCGCATTGACTTAGCATAGTTAAAATTGGTCATTGTCTTTGTAAACTCTCACTACACGCTATTAGATGACTCCCTCTTCTCCAGAGTGCTCATAATATCTACATCATCCAAATTCTCTATAGACCCATTCAGGTTTGTAGACCATTTTACACTATTATGTTTGCTTACTTGTAATCCCAGGAACAACTACCTTTTATGTAGATAAGTTTGCTGCAACTTGATTTTGCCCTGGTAATAAACTCATACTAGCAGTCCCACAGCTTCATTAGCTGTCCAGAGTATATAATTAATCCTTGTTTTGGTTTTTTTTTCTTGCTTCCAATCAGGCTTACTTTTTCTTTACCTGCCTTTTTAACCTTTATCCTTTTCCCACTTTGCAAAAAAACCCATAAAACTCTCTTTTGCTGCTGTGACGTTGATGTACTCATTGCTAGTAGTAGTAGAGGTGGGATAGTCAGTAATGGTCATTCTATAGGGTATTGGACATAACGGTAGAATCTCCAGTTTAGGGGAAATTCATCATGGAGAAAAATTTATAGTCCATATTCCTTCTAATAACAATAACACATCAACAGAGGTCCAATAGGATTCTCGCCCTTATGTCTTTTGTAGTATGCACAGCACATTGGTATTTTAAAGTACAAAAAGCTATGTCTGCTGATTGCCCAGCTTTATGCAACCACTGCAAAGTGAAGCAATATCAAGCTACACAAGAACGGACAAAGTGAGAAGTTAATTCCTTTGGTGATGATAACCTTCAATAAACCAACTTTGAAATCCTATGTTTTAATTTAGAATGAGTGCAAAAAATGTAGTAGACTCGCACAAAGTGGGAACATGAAACAGTCTCTCATTACTGGCTAAACTCGAGAAGTAATACTGTAGTACAAAGCCTGCTTATGTGGAGTGTTGCCATTCTGAAGTGAGAAAAGGCAGCAATGATTGCTGTCTTTGTATGAACAAAGTTCATTTCAAATTTTAATTACTTTTTCAACCAAGTACTTTATCTCTGTTTCTAGTGACTCACTAATGTAGCATCAACTGTGACTTCTCAGTGGCTTCATGCCACGTGTGGCCACAGTGACACACACTGAGCATCACCCTCAGTAAGGGTGAGAGGGAGGGAGAATGTAAAGAGATAAACAGGCTGTCAAAGGTGTGAATAGCAGTGGTAACTTGCTGGTTATATATTGCTAAGCAGGTGTTCTGACTTTTGCTTTCTTTGCTAGTTTTGATTCTTTCTCTGCTACTTTTTGTACTGTATATTATCTATTTTCTCTCTTCTAAGGTTAAGCATGGAATTCTCTTAGGACTGTTTACTTAGATGTACAGCATCTAGTACTTTTCTCTGAGTTCAGCACCTAGCTGTTCCTATAGTGCAAAGAAATAACACCAACAAAACCAGATTTTTTTTCATGAATAGAGTCGTCATTGTTGTCAGTGTTTTCTGATAAGATCTGTCTTTTCATGAAAAGGAGTAATAAATCTTTTCTCCTTCACAGTTCTATAATCTTAACAATACAGTATAATTTACTGTGAATTCCTTCCTTTTTTTCCCTGATTGTATCTTGCTCTAGGAACATAGGATGCACTTTGGGATGCTGTAGAGAAGGAGGCAGTTGTGTGATGATATATATTTTTCAATAAATATACATGTCAGGTTGTCGGCTTCATAAGGTAAGGTACCATTAAGGAAAATACCAAGCCCCGCTTTATGAGGGATACTATGGCTGTCCCATTGATATAGCCTGGTGTGGCACACACTCTTCTGCAAGATAGGATTTATTTGTGGCTGTGACTGTATGTCCCCATTCACCTTTCCCATCCCAAGCACATTGCAATTGTGTCTCACATGCAAATACTGAGTCCTTGAGGAAACAACCAGGGAGCTGCAAGCTGGGAAATGGTGCAGCCTGGTTTCTGTAATGCAAGTTGTCAGATACTCAAAGCTTGAGGCTTTTGAGAGTAGGGACAGCATTTCTAGGGGACTGCCATGGATCTAGGAGCCTCAAGGATGTCAGCATGCCCACTGTAGAACTGGGAACTCCTGGAAGATCCAGATCTGGTGAGGGTCTCCCAGCTCTTCAGATGGGAGCCTGGAAGCCTCAGGAACATGAGTTCAGGACAGAATTGCAAAGTATCTGGACTGTGCGCTTTAAGTGGAAAGTATAAATACAAATCAGCTCTCAGAAAGAGATGCCTTTGTTCAGTTTGATCTCTCTGCAGAGCCATCTCCTTTGCCCTGTTTGACAGTAAACAATCAACCCCAGAGGAAAATATGACATTACACTTTCAACTGTGTGGCAATAAAAATGCTACATTAAAATGCTCAGAAAGAAGAAACATTTTTTTAGTGGTGTATAATGATAAACATATCATTAGCAAAGTATTTAATGAATTGTAGACTTAGTACCTGGTAGTTGAGATGTTTGTGTCTTAAAAAAGAAAAAAATGTAGAAGGAAGAATTTTTGTTATCATCTCTGTTGGACAGCTAGGAAAATAATTATTTAATAGAAAATTTTCTTTAAATAGCATTTTCTACACTGAATATTATGTTGTGGTTGTCACAAACTGCTGTTAATAGAAGAGGGAGCAGCTCTGGGTATCTTTAATCTTTTGACTTAGGTCAGTAGGTCAGTAACTTAGCACTGGATTTCCATATGTAACCTTTAATCCTGAACTGGTTTTGATTTCCCAGTTCTTAGCTACCTGTGGTCTGGTTTGCATGACTGGATGGTAGAATGAATTGTCTCCCGTGAGACCACGTATCTATGATAATGTATTCATAATACATCATGTATATGTAGTACTCACAGTTACTGTGGCCCACCCTTTTGCACAGTTGCTCTTTCTGCTGGCAAGGATGCTCTAATAATGTGTAACTCTTGACCTGTGGTATTTCAGTGGTCTCTCTCACTTGCCTTCTGCTATAATAGAAGAGTATAAATCAGTGATGATTCAACAGTGAATTGAAAAGTCCTGAAATGGACTAGCAATGTACCTTTATATTCTTTCCAGCTTTGATACCAAACAGTTGCTCTTCTGGTTTTAAAAATAAGAAAAGGACAAAGATGGAGGCAAATTAAGAAAGAAATTTATCATCAATTCTGCTAGAGACAATACATAACCAAACCTAGTTTCCTACTTCTGCTGCTCTAATAACAAAAAATAAAACTACCAGACCAGTTTAAATGAACGATGCACATAAGTTGGCCCTATGCTTTTATATGCAGTCTTCTGTATGCTACTGCAATGGGGTTAGATACTTCTGAAATGAAATCTAAGTTCTCTATTGTATGTTTTTAGACAAATTAACTTAGTAATTTTTTGCCATGTAGAGAAATATTCCCCTCCACAGTGGGGCACTTCCAGGAAAGCTCCTCTTGTTACTACTGAAGTTGACAGTAAAATTTCATAACTGGCAGAGGAGATGGCGAAGCTCAAGAGAATTTAACAGTGTCAGTGAGAATGAAATACAGGCAGCTGCTTTAGACACTGTTCTGGGTTTCTGTGAAATATGCCTTAAATATGACCTCCAGGGACTGAGATTTTCAAGTCCTGCCATCTTCAATTGTCTGAAACGACAGCTGAATTACATTACTTTGCAAGTTGTGGTACAGTGCTTCTATCCATTGTTTCTGCATCAGAGAGCACTTTTAACAATAAAAAATAGACACACTTATCTTAATAGTTAATCATAGGACTTTTAATTTGTAACCTGACCTGCCAAGCAGGTTGGTCAGCAATCTGTTATCTTAATTGCCAGCTCTGTGTGTTCCAGCCTGAGCAGCACCAGGTGCTGAGCTAAATAACAAGGTGATAAACACACACCATAATGATTCAGACAATGTGTGCTATATTCATTAAATGTTGCCTGTGATTTCACAGATTTATAATTAGAAGCTTTAAGAAACTAAGATGAGTTGACAGGGACAAAATGGAGTCAAATGTAGAAGAGGGGCATACATAAACTTGTTGTTTTCTTCTATTCCCAGAACACTTTCACCATTCCAGATTCCCCATGGTTTTGGCAAGACCTTAAACACCTACAGTCCCCAAAGGCAGCCTCCACTGATGTCCCTCCTCCCCACCTCAGTCCTTATTTTAATGAATCTGCAGCTTGACAACACATTACCATCTCTGTCTGTAGCAATTCTCTTATTTCTATACAGCTCTTTATTTCAGTCACCCAAATTTGTCCACCACTACTGGCTGCTCTTGGCTGGTGTTCAGCATGTTCATTTGGTGACACCACCAAGGAGACGATCTTCTTTATCCCTATATTGAGGTCTTCTCCAGATACATGTAATCATGTCAGCTCGTAACTTAGCATGACATCTGATTCTTAGGCTATCTCCTAGACTGGCACTATCAGAGTCTTCAAAAACTGTAATAATTACAAGCGTTTTACTTCTGGGACAGGAATATATTAAAACAGAAATAAAAATAACCTAACTGCCTGCAAACTGTCTTGGAAAGAGAGGGAAGGAAACCAACAAAACCACTCTACGTTCATTTTTAACTTCAAGCACTTTAATGCAATAACAGAAAACAAAATAAAAGAATCTCAGGCCTCTTCTTAGAGATGCTAGAGGGAGCACAGATCTATTTCTAGCTTTGAAAGTCATTCAGCAAAGGCAGCAGCTCTCTAGACATACTGAACTGCTCTGCTCATCCTGAAATCAATGAAAAAGATATTTGATGCTTATGAAGCTGTTATTAATAGCTCTTACTCTCAAATCTTAAGCATGTGACAAACTTGATGGCCATCTTCTTTTCTTTGGCTGACCATTAAGGCAAGCATTTAGTGATTTTTACTATCTGCTTTTTACTATCATTTTTTCCATCCACAGCTCTAGATGGTACCTAGGTCTTACACTAGGGAACCTAGTTTTCTTTCTCAGCTGAAAAGAAGACAGAATAATTTAGCTGTTACGGAATAATTTCTTTTGAAACAAAACAAAACACTTTTCGGTCCAGTACAGAATGTTTAAGTCTTGTCTGCCATTTACTTCCACCGCCTCCAAGACCTGCCAGGGCACAGCTGAATGGGAGGTCTCCTCTCTGTTTTCTTGCCATACTCCCCCTCAGTCCAGATGGTGCACGGCAGAGGTGACTCATGCTGTCACCTCACTTGTGGATCTTACAGGAATGACGGCGCTCAGAGCATTCTTCTGGTAACTGGATCACAGAAACACGTATTGGGGCTGAGTCACTGTGCCAGATTACTGCAGACTCTTCCGACCCACTTATTTTCCTGTCATTTTGTGACAGGTTTGTCCTGGTTTCAGATGGGATAGTTAATTGTCTTCCTAGTAGCTGGTATGGTGCTATGTTTTGAGTTCAGAATGAGTAGAATGTTGATAACACTGATGTTTTCAGTTGTTGCTAAGTAATGTTTAGTCTAAAGTCAAGGGTTTTTTCAGCTTCTCATGCCCAGCCAGCGAGAAAGCTGGAGGGGCACAAGGGGTTGGCACAGGACACAGCCAGGGTACCTGAAACAAAGTGGCCAACGGGGTATTCCATACCACAGGACGTCATATCTAGTATAAAAACGGGGGAGTGGGAGCGGGGGGAATCACCGCTCGGGGACTGTCTGGGTGTCGGTCAGTGGGTGGTGAGCAATTGCACTGTGCATCATTTGTACATTCCAATCCTTTTATTATTACTGTTGTCATTTTATTAGTGTTATCATTATAAGTTTCTTCTTTTCTGTTCTATTAAACTGTTCTTATCTCAACCCACAAGTTTAACTTCTTTTCCTGATTTTCTCCCCCATCCCACGGGGTGGGGGGGGAGTGAATGAGTGGCTGTGTGGTGCTTAGTTGCTGGCTGGGGTTAAACCACGACAGACATGTTTAGAAAATCTTTTGCTCATGCTGTTTATTCATTATGAGCTATTTTATCTTTTTTTGGACAGAGAGTCTACTTTTAGGTTTTGAAGATACAGCTTGAAATACCAAGAGAGAAAAGAATAATACATGCTCATGTGATATCTCCAAGCATACAGAGGGTTTCTTGCAATAAGCCATCAAGAAACAGAAAAGAAGAATTGCAGGCAGTGTGTCAGGAATACATGAAAGCACACTGAGAATTAATCCCTAGTTCAATACTACTGTGGTTACTCCAGGAATGGATTTGGGCTCTTAGTAACAGAAATGTTTTATCATACTCATAACTCATGTGTTTAAGATTGCTGGGCAGACATTTAAAGCTCAGCTCTGGGGGGAAGACTGACATATTGTAACTGCTGTTTGCTTTACTGATGTTTTTTCTACAACTTCAAAAACAATTTCACAGGGACTGGAAAGAATGTACTATCTATTCCAGAGAACAGAGACTTCAGCAAAGGTTGTTTGTATATTGCAAATTTTATGCAAATGTCTCAAGCAGCTTGGCAGATAAACAGTCCTGGAGGATATCATTTTAGTACCCTATGCCATGCTGTATCTATAGAGAAAAAGCCATTGCCTTCTGCACAGACCAAGAACCTCACTGTGCTGCTCTCCTTTGAGAAAAGCAGCAGGTGCACAGGGAGCATAACAGTCTCTTAAATAAGCTGGACAATAGTCTGTGTAACTTCTTCTCTTGCCCATCTTGCACTCCGATAGATTTGACTTACAACATAGAAGAGAAAGCGCTGCGGAATTAGGCTCAGTGTGTTTCTCCAGCTTCTCTGTAGAAGGTTAAGGGACCCAAAAGAGTTTTGTTTTCTTTACTCTGCAGATTCCAGCTTTCTTTAAGATTCCTAAAAGCTCTTTTTACTTCCTAAAGAGGTCTGACAGTAATACAAATATGCTGTCAGTCAAACGTTGCTGACTATCCAGTTTTCAAATGAGAAATCCACTGGGATTTGATTTTTTTTTTTTCAGAAGCAGCATTAACTTCTCCTGGGCCTTCTGTAACTGCTCATGTCCAAGAACCAGAGCATAAGAGGGAAAAGGAGAGGAAGGTTCATAGTACTAGTACAGAGTGAATGTCCTTCCAAAGAGCTTGCTTTCCCAGGAATTCCTCCTCTTCTATTTTCTTTGAGGGCAACAAGGTGATTCTTGCCCAGGACAGCAACTGTAGCCCTACATTCAGTATTATTTGCTAGCAAAATGTGTGATGTGCTTTATACTTATAAGCAACTATACCTCCTGCTTTCATTAAATCAGATGAATGAAGCCTTCACATGGTTTTCATGAATATGTCTCATAGCCCTCCTTTAGTCATTTAACCGTATCTTTTTATTTTTTTTCCTAATCAGCACCATGGAGTGGATGAAACACAAAGGCTGTTTGACACAGATGGGAGGAAAGATGTTCCATGTGCTTGAGGGGAATTGGTACAGATGGTGGGTTTAGTCTTTGTCCATCATAAAAATGCACTAGCCTACAGAGCTGGGATCCCAGAGAGGTCATCTGGCTTACGACTTTTGGAATTCAGATTGTCACAGAGCTGTTGCAGCCCTTAAGTGCTTGGCCACGTATTTACTTCTCTCCTGTAAGTTACAAGGCAGGAGAAAAATTTAGATCTTAGGAAAGAGATGCTAAGAATATATATATATGGAGAGTGCTAGCTATATGCTCTGCAGTCAGATTAAAAAAGAACCAAAATAATGAGAAGAATTGCAACTACAGTTGAGGCCAGTACCTTTGCCACAAATTGAGTGTAGGGGCTGTAAGGACTACTGAACATCAATGATCTCGCTCACTTGGAACATACTGCCAATGATATTTTAAATTCCTGAAAAACCTGAGAGAAAAGCAGTGACATCAGCTTTTCGGAGTTCCTTGAGGAGGGCAGGGAGCCAAACTGATACACAGCGAAATATTTGAATTAGTATCTTTCAGATCTTCCCAGAATGAAGCCCAAACTACCTGATACAGAAAAAAAGAATATCCTTTCTGTGTGTGTCATGGAGATTTCTTTTGTAGAAACTCACTGTTCTTTTCACTAGTTAAGGGTCTGGCCCCTAGATATCATTTGAATACAGCAGTTCAGTATTGAACGTTTCTCACCAAGAAACTGTCTTTGATAACTGTGGTCATTTTCCTCAAATGTATTAACACATTACATTAATATGACACCCAAACTGCTTGAACATTGACTGGATAAGGAGCTGTGAGGCTTGCTCATATCCCAGCACATTTTGAATATTGATGCTCCTGGGGGGATAGTGTTTAAGATTGTTAATTGATAAAAGTAATTTCAGTACCACTTAGCATGATGGATCTCAAGAGTAAAACAGGCTTTGCTTGTGATCAGCATGAATAATATGGGGAGCCCAAGTAAGAATAATCATCAGTATAAATAGCTCTGCCTCCAAGTTTTCTGAACACATCCAGCAGTGAACCACAGACTAGCCCTGAGGCTAGCATGCTTATGTTCCCAATAAAAGCAAGCCTTACAAGACAGATGTATGGTGGGAGAGCAGATCCTCAGAAGAGGTGACAGTGGCACCTAAACAAGGAAAAGAGGTCAGCAATAAAGATTATTACAGAGGTATTTCACTGTCATATTTTGGGAAGAGGGAAGTAAAAGGGCAGCAGGAGTCACAGCACAATGAAAGTAGCAGAACAGGCAAGATGGAGTTAACCAAAGCAGCAAATAAGAAAAGGATCAACATGTTTTAATAACATGAGCAAAACAGCTGAAGGACAGCTCCCTGTGGAGACCTGCATTCCATGCAGGAGCAGCAGGGAGCATAAAAGCTCTTGGGTTGTGATTAAAATCTTATTTGTGCCAGAAACACCTATTTTTTCCACTCCTCACTTAATTCAGTAATTTGACTGCATTATCCTTTGTGTGCTTGGTCTCACATCAACACACGCTAATCTCTTGGGTCTCCTCTCTTGAAATACCACTGTGACAACCCATGTTCTTCTGATAGCACTTCAGCTACCTTCAGGTGCTTAGGCAACAGGCAATCCACCCTTCAGGCATAGGATTATGAAACAAAGAGTCTGAGATCTGTGGGGAAGGATAGTGTTGGGGACATGCAAGTTGAAGAATGTACAATTAATCACAAAGTCTGTTTTTTCATATTCTTCAGGGTGCGATTTCAAAATGGAAGCCCCTAGTGCAGCCCTCCAAACCAACACCTGAGCTTTGGCTGCCAATACAACTGAGACAATAAAATAAAACATTTGCCAGGAAGCTAATGCTGAAGTTTGCTAGCTTCCAGGGGAATAATTCAGTACAGCAGCTCTCAGGATAGATATCAGTTTCAATAAGAACTAAGGGTACAGTTTCTGCTAATGTTATAGATAATTTTAAGCTATCTTTTGTGTATTAACATTAACGGACTTTCTGCACACATCAAGGATTTGAAGCACTCACATCAACCACGGAAGACATCCACCCAAGGCATAAGACCTCAAAATAGATAGATGCCAAATTATGACAGTTTCCAGATCTTTGGTATCAGGACTAAGTTATTAGTAAGGTCACAAAGAAAGTTGGTAGTGGAATATAAACCTAGTCTGGGCTGTGCCAAGCAACATATCAGCTTCTGCTGCCCCTTCCCAGTCTCCCTGTTATTCTCACCCTTGCTCTTTTCCCTAGTAAAAACTGTTGCTGCAGTATGTACGATATGGCACAGTTATTTTTTTCATGACTATTAAATATACAGATGCCCATTCCAGAATGTTGAGTGACATTCAAGAAAGCAAAAGGCATCCAAAATAATCTGTAATGACAGATAGGACCTACACACAGATTAGATCCCAGTAAGACGAGTAATCAAGGGCTCAACAGGCATTTAGTTTTACTTTCTGTTTTAAATTGGTGAATGAACAGTATCAGTATCCCAAGGTTAAACCTCTGCATTTCAAGCTGATGCACAGATCCCAGGCAAGGGACAGTGTCATATATTGAGATGAAATCTGGCCAATCCCATCAACACAGGATGGAGTTTGCGTGTCTCTGACCATGCTTTTTCTGTTTCTTCAGGATGGATGACATCCAGCTGTGCAAAGACATTATGAACCTTAAGAAAGAGCTGCAGAGTTTGGTAGCAATCCCAGGTAATGGCTGTCTCCAACCCAATATTACAATAATGCTTGGGTGATGCATGGGTGGGGATGGTGTCAGGAACACACCTCTGCCCCTAACAATCAGAAATCTCCCCCCAAGGTTGAGTTTCATATCTCTTTCCTCTAGTCCTTATTTTTTCTTCCTGTTTTCTTTCCTGTCTTTAATCTCCTGGTCTCTAAATTTCTTTTCATGCTGCATTTCACTGCTCCCTTGGCAGCAACCCTGCAAATACCACTCAAGGTGTGTATTCCTTAGTTCTTACACTCCCTTAGCAATCTCAAGGGAACCAAGTGGCACAGAGATTGTCAGGTAGAAAAGACAAAGTGCTGAGATACACAAGAAAAAAGGGAGAAAGGAGAGGGATTTATAACCATCACTGAGCATGATTGGTTTTTTTCCTAGATATATCAATTGTCACACCTGTAGTCATAGAATAAAGTAAAACAGGTTTCTACAAAAAACAAAGGGGAAAAGTCTGCACTGTGTTTTGCCTTAATTCTCTGCAAATTCACTGCTCTAAGGAGGGACAGACTTATGGGCAGTTTTGCAGTCCTTAACTCCAAACTCCAGCTGAAATCAATGAGGGATTTTCCTTCACTACAGCTTTGCTGTTTTAGATCATCCACAACAGCCCTACTCTGTTCAAGAAAAAAGTAGACATATTCTGCAAACCACTCGGCAACTGCAGTGGGCCATTTACAGCAGATATTACAGCATGGCCTCTAGCACCCTTCAGAATCATTTGCTGCTGCCTAACTATTAAGGACAAGTTTTGACTCTCCTTTAGTTATCCCTCATTTACCCCCCCACATTTTACTGGGCAAATTTAAAGGACAACTTTCTCCTTAGAAAGGAGGGAGAAGGTGACTCATAAAATAGGAAACAGGAGTCTACTCTGAGGCCACATGTTCTTAGTTGTATAAGAACTTTTCCACTTTGCTTTGCACCCAACAAAAGTGGATTCATAATCTTTCTACTTTTCTTTATACTTCTTAGTTACTTATGGGTCACATTTTTAATTTCTAGTAACACTGTTGGTATGTTATAGGTTTAAATGCTATTGGAAAGGATTATGGATCCTAGAAAATATCTAGCAATGATTTCCCTTGCCTCGCCTCTTTTAGTCTGCAGCTTTCCTACCCATACTTTTAACTTACAGTTAGGGTTGATAGGTTTTCACTTTTTTTGGTGGACTTTTTTTTTTAAAAAAAAAAACTTTTAGAAACTATCTTCCAGTCACAAAGTCTTAAGCAGTGATCCACAGACAGCAATTTCCCCTTAGCACTTTGCAAATCTCAGCAAACTTAAGAATTAAGTATGTGCAGTTCCAGCAGCACCACCTTTTGGCAGACTCACAACAAGAATACTTTTGTTTTAACAAAGATGAAGAAACTGCTGGCATTCACACAGAACTAAGTGCTGATGCAGCATCTGCCTAACCTAGAAAAACAGTTTCCAGCAATGGGTTCATTCATAACATCTTTATCATAATTTTCCTGTTAGTATACATATTTGTAGAGAGAGACCTGCTCTTTGGCTTCAGTAGACATGGTTTAGCCAATTTCAGTAGACATGGGATCAGTCTTTTAGTACACAGAGTATGCAGTACTTTGTCCCAGTTCAGGATGCATATATTTGGCAGGCCATTTCCTAAAGGATACCATTGGAGAGCACATCTCAATCTGGGAAGAGGACAGATTGAAAGGAAGTAGAAAGTAGCTTCTACCTTCAGTAGTGAGAGGAGGAGATCCCTTGCTCCATAGACATAAGAGACAAAGCAAGAAAAAGCAGTGATTTCTAAGCATTCTCCTTTCTGTCCTGCAAATTCAGCATTAATCACAGGAATTCTCCATAGGTAACAATGTAGAGGTCTTGAAATCTTCATAGCAGTCAATAACCTTACCTTCCTTTATCATTTCTAAAAGATAAAACACAGAAAATACATCCCAGACAAAGCCACCTTATGTTATATTACAAATTATTTCCTCTGCTACTGGCAGACTATAATTTAAAATTCTCCAAGGAGTATGACTTTCTGAGATTGAGACTTCAAGAATTTAATTTTCTTGAAAATATATTCAAGGTGCTTTTATCTCACTAAAGAATGGATTTATTGCAGAAAATCCCAGTAGTAAACATCCTGAAGCCCATGATCCAAAATTAAGCTCTATTAAACAATTATTTTCAAATGTCTGATTTATTTAGCTGTTTAAGATACCTTGTAAGTTCAATCAGCAGACATAACATAGCTCAGATGCATCAGACTGCAGACAGCTTGCCCTTCTTCCCACAACTCTTATTGTACTTAATTTTATGGTTCTCTAAACACAGTTCTACTGCTCAAAACCAAAATTCTTGACTTACTGCAAAGTATCTTCTCATCTAATCAAAATTTTCAGCTTCTTGAGAAAATAATGTGGGCTGGGATTTGCCTCTGGCTTTCTCATCTCTGCTCTACTTGCTAGGTTTGAAGATTTCTGTCTTAGCTACATTTGCTTCATAAACTTAAACTACAGCTCTGTAATCCCTAACATTCATGAGTTTTAGTTTGTGGCAGGCACATCTTTCGTGTCATAAAAATCCTTTATAGACAACCTAGTCATTACAGACTGGCCAGTTAGCAAGGACATATATTAATTACTCAGATTTTTGAAGCACAGGGAAAACAAACACTTTCATTTATTTTTCCACATTACACAATTGATGCTATTTGTATGGATTTGCAACTCACCTGCCTTACCAGAGTAGAAAAAAAGTGGTGTAGTCAACAGCCAAAGCTGTCATGAAATACAGAGAAATGGTTCCTTTTGGATTGGTCTCATTTTCCCTGAGGTCAAAGGGAGTTTGTACCATGGATTTTAATGAAGCATCCTGGACTGTTTTCTTACCAAAGCTCTTCAAAACATTCAGTGTCTTGCAGAGTAATTTAATAGTAAAAGTACATTTGGCAAGCCCCACAGAGTCTCCAGACCATTAAGGTGATCAGACATGACAGCAGCAAGTAGAAGAGAAAAAAGAAGCAGTAAGCAGAACTCGCTGGGGTTTTGGCGACTTGGCTCTGAAGAACTATTAAATTCAATCAGCAATTCATTCTTAGACATCTGCAATGTCCACACCCCCACCCTGTTCCCTAGAATCCAAAGTAATAGTCTCTTTTCTCTGTTTTTGACCAGAAAAAGAAAAAACAAAGATGGAGAAACAAAGAGAGGATGAACTGATTCAGAAGATCCATAGACTGGTACAAAAAAGAGATTTTCTTGTAGATGATGCAGAGGTGGAGAGATTACGGTAAGAACTAGAAGCAACTGAACTTATTTGTGAGATTTCACAAGTCTAACACTACACTGGAGTGATAAGATTTACATCAACGGGAGAGAATTGGTCCTTTAAAACAACTTACCAAGTTAAAAGCCTCCTCCAGGTTCCATAGGAAAAACATTAAAACTAGATTACTGCACTTCTGTGGCTCTCTATTCCATTAATGATTCAGTCATCTCCTGACTACAGTGGGGTTTGGTATGTTACTTTCCTACCAGAAAGTGTCTGGTCATTTACCATTAAAAAGAGAAGGATTTTTGCTGCTACCAGGGGATCCTCTTGGCATGAGAAGTAGACATGAAATGTAATTCAACAAGGGGCATTATTTGTAGACATTTAAAAAAAAAATAGATAGATTTTAAACAAATTATTAATGTGCTCAGGTTTTATTATTACTGTTCTCACCCTGCCATAGCAAAAAAAGAAAAAGAGAATGCAATCACTAACACAGGTCTACCTAACCTAAAGCATAAACAAGTTCAGAATGGTTCTTCTCAGTATCTTAGCCCAAAGTTGCTGAGAAACCTGTGGTCTTCCTCAGAAGTTCATTTCCAGCTGTTGCACTGAGATCCCAATAATCTACAAATAGAGTTTTCAACAGTAAAAATTCAAGGCTCACTAATCCATTTATCCTAAATGACAGTATCTCTTCCAACACATTTGAATTCCAAGCAAACAAAGGACAGGAGAGAAGAAAGCTTGCCAGAGTCCTGCAGCTGATCAAAGAGAGCTAGCCAAAGTCAGCAGCTGACAAGAAGCCTGAGCTAGTAATGTAATCCAGAGCTCTCAATTGCTAGTTCAATGTGCAAATCGCAGAAACCTCATCAGCAGCCAGACAATACAGAACCGTAATTGTAGGCTACTGAAAATGTACTGCTATGCACTATGCAGATGTGAATACATTAGTGTCAGTTCACATTAGCAGTAAAACCTGAGGCTTTTCTTTAAAACTCTTGAGATATTCAATCAGTGTGCTCATTGTTAAAGTAGCAAAATAGCAAAGAAACTAACATGGAAATAAGGGTAATAGATACAATCAAGGTTAGCAACACAATCTTTACTTTTGGGCCTAATGCTGTCATCTTCAGGCAAAGAGAAATGTACTTGGTCTGGGTAAATACTAACAGCAGAGGAGCACGAGATCCAGTCTTTTGTCTAAGCAGGCCTTTAAAAATAAGCAGTACAATCACAGCAGTATGTATCCTCTGCTTTAATTTGTAGCGGAAGCATCCTGAAGCACTTGTGAAGCCAACTTTAAATAGGTGATACATTATGATTTAAATCCACTGACTAGGGAATATAATGAATCCAGTACTATCAGAGACAAGTAAAGAACCTTGGGGAAAATTCTGTCTCTGAATTTTACAAGAAGTTTGTTACTGTTTTCATTTAGACAAATATTTTGCTCTTTAATAAGCAGCAAAATTAAGTGTTTTTAATAAGAACGAAGTGAATTGTTTACTAGGGATTTGATCCTAGCTACTCTAGCTTTTACTGTCCCATTTACAGAATAAACATTGTTATTTCTGTAATAGATTTATTTTGCTTTTTTCCACCAGAGAGAAAGAAGAAGACAAAGAGATGGCTGAATTCCTTCGCACCAAGTTAAAACCCTTAGACAAAGCAACACAATCTCCTACCAGTGAGTTCCTAAACATTAAGAAAAACAATAGGAAAAAACTCCAAAGACAACTGGATAAAAGAGCATTTTCAAAGGCCATGCTGTGCCAGCCTCTGCCAAAAGCTAGGTTAATCTAGCTAGATCACCCTGAAACAAGATAGTGTGTCAACAGTTGCTGGCCACTTAAAATTCAGATGCCCAGTTACCCCAGAAAACTGAATCCAAGTCATCTATGGCCACTTTAAAATTGCTTTGTGTGTTTTAAATATGCAAAGTATATTTGAATACACGTTGCTACAACCTGCTTTTGTAAGCAACTCAATTTCTTTTTGCCAATCATTTTCCCATCTGGTTCTGCAAAAATATTAACTGGAAAAAAGCCTCTTAAGATATATGCTAGGATATCTGAAGCAAAGTTTGCCTGTTTTACTGCAGACAAGATGGAAACTAGAGAAAAGACTGCAAACTTTCACAGCTGCCCCAAATTTCTTACAGCATAAATAGGCTTTTCAATCACCTCAATCCAAGTCATTTATGGACAGAACTGCAGACACACTAATTTCTCAGAAACTAAGCGGATTACATGTTCCCTTGGAAGCTTTCAGCTGCAACTTTCAAACAAAACAGTCACAGCATGAGCTCTAAAAGTTAACAGATTGATTTTGACTTGTCTCAAACTGAGCTCTTAGGCATGGAGATAGTCAAGTGAGAGTGGTGCCCTTCTTAAAGTAAATTTGGACCATCAGCTGAAGTTGTTTGTATCCATACACACTGCCATTTTGCATTGATCAAGATCTTGGTAAAGCGTTTCCAGAGGAATGTGGAATGACTGTGAAGTTCAAGTACAAGGTTGATAGAAACACTTTAAGATGCATCACTAATTATTTATACCCTTTTGGTCACAGGGAGCATGACTCATCTCCCTTGTTAGTTTACTTCATGTCATTCCTTTTAAATGCAATGTTAGAGTAAAAAGATTCTTTTCACCCTGAAAAATTAAAATCTACCTTTATCTTGTTCTCCTAATTACGACATCCAAGTTGATGTGAGAATAAACTCGAGCAATATTTTTGTTCAACTCCTTAGTTGTTGGGGTTTAAACACAGTAAGATGACTTTCTGTGGAAGAACCTGTTATCTGACCCTATGGCTGTGAACAACGACACCTGGATTGAACAAGATGCAAGAAGTTTACCCTCCCATTGAGATGTCTGGATTCTTTAACCCCTCTTAACTCACTCCCCTAAAGAGATAAGACTTCCTGAGCAGTTTGAATCCACATACCAGCTGGGTTACTACCATAGTGTTAGATGTATTGTTCAAACAAGAGTTAAAAAATTTGGGGGGGACAGGGGGAGGAAAGGCTTGCATTCTTTAAGCCAGAAGTAGGAAAAAATAGTTTGACCAACTCTTGGTTTTAATGGTGTCCTATTTTGAACATTGCAGGCAGCCCAGCAGAAAAGAAGGCAGAACCCCCTCCAAGCAAGCCCACCATTGCCAAAGCAGGATTGGCTATCATTAAAGATTGTTGTGGGGCCACACAATGCAACATCATGTAGCTCTGGGCTCTCTACCATGTTTGTCTCTTCAAATGTTTTAATTGAATGAAACTGTAGGGTGAGGGGAACTAACAGCATCCTGCTAACAGAATCAAGAGCAACTGGCACAACAGTAATATATGGAATGTACAATGGCAGTTTCTTCACTGTTGCATGGATCACTCAACACGCATGCCTAAAAACAAAAGAAATCTATATAGTGGCTGTCCAGTGACCAGAAGAGATCTGTAGTAGAATCAAGAAGACCACCCCAGTGATAAAAGTGAATGAAAAGATGGGTATATTTCATCCAGTAAGGTGTAAAACAGCAATTTTAATAGGCCATCACTTTGTAAGAATTTGTTGTACGCTTCCCCCCCCTTGACAAACAGCACTCAAAAATTGCTGAAATATCCCATTTTGGCTACTTTTCAAAACAAAAGCCACAAGTACTATATACAGCATTGCTACAACGAATAGATGAAAACTTCAGGATAACTGATGTTGCATACAAAATACTTAGCAAACTAGTGTGATGTTCAACTACTTTGCTGTGGAGTTTCACTTCCAATTCTTCCTAAAGAATGAGCATCAGTGACAAGGATGCTGCAAGTAGAGATAGATTTTTTTATATCCCATATGATTTCTGAATTACTCAAGTCAAATGAATATTGCTTGCACCAGGGAAAGTGAATCTCTGGTAAACCTTTAGCAAGCACAGATACAGTAATCTGCAAATAGGTGATGTAATCCAAAGCTGTGTCATTTCTTTTAGTTCTCCACCTCACATGGAAGTTAGAAATATTCACCCAGAGAGCTTTGTCCACTGCTAGAAGTTACATGCAGTATGAGATTTGTAGGTTGCTGGGAGGAGAGCGGAAGACAAACAGTATTTAATTAATATTTAAACAATGCTTGAAACAACTATTAATTGCATATTCCATAAGAAATATAAACTATCAAGCATAGGAAGACACTAGCCACCCAAGACAAATTGGCCACAAGACAAACATACAAATACAGAAGTAGACTATTTGTGGTAGGAAGATCACATTCTACATAAAATGGGTTTAAAATTAAGAGAAATGCAGAAAGACTTATCTGTGTTTCACCATTGTGTTTCTGGTCTCTATGCAGATTAAGCCTTGTGGAATCTAATATCTTTATATTAGCTGTCAGTAGCTGGTTTGTCTGTGTGACGGTATTCCATATAAACGTACTGTGATAGGTGTAAATAGTAAAATAAATGTACATGGATCTAATGTGAAAATCTCAGGCTTAGAAATAGCAAACAGATAGCAAAAAGTTCCTAAAATAAAGTTTTTCAAGAGGAACTTCAATTTTGTGAAGCCAGCTAAGTGTGTAGTTATATACAAAGGAACCACATTTATAGGAAATGAGAAAAAAATTAACAGCAGTTACCCAAAAAGGATAAACAGTAATATTTTTTAGAGAGAGAAAGTATCTTATTAAGGTTCAAGGAGAGAGACACCATCTAAAGTAACTCAGATTATTCTTGTACAAATAAAACCTAATCCATAGCATCAGACTGATTTGATGAAGAACATTTACATTTCCAGAATAATTTGTTTCACTATTGCAGGCTCACTTGATACAAAGAACGTATGTCACTAAGTTCCTTAAGGTTTAAGGATCAAGGAGGAAAAAAAAAAAATTACAAAAGGTTTCCACTACAACATGAAGCACTTTAATTACTTTAACCAAAGACACAGGAAAGAGAACAAAACATATCCAAAGGCTGAATAGTCATATATAGTTATTGCATCCTTGTTGATACATGTAACAGCACATTAAGCTCTGTAGCTGTTAGTATCTACTGTATCTGGTATGGGTTGGACTCTGTATAGCACCTGTGTACATTAACAGTTATGGGGAAAACTGCTTTTAAGGGAGAATACACACTGGAGGGGAAGAAATACCCACTGGCTTCTGTAAAATTCAACAGCCTCTTAAATTTGCTGGTACCCAATTAAGACATCAGGAATTATCAGTATCTTAAGACAAGAGGCAGATGTTCAGTGCCATTAACAAAGCAAATGGAAATTAGCAAAAAAACTTGTAGTGAAGCACCAAACTTAAAACCTTTGGAGGATCAACCGTTACAACCAAGTACTGTGAATGCTGGTAAAGGGTCCCAAAGAAGGACTTGGCACACAGTTTTTGTAAGGCAAAAGGTGAGTTATGCACATTAGTGTTTAAACCAGGCTGTGCTGATGACTGGGGTGATCCCTGCATGCTGCACAGAACCTGTAGTCCCTTGGGAAGAAAAGTAAAATCGATGGAATGTAGGTTTGTGTGAAAAAATTTCATTAATGGGAAACAGAGCTAGACATTTCTGGGATGCAACACTCCTGACTAGGCTACAGAGTCCCCTCCTTTAATTAAAATGAGGAAGAGAAAACAGCAGGTGTGAATATGTAATATTAATATACAGTTAGCACTGGTAGCCAATGCCCCAAAGGGACTTGAACTACAGCAGTATTAATGAGAGTAAACTTCATTTTCAGAAGTTCTAGCTTGGCTCAGCTAAAAAGTTTTCTTTGTGTGAGTTTGTTTTGGTTTTATTTAGCAAATGCTTCAGTTCTGTTTTTATTTTTGGGTGGGTTTGAACAGCTTGCCTGCAGTGCACCAGTGGTTCCATTAGAAGGGGGTCAGTGATGCTGCTTAGCAATAAAGTCCTGGGTTTTTTAGACTGTGAGGTCAGATTCTCAACTGTGTTCAACACTGGCTTACAGTGTTGTCCATCCAGAACACAGGAGAGCCCTAATGGGTTACTTCGAACATAATGATTGTAATTAAACAAGTTAAACTTAGGAAGGAATTAAGTGTGCAAAAATCTTGGTCCTTGTTTTTAAAAATCAGACTAAACCAGTGAGTATTCCCAAGCACCATAAGGGGCTTTGTGACTTCCACAATCCTATGAACATAGCACATTATGCAATCCCCACATGTAAAATCAGCAGAAAACATCAGACAGGTATCTTCAGATGACTACATTGAGTAACTGGCAGCATTTCAGAGCCGATTTTCAGATACCTGTTGCTGTCTGCAAAGGAGGACATCGGTTGACTGAGGCACCCAAAATCTCTCCTGGAAATCCTGGCTGTTTATCACTTCAGAAAGAAGGCAAGGCATCAGAAAAAAAAAATTAAGGTGGATTTGACACACTATTTCCTCTATGAACTGGTAAACATGGCTGTATTCAGGAAACAATCTTGGTCTACTGAGAAAAAAAAAGTGCTGAAGTGCTATTTGTACTTATCATCAATTCTACCAGCAAATGGTTCTCCTGTACCTTGCCCTAGGCCTACTGAATCTCTTCAGCAAAGTTAAACATATTTCCAAATAAACTAAGCTGCTGTGTTATACTAAATACGTGTTTCTTCCTGTTACTGAAGGAAATAAGCGGTTGTGGAATAGAGTGGGATGCACTTACTGTGCTGCTATACTTTTAAAAAAGAATAGGATTATTATTCTGCAAGAAAGGAATAATTTGAGAAGTTATAAAAATAAAGGATTTTAACTCGCTAAAAAAAAAAAACCCCAACAGTTTCTCCTCCTATGACACTCCACAAATGGAAATCACCAAAAAAGCCAAGCTCATTATGCTCCTAGATGACTTTGAAACCTCACTACAGCCAGAGCACTGCACAGATTAGAAGACAGTTCCAAGCCCTACATTGAGAAGATGAAGGTCCCAATGTACTTGAGTATCAAAAGCATTGCCAAACCAGAAGGGCTTAAAAAAAATTTAAAAAGCCAAACAAACAAACAACAACAAAAAAAAATCAGCACTGTCTGGTCTGCTCACCAGAGTGGTTTTACAGATGCTACCTGAAGTGTAGGGCTGTGGAGATCTCAGGGACAAGAGATTACATGACCAGATACAGGGAATGAGAGTGCATCTAGGGGTGGATCTCACATTGCTGCTTTGCTCTTATTGCCCCAACCTTGCTCCTGTGGGAAGCAAACACAATGAAATAAAAATCTGTATTAACAAAGTTTTGCTATTGAGAGTCAGCTAAGGAATAGCTAGCAGCAATAGTATTATACCACCTGAACAAGAAGTGTGGAGGACAACTTTCTCTCCTCCCCATCTCCCAGAATAAAGTAATTCAGCTCAACAGAAAGCTTTAAACATAACCCTGCAGCCAGCTCAGGAATACCAAGTCAAAAAATCAGCAATACACAGGAGAGAGACTACATCATCCAGACTTTCTCTGCTTAACTGTACCTCGGTGACAAGTTACCAGTGTCTTGTTAACCAAGACACAGTTAACAAGAGTTAACAAGAACTTTCATAAGTATACCCACTCCACTCTCCAGAAAGAATAGTACTTTTCCTAAAAAACAGTATTAAGTTGCATTTGACTGGAGGCTGAAATGTGAGGCTGCAAAAGGTAACTAGGGCATGCTTTCATCTTTGTGGCTAGTCACCATAAGTTCATGTGTGATTCAGGCTTTGTCACACTTTGTCTTCCTACACAGGCATAAGAGCATTTTTTCACTTGCAACTAAGCAGATGGTTAAGGAGAACAGTTTTCCCAGTATTCTGTGCAGCTTGATCTCAAACCATGCCACTTAGAACTAAAACATTTACAGCAGACTGAAATCAACTACCTCAAATTACGAGTTTATTTCTACACAAGATGTGTAGAATACACATATTCTACCCATATCCTTATCCATAATCCCTGCCTTTGAAGCAGTTAAAATCTTCACTGGCATTTCAGAGGCAGCTCTTGGAAAGTAAGAGTTTGACTACTGGCTCCAAAACCGAAGAGATCTCAGACTTCTTTTACAGTTAAGAGTGAATTAAAATTCTAGCTGAGAATGAATAGAGAACCTCCGAGTTGGACTCACTGGTAAACAATTACCACAGAAAATGTTTCTGGTCATGAAGGAGAGTATCTTTCTTATTAGAAAGGAATTTGAAGGAATCAAGTTCAAAATTTTTTCAATAAACATGATGTTTCTCTTACAGTAGAAAGATAACCACAAACTCATTACACAGACAACAACCCAGATAATATGTTTTCTGCAGAATAGTCTTCCAAGATGTGCAAATAAACCAAGTTACTCTGTGTGGTTTGCTCCTACCTAAAACAATGGAAAATTTCTTGGTACTCCAATATATACGGTAATGTCAACATGTGAAAAATCAAGCACCAGCAGGTCACCACGAACCTCTCACATTTCAGGGGCAGGCTGAAGAACAACAAAACAATTTGTCTTCTGTTTTGACCTTGAAGAAAGGGCAGCTCCCTTTCCTATTCCAGACCCAGCATATATTCCCAAGCAGCTCAGAGTCCAAGCCACTCTTCCATAGTCATATGTTACATGAACACAGTCCTACTCTGCCCCAGCATAAATGCTACTGTTGTTATCAAGGTGCATCTTGTTCCACATAATCCCATCAATCCTGTAAACAGCCAGCCAAGCACGCTGCTTTAGAACAGGAGTGTATCATAAAAACATTAAGGTCCAAAACTTACTCCTTCCTCCATATGGATACAACACTTAACACAGGATCTTGAGAAGACCTCAGTATCTAGACCTGGATCCAGACAGCCTAGGCAACAACTTAGTCTCAGAGATGAATAAGGAAGTGTCTAACAGTAGCATTTCCCTTACGTTTAAGCTTGTATCCTTCACAGCATTATTAGTTTAACTAGAGGCAGTTTTCTGCAGTAATACTTCATGTGAGGTTAACGAATTGTGGTAAGACACCAAGAGATGTTTAAACTGATACCTAAAAAGTAAACCTCATCAGCTACAGAAATCAGTGGATTATAGTAAGCTGGATGTTGTAAAGAATTAAGACTTTCAAACCTACTTTGACATGCTTTAGACAGATTCATGCCAGCAGGTAATACAGCTAAACAGAGAACTTCCAATTTAGGATTTTCAAGTTACAAGGATAGAGAGCTCATGCACCACAACAAGCTACAAATGATAGTGGCAGTGCATTTAACTATTTCTGTCTCCACTTACCAAAAACATCAGAAATTCCATTGACTAGAGGTATGTGCTTGGGTTTCCTAACAAACAGATCCTAAGAAATCCACTGAATGGGCCCTTCAAGCCAACTACACACGATGGGATTTGAAATGCAGAAAAAAGTTTTTCTTTATGACAGTACTAGTATTGAAGCTTTTGTAAACACACCTATATGCTATTACTATTTGCTTGTGCACCTTCAGGCCAGAAAACCCCTCCAATGACCTAGCTTTGTTTCACTGGACAATCAAAGCTGCTCTAATAAAACACCACAAATGCAAAAGCTCCTTAGTTACTTGACAACACAGAAGACTGTCACCGTAACATTATCTTCTGTAACTAGCACAGAAGAAACCTAACTGATGAAGTCTTACAGCCCACAATCAACTTACATTGAGCAAATGCAGGTCTATGGAGAAAATATATCCAGGGCACAAGATTGAGTGAACTGCAACTGCCACAGGCACTGCTGAACACACTCCTGAAGCATGAGACAGTGGTGTCTTTATTAGAAAAATCAGAAACAAACCACAAGAAAGCAGCAGAGCAATCTTTACCTCAATTTACAACTGCTTATTTTAAAACTAAGTCATTGTGGTTTAACCCCAGCCAGCAACTAAGCACGACACAGCCGCTCATTCACTTCCCCTCCCACCCCGTGGGATGGGGGAGAAAATCGGGAAAAGAAGTAAAACTCGTGGGTTGAGATAAGAACAGTTTAATAGAACAGAAAAGAAGAAACTAATAATGATAATGGTAACACTAATAAAATGACAACAGTAATAATAAAAGGTTTGGAACGTACAAATGATGCACAACGCAATTGCTCACCACCCGCCGACCAACACCCAGTTAGTCCCCCAGCAGTGATCCCCCCCACTCCCACTCCCCTGGTTTATATACTACATGTGACATCACATGGTGTGAAATACCCCGTTGGCCACTTTGGGTCAGCTGCCCTGGCTTTCTTGCTGGTTGGGCATCAGAAGCTGAAAAATCCTTGACTTTAGTCTAAACATTACTTAGCAACAGCTGAAAACATCAGTGTGCTATCAACATTCTTCTCATACCCAAAGCAAAAAACATAGCACTATACCAGCTACTAGGAAGACAATTAACTCTATCCAAGCTGAAACCAGGACACAAGTGTATCAACTGAATGAAAGATTCAACTCACTCCTGGTGTTATAATATGATTGAAGTAACTAGGGAGCTGCTAAGGTCCTGTGTACAGCCCCCATCAGTTAATATTTAAAATAGGGAAACAATAACTAGGTATGATTTAGGGTTTAGGAACTAACCACTAGACAATGGGGCTCTGTAAATAAGTAGGATGTTTATGTCAGAAAAGGTAATGGATTGTGGTCTGGTCAAACCTTGGAGAACCAGTTGGAACTGCCAAGATTAGGGAAGAAGTAGGTAAAAGGCAATTCCTACAAGGGGACATTGCAATCACTGACTCATTGACAACCTAACTCAAGACAACAAAGGAAGACGACAGTCTGCCCATTAGTTTACATGAGGGGCGAAGAAGAAAGAACCAATCATTAAGAAAAATAACAACAAATATGTATTAGTTAAGTGTATAAATGTGAGAATTTTTAAGACAAGGGTGTGCTGTCTTGAGACAGGCACCCATTCATGCACATCAATGAAATTAATTTGACAATACCTCGACTCAGTGTTATTGGCTTGCACACTGGGTAAGTGAACCCCGTTTAGTGGGACAACACTGGGGATCATGAACATGACTATAGATTTGAAATTATAATAATCCACTTGTTTCTCAGGCAAGTTCATTGTCGTGGTTTAACCCCAGCCAGCAACTAAGCACCACGCAGCCGCTCACTCACTCCCCCCCCCCCCCCAGTGGGATGGGGGAGAAAAATCAGGAAAAGAAGTAAAACTCCTGGGTTGAGATAAGAACGGTTTAATAGAACAGAAAAGAAGAAACTAATAATGATAATGATAACACTAATAAAATGACAGCAGTAGTAATAAAAGGATTGAAATGTACAAATGATGCGCAGGGCAATTGCTCACCACCCGCCGACCGACACCCAGCCAGTCCCCCAGCGGCGAATCCCTGCCCCCCCCTTCCCAGTTCCTAAACTAGATGGGACGTCACATGGTATGGAATACACCGTTGGCCAGTTTGGGTCAGGTGCCCTGGCTGGGCATGCGAAGCTGAAAAATCCTTGACTATAGTCTAAACACTACTGAGCAACAACTGAAAACATCAGTGTTATCAGCATTCTTCACATACTGAACTCAAAACATAGCACTGTACCAGCTACTAGGAAGACAGTTAACTCTATCCCAGCTGAAACCAGGACATTCATGCTCTTAGATAGTGACTGATATCCAAGAGAACTCACACAAGTACATCTTCCCTGCAGGCAAACAAGTCACAGGTTCTTTCCTGCAAACACCCTCCCTTTCAGGATCTGAGGTAGCATCTTGAGTAAGACCACCCTGTCTCATTAATAAGCAGCTCATTGTGCTCCAAGAGCCTCTGTACCAAGACTGTACCCAACCGCAACCAGATTCTACACAAGTGTAATGTATCAAAAGGTTTTAGCAGGAGATTTACCTTTAAGAGATCATATACACACCTGAAGAAAGTTAAGAAGTAGAAATACCTGTCCTTGGAAAGCAATGGTCAAGTCCAGAGTCAAACTGAGGGTGAGTGTTCTTGGTGACACTGCAGTCTGGAAGAACACCACTGCAGCTCCCTCAACATCACTGGCAAGTGCCTCCATGCGGAGACAGTAATGGAGCTCACCCTGCATTCCTGGTGTCCTTTACCATCCACCAAAACATGCGCTGGGCCCAGGATACCTGGAACCTGGTAAGACAGTTGCCATCAGGATTTCAGAGCTGGAACATCTGTGAGAACTCCACCCATGCCCACAGTGGTCACTGCAGCACACAGAGCTCCAGCACTAGGAACACCTAAGTGACCAGGCCTTGTCTCATGCTGCTCCCAGCCTGTTTGGTAAGGCTGCACAGAACAGACCTGCAGGGTCTATGTCAGAGCTAATGAAATAATTGCTGGCCTGTTGAGCACTCCATTTTATGGCTTGGGCTGCTACCAAAAATTGCTTCAGGTAAATTGCAGAGTAGTTTAAGAAAATTCAAAACCAGCAGAGATGACTGCAGCTAATTCCAAGTTTCTTGGAGCCAATTATCCATCTCATCTACACTGACAAAGTTGTTTGTTGCTTTTTTTTTTTCTTACCAGTAGACTTCATCACACAAAATGGATTTCCTGGCAGAATACCATTTTTATTACTTGTGAATCCAATAGCTGAAAGACTGACTTGAGACTTGTGCCTGCAGCATAACATATAATAGCACTTTGACAGCCATGTACCATCTGACCTGCTGGAATGCCTGAGGCTTTATTATGTCCTGTATCCCAGCACCACTGAGTAAGGCTGTAGGCAAGTCAGCTCAGCATTACTGTATGTGCCATATACTAAGTAGAACAGCTTCTGGCAGTAATACAAGTTCCAAATCTCAAGGTGAAATGAATAAATGTCAACTCAAAATAAGCCTGCAACAGCTGATGTTTCTCACCATCTTTCATCCTGAATTGCTACAAACTTATTTGTGGCACAATGTCACAGCTCAAAAATTGCTTTGCTTTTGAGCTGGTAAACGCTGCTCTACAGCCTCCTTAGGCATACAAAGTTGGATTATAATCACTCCAAAACCCTGTTTGGCACAGATACTTTTTAAAGGAAATATTTTGAAGGCTTTTGCTTTAGGGCTGTCAAGCTCAACTGATTATAATAAGAGATAGTTTCCAAAGACATCACCTGTATCATCACGAGCAAAAGGAACACTCCAATTTCCACAGTTTGTCTTGGGACTAAAAGCAGTCCCTTATAACACAAAATACAGAGCTAAGCACCACAAGTATATGTGGCGACTGAATTAAGCGCTCAAGCTATCTGTACAAGATTCCATTTATTTCACAAAATAATCAAACTTATATATGTTTCAACAAGGATCCAGAAAGAACTAACGGCATACAGCCAATATTACTAACACAGGAGCACATATCTGGCTCAGCTGGGACGTTTGCCAGTCCTCAGAACACTTAAAGATAAAAACATTCCATACATATACTCATGACTGTCTTCAGCCACATCTTCCCAGGTGTACACCAGGCCATCCTCCAACCTGACCTTGTAAAACTAGTTCTTCAAAGGCTTGGCAAACATGCAGCACAACAAATTCTAACATTCATTCTTGAAAACAAATGCCAGGTGTTCCAAGCTGCTCCCACAGTACAGACTGGATGCTTTTATACCTTGTCTGTACCTACACAGGAGATCTGTAAAAGCAGGAAGATCATCTTGGTGCAGGAATACCTTACTCAAGTTTTCAGGTGGCAAACTGTCTTAGTGAGGGCAGGGAATTTCTGTATCAGTCATCTTGCTACTGCACTGTTACTCTTCCTGCAGGCATTACCTATGCTTTGGACAAAGTCCAGGGTATCTTGAAATCCTGCAGGATATGGATCCTTCAAGGTACTGACCACAGGCTTTTAGAGATATCATTTTCAGGAAGTTTTCGTATTCCTTCCCTAATCCATTTATGATTATTTCATCCTAGCTCTCTCTCCTCTGAGAGCATCCTGGAAGTCTCCACATACTTGTCATATTCCACCCTCACATTCCCCTCCCACACCTTTAAAAAAAACACAACAGAAAATATGAAAGCAATCTCTGGTTACAGGGTTATCATGTGAACGGTTCCTCTCTCTCCCTTCACACAACTTTATTACTTTTCTCTGAATTCCCTTCACATATTAAATGTTTATCCTACTCTTCAGGTAAAATTAAATTACTTGCCTGCAGTCTGATAAGGTGTTTAGGTCTCAGTGCATAATATCCATACTATCCTCTTGATCCCAAGTCTGTTGTCAACATCCTTCAGTCATCATTTAAGAATCCTGTCCTAATAGCTTGAGTTTAAATTTGAGATGTCTTCAAATGCACCAATCTGCACCGCAAAGAACTCTCCCTTTAAGTGCAACCAGCATGGTCAGGCTTCTTCTATCAAGCTTGTCACTACTTATAGCCAAACTGTTTAAATGCTTAGGGAAAACAAATGCAACACTGTCAGTGGCAATTAGCCAAAAGAGAAAAAACCCAAACAAAATCTCTTTCTTAGGTATTCTACATACAAGAGCACAAAGGATTAGATAAGACTAGTGGAGCATCTAAAAAAGGCCTTAAAGCTGATCTATCCTAGAGAAGCCTTTTTTACTCTACAGAAAATGCTCAGAAACAATACCTTGAAGCAGCATCCCAGAAATTTATTGTAAAATAGCATTCTCTATTTATATCAGTCTGCTTCCTGTAGCATGTGTATAACACTACAAACCATTTTAGTCACTTGAATTAAGATTTTTTTTTTCCAATTTTCTTCATCTATGTAATATTAAACATAAAACAGTCCATACGAGAAGGAATACTATGTTAAAAGTAGTGCATGCTGGAAGAGTAGCAACATCGTACCTTATCCTCTGAACAAATACCAGCTAAAATGTGGGAAAATATCCAAAGATCTCTTGGGTATCTCAATTGTTCCATAGCATATATCCACTGTAAGACATCACACTATACATTAATAAAATGTTGACTTTAATGTACATCAGCATCTGACTTTCTATGGCCACACAGACTGAACAGGTATCAAGGTCAAGCTTTGAATGGGAAATCACTTAAAGCCAAGGTTTGCAAACTAGTTTTCAAATGCACAAAAGAGATTAAATATTCAAATTGCAAAAAGGTTAGCTGCAAAGACACTTAACACATTTCAAGTGTCAGAGGCAAGAAATTAAGTGACAAGATTAAAAGGAAGGGTTACTCCGACAGACTGATAAGCAGGCTTCACTGATAACACTCAGCTCTTTACAGAAACATGAGCAACTGAAAACTATCTAAGCAAATCAAGGCCATGTTTTTTCCTCCAAGCAGTCAGTTTTTCTCTCCATACCAGTCCTGAGACTGTCTAGAATACACAAAGCAATCTGTCCTTTGTGGCCAAAATCAAAGTCCTCAGCCTATTCTATAGAAAGATTGCTTGCTTTCTTACTCTTTCACACCCAAAAGCTTTGCTTTGTCCAAAGGAAAAGCCCTTTGTCAGCTCCTCTGTTCAGAAACTTCAAAGGTTAAGAAACAGCCTTATGTTCTTAGTCATGCTTCCTATTAAGTATTAGTCCACATTACACCTGAAACATCAACTAAGTCACTTCCCTAATGCCCTTCTCTGGCATTATGCCCAAGTCTCCTTGTTGTGCTTTTTTTTTTTAATTAGTTAATAGAAATAGGAGTTAAACCATAGTTCACCATGCAATTACACTCTGTCCTGTTACATTATGGGAGACAAAACAAGCCATATTAATTTTAGAAAAAAAAACAAAGTTATTTCTATTATGACTTTTAAAAGCTTTTTCTAATAGAAACAGATGGTTTAACATCAAATGAGAATGAAAGAAGTGGGAATGTTTCCAGCATGATAACAAGAGAACAATTAAAATCAAACTCACCTTTTGAAGGTAACCATATACCAGGTGGTACAAGGGATTTTACTCATGCATACTTAAAATATTCCTAACTACTGAGAGAACAAAATTAGAGCAGTGATTATACAGTTTGTGGTATTGGTTAAGAGGCTATAAAATGGTTTTTATAAATTGCCTGCCCCTCCTTTTAAAGGGCGATATTTATTACACTATTTATGGAGAGTTTCCTGCTAAATAATTTGTTTAGGTAGTAACTTCAAAATTGTTTACTGAACAAGTACTCTGCAAGGTCAAGTGAACACTTACCTGAAGCAGGCCTGACATTTACTCTAGCAGACTGTTCCACTTAACAGTTCCATTAAGTAAGAATATGTAATAAGACCACAAAAAAAAGAGAAAGTCAGGAGCAGCTCATCCAGCTCTTTTATCCATAAAGCTATGAAATGACAGCAGTCCAATTTAGTTGCAGATTTTTTTAATTATTTTGTTAGATTCTGAAGTAAAGTTCAAAGCACTCTAGTGAAGCTGCAAAGTAACTTGCTTGCCAGACTTGTAGTTCCTGGATAATTACTATCTTCAGCAAGCTGGAAAACAAGGCTATTGTAACTGAAAAGTGACCTATTAACTTTATTGCTCAGTAAACACTCCATATGACATTATTCACATTAATTTTAACATTTCAAAGTGAGACTAAAACTCAGGACGAACACCTTACTTCCACCCGTTGCATTTACGCTCCTACAGTTTCCTTCTAAAATAAACTCTAAACATTAAGTTGTATGAAGAGCAGTAAGAGATACTGAGTACAACTGCTAACAGCTGAATTGCAAAAATTGGGAAAACCCTCATTTTCCAGAATAGCAGGTTGTGGATTTATGGTGTTTCTTTTGTCTTCACTAAATCCCAAATTTTAGCTCTCTGCTCTGTCTGGATAATTGAACTGAATGTGACACAGCAAGTTAAGGATTCTAGAACACGGGTTTTTTTCAGGTCTTCAGACAAGGACAAGATTTATGCTTGCTTGAAAATTTTATTGACACAACTGTTTGGTCCCAACACACAAAACAGCACTTGAGCCACAAAAGAAAGTGTCCAAACAAAGTAGACAGCTAAGAAAAGAATTTTTTCTTCTCCCTCCCATTCCAAGAAAAAGATAGTGCATCAATTGAGGGCTTCAGTGAATTTTTTTTTAAACAGACATGAATCTGAAGTTGTACATTTAATTGTTAAATTAAAGAATTTAATGGTTGCAATGCTTTTAAATCTGTAAGTCACATCATTCATTTAACCCTTTGGATAAAAAAATATATTGCAATTCAATTAGCTATTTTGTTACACTATGAACACAACTTCTCAAAAGTATTATTCTATTACTTTCAAACAGCGATTTCATCAGAATCACACATGAATCCAGAAAAGATATGCTGACCTCCATAAATGGTATAATCACCACACTCACTTTGACAAATACCATGTTTTCCTCTGAAGCAAAAACCTGGTTTTCTTTAGTACTCCAGATGACTTGTAGCTGCATCTCAACAATGTAATTTCAGGTTGGTCTTTTTTCCAAATGCATGCTCTTCTGAAACAAAGATCTAGACTGATAAGTGTTAACCTTATCAAACTTAAGGTGAAAGCAGATGTTCTTGCATTTAACTCACTAAAAGCATTCCAAGAAAGCTTACTTCTAAATTTCTCTTTCTATAGCAGTATGTCTGTAGATGTTTACTAAGGACTCAAAATACTGTGCCATAATGCTCAGAAAAACTTCCAAGTGTTTCTCTGCATTCACAATGGCTATAAGTTCACTATTGGTAATACTTGCCTAAATTTAAAAGATTTTATAACAAAATCTGGCTAGTAAAATTCTGTCTATAGCCATTATTCAGTAGCATTTCCTGTTGCTGGCTGAGAAGTTAGAGCCCATGTTCCATCTCTTGTACTTTACAGTAGAATCCACCTAAAAAATATTCAGTTGGCCAGTGGAAAACCTCTAGTATATGTTCTTTCAATACTACAAGCAATTTATTTGCTGCCTGGCAAATACAACCCATTGTAAATGCCACGGTTACCCAGAATGGGTATAAAGTCTCATACACTGGACATTTCTGCTACCTAGAGTTAAGGTCATCCACTGACTTAACCTCTCTTCCAAAGCTGGCCCTTTCAAAAGCCAACACAAGGTACCACAAATTGAAAAAAGCTTCCAACACTAGGAGTAAGTTTTAGAATAAAAACAGACACAGCTAAAAGACAGCATATCAAAGAATAAGCCTCCCATTTACTGAACATGCATAAAAACAGAAAACAAGGTTAAGCTGAACAACCTTAGCACTTCCACATGTAATTAGAACTGTCCTTACAGGTGGAAATAGCATCAATACCTTCCATCACAAAACATTTTAATAAGATCTGCTCCATTATCTGTAATTTATGCATTAAATGCATATTTCAGAAATATCAGAACCTTCCTAACTTCGTTTCTAGACACAGTAAAATGTGTGTGTCTGTATCTTAAACTCATGACACCAAGACAGTCTTTTCCTTAACCGAATCCATGCCCAACTGGAACTAAATATAAAAGGGAAGCTTAAAGCATGAATGTCCTAGAAAGCTCCTAAATGGAACTGAAAGCTACAGAAAACATTTAAAACAAGTTTTACAAAAAATCCACATAATCTTCTACAGACATCTTTAGACAAAAGAATTTCCAATGCAGTTACAAGTCATCTGAAAGGTCAGAGAACAAGTTTCTCGTCTGGAGTACAATCAACTCCCTCACTCTTCTCATTTCAGGTCAGCAAGTTAAATTTCTCAACAGGCTTTTGAAAGACAGATCATGCATTTTATTAATACTGTCTGAAACAATACCAGTAAGCAACAGCCTATAGAATACAATATGCTACATGTATGATTACACCACCAACGAGGCTTAAAGAAAATAAAAATCTGTTCCATTTTTGTTGAATTAATATTTTGCTTTTACTGAACACACATTTATGAAAAACTGTGAAATTTAAGAATAATTTAACGAATGCCAGAATTTTTTTCAAAATTATAGAAAAAATCTGCTCTGCTAACAGCTGTGTTCAGTGTAAAAGGAACAAAATCTTCACAGAATACATTAAATACAAATTAATTCTTCTAGGCCTTTCATTAAAATACATAAGGGCTAGCAAATAGCTTTACTTTGTGCAGAGTCCATAGGTACTTGTCATTCACACTAAAAAGAAAGAGTTAAAGCTTGGTTGCAGGTGCAAGTGAAAAGTTTGCTGCCAATTTCACCTTGTTTTTGTGTTGCTTTTTGGCTGGGCTGTCCATTGCTTCCTTGTTTAGTTGGGTTTCAGAGGACTGACAGGGAGACACTGAAGCATTCTCTGTGGTGTTAGATACCACAGAACCAGAGGTCAACTTTTCTTGAGCTGTGGTAACAATTCTTTGTTTTTCTTCTTCTGTTAAAATCATTATCTCTAAAATAAATAAGACAACTCAATTTATTGATGCTCTGTTCTTGAAAAATAAAGAATGTTTCTCTGATAATAGGCCACAAAATATTTAAAAAGAACTTGTCAGCCTGATTTGAAGCCAGAAGATGTGTCATGTTCACCTCTGCAGCTGATGTGATGTTTGCTTCTGGCTCTGTCTGCATCATGTACTATTTAGAAAGTTTAATTTATTTCTCACACATTAAAGTCTCACAGTGCTCAGAAAAGCACTACGAAATTAGTGTGGTGAAAAGGTTGCTGCAGGTTAGCAAAACGCAGTTTTAGTGGTAGATAAGGTCCCTATAAAATTCACCCCAGAGAATCACAGTAGGGTACTTACAATGAGTACTCAAGAGTTTCTGATGGAAGCCACATGCATTGCCAACGCATCCCCTTGTGTGATATATATACATATGTATGTATTTAAATGGAACTTTACAGAATCAATGATTTGATGCTTTATTTTCCAAATCGTATGAGTTATCATGCATAAGTAATACAACATAGGCAAGCAAACTCTTACCAGAGAGAGGGGCAGGGCGTTCCTCAAACTGAATGAGGTCTGCAGACTCAAGAACCACTGGATCGGGTCTCAGTTGCGGAGATGGTAGGCAGGAAGGAACTGGCTCACACAAGAGGTCAATGGGAGATGTATTTGTGAGGCAAAGAAGTTCTTGCTCAGTTTGATTAGAAACTACAAAAATAAGGGAACATCTTTCAGAGTATCTGTAAGCTGTGAATGCATCACTATTTCAGAGTTAGTAAACTTAAAATCTTCAGATGTGATTCTGAGGATTTGAGAGCTATGCCATATCTGAAATACTATTATCCAATTAATTAATGCTAACTAACCTCAAATTCATTCAGGAGCTACTTTGCTGGATCAAGAGCATCTAACTAATTACAATGCAGCACAAAAAGCAATAGTATGTTAAACCTATTGCTTGCCTAAGTAAATATAGCCCTACAGTAAAATCTGGTATTTGCCAAACTTGAGTAACAGAAGAAGAGCTGTGGAAACAAAGTCCTACAGGAACAGTGTTTAACAGAGAAGGGCCAGTTACCAGACAACTCCCCTGCAGACATACCAATATCTTATCAACTATTTAGGTACCACCTAACACATTTACATGTGAAAATTAAGCTGCAAGTTTCAAAATCAAGTGAATTTCCCTTATTAAAAGGCATAAGCCTAGATTTCTGAAATAACTCAAGAACCATTCCCCAAGTTCTCCAACCTGCAGGTGGTAAAGAATTGGAGACCACAGCGAGATATGAACTATGAGGTCACCCTTTCCCCATTATTTTTATCTGGGGACGGACAAACGGGACTGCCATTATTATTTGGAAATAAGTAACAACACAAAATCAACATAAAAACAGCACAAAAGAGCACTACATTCTCATCAGAATACAGGAGACATTCCTAGCTGAAGCTGCTACTGACCATTTTTTCTCATTAGTTTTATGCTTATAGCCTTAAATTTTCACAAAACCTGTGGGAAACAGTAGTCTAGCAGCTATATATGTACTGACAGCTGAGGACAACAGATGCCCTTGTCAAGAGGACACATGGCTAACTATATACTTTGGGAGAAGTTCAACAGCTTTCAAGCCATAAAGCATTTCTACAGAAGTTCAGATTGACTAACTCAAGACAGCTTTCCCCATGCTGCTTTGATTACTCTGCTTGTTTCCCCTAAGATAATAAATTTCTTAAATAATTCAATTTTGCATTACCGTTGTTAGGTGTTCCTAGACTTAATTCCATTGATGAAGTGGATCCTGGGGTCTCCATAATATGTCCATTATTGTCAGCAAGTTGATTTCCATGATCATCCACATGATCAGCAGGGGGGAAACTAGGTGAGCTAAAACGAGCTACAAAAAGGCAAGTTCATTTGGTTTGTTTACTCAAGTCACCTCTTAAAAGAGGAAAAAGGAAACCAAGATACTGCTCAAAATTGAAATAGCTTACTTTTCATATCATTCTTTAGTACCACAATTCTCTTATGGCCATGCCCTTTAATCCAGACCACCTATAGAGAAAAAAGTAGAATTCAACATCAGCACATACTAAGCTCAAAGCCTAAAGAAGCTTATTCACTGCCTTTCATCTAGCCTTGCACTGACATTATTTCTAAAAGTAAACTAAATCATGTTGCTAATTTGTACTACACTACCCAAGAAAAGCTCTGTCTCAAAAGAATTGATGCCAAAGGCAAACTACAGAGCTAGAAAGTATACTAACTATATATTAACAAAATTATATGTTTAAACATGGAGTTGCAAAATTTCATTTTGTCACACTCCAGAAAAATTAATTTACTTAAATAAAACCTTTTAGCCATAAACTGGGTCACAAAATTAGCCTAGAGCACTTAGGACATGTGGATGACAAGATGCCACAAAAAAACTCCACTATGTTGCACTTTTGACAAGGTCCCACAACTCTTCACTCCTAAAACCAATTAATCTACCATGATCAAAATGAAGCTTCAGTACTGTACAGTTGTTCACTCATTCAAGACAGAAATCAATTATGTCACTTGATAAAGATGCCAAGGATGTTTGTGGCTTCACCAGGAACAGTTCTTAAGCAAAATTTGACCAAAACACATTAAAAAAGTATTTTCTTTTTCTTATTACACAATCCAGATTTCTCAGAAGCTATTAAAAATACAACTGGTATAAGCCTCCTTGGAGAAGGTAACTATTCCAGTAATTCAAACCAAGTAACAGAAACCACAATTGTGTAACTATTTTTAATCCATGCAGAAATCTCAATGTAATTGTGCAAAACAATTCTTCACACCTGTGGAATTGCTCCCAAGAGCTCTTCTAAATTATTGCAGCCATATGCTTTAGGTTGCAGCACTTCTCCTGTGTATTTGCTATATGCTAGTGAGAACTCGTGAAGAAAGATCTGCTGATAATGGTAAGTGTGAAGTAAGGACCTTACATTCTTTGCAAACATATACAGATTTGTAAGCTTCACATATTCTTCTGTTGCACCATTGGTAAATACCTATTAGAAAAAGAAGATGAAGAATTGGAGTGCATACTTCCGTATTCTCTAGTCACAATATCTTTTCAGAGTATGAAACGCACCAGAAAGGAAAAAGAGCTTACATACTTCAACCAAGTAAGGCAGACTCTTCAGGAGTTCAGTTAAGGTCATAAATCCATATTCACATGGATTAAGTGAAGTACTGTGGGTTGTTTCATAATGCTGTTTAAGCTGTTCAACAGAGAGAAAGGACGTTCCATCCCAGGACATCAACAAGACTAGCAATTGGGCAGTCAGAGTCCGCAGAGATTTTCTATTTATCAGCTGAATTTGCTTGCCAGACTCTGTGTCAACAACCTAAGAAAATGAATTGGGAATGAAGTTAGGGACAGGGAAGAGATTAATTTATAAATAACTTGTGTGGCTGGGGTTTGTTTGGGCACAGCCATATCTGACATTACATACCAACATCTGATACTCCCGTAGCCAAAACCACACAGGATAAAAAAGCTTATTACATGGAAAAAATTAAATATACAAAAGCAGCGTAGCAGTTTGTCCACATGGTAGACATGATTTTACTCTTTGTTCCAAGCCAGCTGGATCTGACTGAACTCCAGCCTGAACACCAGCTGCTAAAATAACAGAATTGGAGCAACTAAACCAGTATGACCATGTCCATGTGGCTGTAACCCTTCTTTTCCACTAACATGTAAGACCATCTATGTATTTACATTCAGAGTCAAAGCCTCAAACCATAGGTAAAAAAAATTAGGACAATAAAACATTAGGAGACTGATAACTACTACAGTTATCAGGAAATTATTGCTTTTACACAGGTTTAAGTCAGGTGGGAAAAAACAATTTGTAATGTTAAAATAAGTACTATAATACAATCTTTTACTTATTATTTGTTGAGATAAAGTTGAAAGATTGCAAAAGAACAAAGAGAACATCATTGGGATATAGAAGGTACATTTAAAATTCACTTGCAATTCCCCCTGCTCCCAACTTAATGAAATATTGTTTCTATACTACAATACTAAGCACACCAAGACCTGTAATTTGAGACAGGAAATTCCTTAACACAACATTACATACCTTTTAGAGGGATAAACTTCAAAGTTAAAAGATTACCTTTACAACATGGCAAAGTTTCTGCATTAAAGCTGGAACTGAGCTAACATCGAAGTCATGAAGACGCAATGTGTATCCAAATGTTTTACTGTACTCTGTCAGTAAATCAGTCATCATAAGGCAGTTGTCTTTCTGAGACCGCAGCAGTTTAACAAACTGGGCAGCAATTGCTTTGACTTGTTCCACCTCCGTGAGTGTGAGAATTTTCTCGTCCCCACATTCCAATACCTACAAAACAGAAATTACACTTTGTTAAAGTGATTTACCTCATCTGGATGAAAAAAGTACAATCTGCAACTAAAATTCAGTGCTTCCAGACAATCATTTGCTATGTAGCAGGGCCCAGCTACCTCAAAAGATATCCATATAGCAAGCAAAACTATGTAATTTCTCAAATACAACAATAGGCAATTAAATAGCTATTAACCTTTTTCAAAGCAAATTTAACACAACTTTAATGAAACTTAGCTCTAATTTTGATGCATTGAATTTTGTAAGTATAATGCAATTTAGAAAACTTGAATTTGTTAACAAACTTAGCCTGAATGCGTTAAAAAACTTGGACCATTTAACCAAAATAGCTATATCAAAGACTTTAATACAGCTGGCTAACATTAGAGATGCAGAGTTTATAACTCATACTAAAGTTAATGAGAAATATAACCCCAATGAAAGTCACGCACAGATCTCAAAAATGTATTAGTACAGCTTAGGATTTTAGAACTTACAAGTAAGACATCTGGTATGGCTTCAAAGAGCTCAAGTAGTTTTGTAAAACCATAGTAAGCAAGTTTGCACTGACGACCAAAGTGGTGGTGATAAGAAGGAATAAATTTATTGAAGGGCATTCGAAAATGAGGTTGATGGCGCAGTAGGTCTACTACCTCTTTAGAAAATTGTTTGGTTCTTTCAATTTCTTCTTGTGTACGTTCTAAAATTAAAAAACAAAACAAGAGCTAGGTACCAACACACTTATAAAATGGAACAGAATATAGTAAGAAGATACAGTGATTGATTTTCAGCTTAATCGTGTATCACACCAACTCACTATTTTCTTCTACCACTGAAGACCTTTACTAAGCTTACATGTTTAAAGTCCAAAATAATCAGGTGGTCAGCACTTTAGAAGATATTAAATAGCCAAATATGTTGGTACTTTTGCCGTGTGGCAACAACCCACTCTAATCATTCCACAGAAAGTTTAACTACACACAGAAGTAGTAACATTATTTTATGTGTTTTGCCACCTGCTTTCCTGTCTGTTCCATTATAAGTGTTCCTAGAATGAAAAATTCTTTATTCACTAAAAAGTTTATAACTTAGTCATGAAAGGTAGAAACATAATTATAAAAAATTCAAGTCACTCCTACATACTTTAGTTAGTACAGTTTTAAAATAGTAGAAGAACAATTTATTTGGCAACGGTAAAAAAAGTACATGGACATACCTCTTTTGGGAATACAAATTACCATTTCATTGTCTTGCTGTGACAAACAGATGGTTGTATCTGGAATTTCTGATATTATATCAGCCAATTCACACACTCCATACTCAGTAACATCCCAGTCCTTAGAGAAACACCTGGAAGTTTTACACAATTGTGTAATATAAGCATTAATGCATGCTGTGTAGGCAAAAAATTTGTAAGTTGTGACAATAAGCCTCAAATACCAAGAAAATAAGCATAATTTTCATATTGGCAATAATACTACCATGTGAAACAAAGGTGAAAGTATTCTTAACTCAAATTATCTATCCATTTCGAACCAGAAAAACAAGACACACTGATGGTTCAGATGACATAGGAAGAAAAAGCTCTGTCTATGAACCAGTGGATGCCTCAAACCAGTCGTGGTAAATGACAATATTTTTCAAGCTCACGTTTTAAGTGATTTAAAAAAATGTAATTATGTCATACAGCTCCATATGGCTACACTTTCAACAGTCTGTATTTGCTTAATAGTTACAGACATATGCTCTGTTTAAACAAGATTAGGTCACAAGAGAAGGCAGAGACCATATCCTGGAAAACACCATATTAAGGTTCACAATACTATGTAACATATTAAAAGGTATTTTACTCTCCCCACCTCCCCAGCAGGAACCTCTCAAAAGCAAGAACACTTCACATATATTCTTATTCAACAAATGGCCAGAGCTGACTACAATGGAGGTGCACATTTAGTAGATTTAGAAACAACCAATAATGTATTTTTGCCAATAAAGGAAATAAGTAGAAGCATGCATTCCCAAAAAGGAGCTGTTGGCACATGCAACACAACAGCACACAAAAGGTAGACCACATGTAGCACTAAGATAATATAGTTTTCTCAAAGCACATTAAGTACTGCTTTCTCTCTTCATATCAAGGAAAAAATTATTCTTGGTTCTTAAAAAAAACAACAACAAACAAACAACAAAAACCACCCCTTTTTTTACCATGCTAGAACAGAACATTCTTCCTGGCAATAGCAAGACAGGTATTACTTTTCATTTTTGCACTATTGCTAGATCCAGTTAAAGTAGTAAGAGCATCTATTGTCAATTGGTCTATTTATTTTGCACTTCTCTCTAAAGAAAGCCTAACACAAAATTTTCCCTTTATTGTTCATGTTAATGTGCCATGACCTGCTTGCTTAAATCCAACCTTGCAGTCATGGCTTCAGAAAGAACTAATGAAATACAATAGCCCATTTCAAACTCCAATAAAGTTAAATGAACCTAGTACTAAAGGAAGCAGTAAAGTCTGCCACAGAGCTTTTAATTTTTGTTTTCATTGGAAGTTTGAACTTCCACATCCCAAGAGAGGCAATATAGTTGCCACAGTTTTGTACTAAGATTTAAAGTGCTGACTTCTGTTGCAGTAGGTTTCAAAACCACTGTTGATAGACACGACCTGCACAGTTGTTCTTGTTTCATTAAAGATAACTTACCAGTGATAAGCCTGTAAGAATTCCCTCACAATAACTTGCTTACTGGCCTGGGATTTGAGAAGCTTCAGTAAGTCTTGAGTAAAGCGCTTCACTTGAGCTCTGTGCGTTAGAGTTAACAAGCGTTTGGAACCCATACCAAGAATCTGAAAGAAATTTTATTTGATCACTCACATCTAGCATCCTGAGTAATTTCTTTTACAAGATATTTAGAAGCCAGTTCTAGTATAGGTAGGCTAGAAATAAAGGATGTAATAGAGACAGTGTTTGGAAAGGCAGCCTCGTGAAGCCGTACACTCTCTGTACTAATGCGTATGTTGTCAGGAAACTAAGAAATGCTTCCTCCGTGAGTGCTATTGCAGCTTTTGCATATTTGTATTGGTTACTTTAAAATTCTACAATCAACTGGTGTTCATAGTAAGCTGATGTGACCGTAGCGTTTCTTTTTTGTAACATAAGGCCACGTGACCACATGACTTATTTCACACAGAAATCCTTCAAGTCACAGGCTATGCATTACAGCCTAACTTACAAGCACTCAGCGTTTGCTGTGTTCTTATGGTAAACAACACAACTAAAACCTTTTACTCAAGTGCTAGCCACAGGCTAAAAAGCAGCTTCAAACTTTATTCCAAAGACTTAGATTAAATAAAGAATTAATTCCCCCAGAAGTTGTTTTGGGAGGGTGGGGACAATAACAAAAGAGAAACGACATCTCAAAAAAAGATGACAGTTACACTCCAAGGTTCAGTTAACCATCTCTTTCAAGGTGGACTAGATATTTGCATAGCTTCTATTATACAATACCAACCAGTAATTCAGATAGTTGAAAATACAATTCCCCAAGTTAAAAGGAACAGTGCCATATAACTCACTTGCAGTACATGAGGCACTGCTTCTAGCAGCTCCATTAATTTAGAATACCCGTAGTCAGACACACGGCATTGTTTTGCAAAGTGATGATGGTATGTTGGGATGAATTTACTGACAGGTATGACGCAGGACGGTTGGCTTTTTAGTAGATCTATCACTTCTCTACTGAACTGAATAAGTTGTGGATTACCTACAGGGCTCTTAGAACGTAGAAGCCAAGGATCTAAAAGAAAAAAAAAATCACATTACTGAACCTTTCGCTAATATTCTGTCACTAAACACTGCACTTCATTTATGACACAGGCTAGAGCACAGGAGAAAAAAAAAGAATGAACATTCACGATAGAAGTTTCTCTTTATAAGAAGTTTAACAATTATACAAGATGTTTACTTTATGCTACTCTTAATTTTTTAGCAGAAAGATTAGTTCAGAGAAAAGATTTTAAATAGAAATATTTACCTGTAGTAGGAGGTGGTGGTTTGTTATGTATCCATTTAATAACTTTAATGCCATTTTGGGCAGTGGCAATGTTAACTCCAGGAACACAGGTAATTAGATGTTCTAAAGGAACACCACCCTGGCCTTCTGGCACCATTTCAAGATCACTGAACTCTGACATATAACAATCAGGAAAACTTTGGAAGAAAAAAAGCTTCCATTATACACTAAAATACCACTATAACAGTTGCCCTAAAAATATCATTTATTTTTAGACACTTCCTGAGCAAGAGGCTTCAACAGCTTGCTAAAACATTACAGAAGTCTTCATAAAATGCACATTTTAAATAAGTGCATCTTTTTTTTTGCTCAACATGAATTCAGAAAGTAATAATTTCATAAGGCACTTATTTGCTATAAAAGATACTACCTTACACAAGAACTGGAGTTTTTATGCAATAGGTAGTTTCAGAGCACTACAACAGCCATCAATAAAGTTTTAAATCTTTAACTGATCAAGCTTCACACTAAAAGCCTAAATTAAAATACTTTACCTTAGTAAAGGCACAGTACCCTCATGTGTCTGTAGAAGACTGTGAACTTGGGGAGCAAATGTCTTCAGAGACAAAATCACAAAAGGAATTCTATAAGAATCTGGATCAAACTCATGCTCACTGTAAAAAACAAGAGGTTGAAGTTTATACGCTCATTCTACACATAGCTTTATCATAGTATGCCTGTGCTCACATAGTCACCCATAGTAAACATTATACTACACATATACGATATACTGCTACTAGTTGACAATACCACTAGACACAGTCACAAGCAACTTCCATCTTTTCTTCTTCACAAAAATTAATACAGCTACAGCGTATTTCCAGAAGACAAGCAACAGTTAGAAGACCGCATTTTTATCATCATTAGATTAAAATTTTCAAATTAAATTTTAGCAGCACATACCAGGCAGTTAACAGTGAACATCTAATAACTGCTCTAGTAGCACAACCTGGCTGCTGTTGAATAAAACAAAGAACTCAATATATGGCTTCAGGAAATCTTCAACCCAGTATGAATCACTTACTAAGTGCAGCTGGAGGACAAAGAAGAATGATGAGTTCCAGCTCTAATTACATAATGAAATTCAGGCTAATAGAAAGTTCTAGTATGTGTAACTTTCCTATATAACCAGAGGAAGGTAGTGTACCTTTCAGCTTCTGCTTAAGAGGTATTCAATCTTGACAGCTGTGTTAGAATACAATAATCTTACCTGAACAGACTGATCCAGAACTGCCTAGAAAACTCACTGTACCATCTCACAATTTTCTGCCCAACTTATTCTTGTAAGCATATAAACGTGACTGAAGCACGCTATATGAACATATATACCTCAACTTTAATATACCTGTAAGTGTTAAATGCTGTTCAAATATTTTGTAAGATTTTATAGTATTTTATACACAGCTTACATAAAGTCTTTATTCAGGCAATGCTGCTTACAAACAGGCTCGTGATATTCCAACTCTTCAAATATTATAGGACTACAGTTTGCTGATGAACCATCATGTGACTGTGAAGATCCCAGTGGACTCTGGCGGGCTTGGCTGCTGGGTAAGAGGCACACCAGCCGCCCACTTCCTTGTTCACGGATTGCCACAGTATCCGTTAGTTTATATAAGTCTGATACAATTAACTTATGCCCAAATCTAAAAGAAAAAATTGAAATAAATACACATTATAAACACAGTTACAGAATGCAATAACATGCATTTTTTAAGAAAAAGGAATATGCTAGAAACTATTCTCTGCAAAATGTTAAGGTGACTAATCTATTCATCCCAATGTAGAAAAATGAAGTAAAATACTGGAAGTATAATCCTCTAAGGGCAGTATTACAGTCATTGCCTCTGGATAGATAATATACTGCAACATCTAACAACAAAAAAACGTAACACTCCATTCTGTTACTCTCTATAATTAATTGTAAAACAATCACACAAGATCAGATTCTTTTTAGAAGCACTACAGAAAAACAACAACTGAGAACTTACTTTTTTTCATAGATTTCTGCAAATTTGAACACAGGCAGACAACAAGCAGGTGCATCCTGCAGAATGGACATCGTTTCTGAGCTATAAAAGAAGTTTTGTAACATTAATACTAACAGATTAATTTTATGCTAGTCTCCAACCCAAACTGGTGAAATATTTAGATGCAGTTCATGAACTATAAATCTAACAGGACAAATTGCATTCCCTTCCATCCCAGCACTACAGAAGTTGACACTTCAGATTAGGACTGTGCAAGTAGTAACGTTCCTGCTAATTTGTTAGATAATGTCAGTAAAGGAGTTGCATCTTTCATAGGTGGTGGTAAGATTTCAAACATCTATAAAATGCAACATTAAAGCTGCACCATTTTAAGTTCCCAGTCTGGCCATTCATTACATTAAGAACTTTGAACAGGCATAAACTAAAAGGCAAGAGTTAAAGTTGTAAATTATACAATTGCAAGTAGTACATGACTGCAGAATACTCCACACTCCAAGCACTATTTTCACAGAAAGCTCCAGTGAAAAGATGAAGACAACGTTTTTCCTAATGCTTTCTTTCAGTAAGGAAAAAATTGAAAGGGAAAATACTTGCATTCTCACTAGCATCAGCACTCTAGTTCTATCATCTTCCCTATAGAAAATGGAGATCAAAGAAACACTAACAGCATTTAAACTGTGCATCCCATCCTCAAACAGAAGATTCATATGCACTTTCTGGGAGGAAAGAAGAAATAAAGATGCCAAGTATAATTTTAACTCAGCTGCACAAATTAAGTTACTGAGTTATAGCAGTATTATGAAAGATTAGTGGTGAAACTATTAAACACTATTTAACAGAGATCTACTCTCTTCAGATGCAAATTAAAATATAAGCAGTGTAAAAATGCTGAACTGAAAACTAGCCTCGTTGTATTTAACACATTCCTCAGGTCATAAGACAGATTTTACTTTATTTCCCTGTCATTCCTTTGCTCAGTATTTTAAATCATCTCTCAGCCACTAAATACATGCTAGAACAATTAAGAAGATGCCAAAGTGCTTATTACCTAAGTAGAGAGAGTGATTTACTAGCAGCTCCCGTTGCTAATGAGACCTGGATCCTTTTACTGCCAATTTTATATCTGTGAAGACTGTTGACAGCACTGATGGCTTCTTGCAGATTTTCCATCCGAACTGTAGCTTTCAACTGGTAGTCTGTATGAGGACTGAGCTCTACACTTTTTACCTGAAAGGACAAAAACATCTTATATGTTTACCGCAAAACATTAACTCAAGGCAAGCCAACATGAGAGTAGCAGTGTCTTGCTTCAGCCAAGAGCTGAATACAATGCAAAAGGGAGCTGAGCATGGTGAACCATGGCCAGCAGGACGATGCAAACAAGAACCGAGTGCAATGAGCTTTGGCCAAGGCAAGACCATGATATTCGTTTAACACAAGTATCATCTTCCCATGTAGAAGATTATGCCAGAAGAATGTCATCTATAGATCAGACAGAAACAGGCTGCTGCAGAAATGACCTCTCCTTGCATAGCTGCTTTTTACTGATTCACACTCGTCATGCCTGTTTTTGACCATTTCTGATTCAAAACAAAACCTCAGTTTTTATTGTGATTTTTAAGCTGACATTAGGAATTCAGCTTTACAGCTTAAAAAGGTTACACAGCGAAAGCCTAAGTCTCTTCCCTGCGTGACTTATGAGCCAATAAGAATTTAATACACAAAAAACTTCAGAATATCAGATCTGTGAAGACCACATGCAAATTAAGAACCTAGTGCAAGTGATGATCTGGTCTTTTTGAAGGAAAAACACAGTACCTCCTTTTAACAAAGTTTAAAAGTCATGTTTGGATACCTGTCCATTCCTACTCACTTAAAGCTAGACCACAAACATGTCCACATAAATACCTAAACAGTAAGTACTTAAAAACAGGTTTAATAAAGGTATTTTAGCCTTTACCTTGCCATGTCTTGAGAAAATTTCTTGTAAATTTTGCAGCAACTCTTTTCTGGACAATCTGTAATCTATATTGCTGACCTGAATGTCTGTACCATTTGCAAAAGGATCAGGGCAGTCTGTACCACCGGTATGGTTTACTACATTAAACGTGAGTGGAGATGATCTATTTGAGATGTTTGGAGACATACTCCTGGGTAAAATAAAAACATTTATGAGCTAAAGTAGCTATTGCACAATTCTGATATATACATCTCAAAATTATTCAGAAAACAGACATAGGTCAAGTGCACAAATACAGTACTCTGAAGGTATTTTCCTAGTACATATATGTGCAGGCAAAACAAATTTCACCACAAGCAAAATGTCATAACAAGACAAATATTTCCTTTCCCCTCATAGCAAGTCATTCATATTATGTTTCAAAGTCACCCAATTTAATAATATTTGGCACCAAGTCTTGCACTATCTTACTAACACATTAAAAAAGTCAAACTCATTCACATGATTTTAATAACTGGCAAAGGCCAGATATTTAAGTCTACAAGAGTTTAATGGGCCTGGGTAAATTTCTACTGGGAACGTCAAAGGCACTAGAAGAGAATAAAATGTCTGTAATATGTCTGAAGATTTTTCAGAAGCTTTAAAGACAAAGTTTGCAGGAAACAACTGCCACATAGTAAGTTTCTAAAAAAAAGTTCACTCCACCTTGTATTTACATCCACCCTCTGTTAGATGTTATGCAGCACCATCACAGTTTCCTTTTGCCTCCACAAAAAATAAGTGTATTAAAGTAATGTGCTTAGCATACACAACTCCATGTGCAGCTGTGAGTAACTGAGGTATATATTGGTGAAGTCTCACTTCACCTCCCAAATAAGACACAGATACTTACCGAGATGACCAGCAACTCTGAGACATGAGCAAAGGACTGAGTTGTCTGGAGGCCGTCAACTTACTGAAAGCAGAGGGATAGCTGACCTGAAATACAGTTTCATCTTTATCTTTTTTATCTACAGGAGAATTGGTAATGCTCCTGGAAGCAGAGGTCTCTTTTCTATTTACAAATATATGTAAGAAAAAGAAAACACATTATGTTGCAGAATTCACATTAAAAATGTAGCTAACATTGATGTCTTTTTATTTTAAAACATACTTCTGACTACTTTTACAGGATGAGTCTCCCACTCCAATCTTTTTGGTTGTCAGAGACACAGGAATTGCTGCATTAGAGTTACTCTGAGGAGAAGGAATTTGTTCTCTTAAATGTTCTTGCTGGTTTTCAGTATTTCTACTGATGGTCTTTGATTCAAGGTGGCACAGCTCCTATATGAAACAGATGAAAGGTCAGCATAAAAGCACCAGACATTCCTTGCCAGAGACTTTCCTTGTGATGGAAACATAGACAACTGACAAATTTTTCGTTAATAGCATTTTCATTGGCACTTCATAACCAGGAATATTTGATTTTCTGTGACAGAAAATAGTAAACCGTCAATTAGTTGAAATATTTTTGCTACATTGTAGATCTGCCCTAGTTCACCTTAAACTGGCAAAATGGATCACTCCAGATGTTATACTCAACACCAATACAAAAGTCAAAACTGGCCTAGGATTCGAGACTCAGTAAGTACCAGCAGTATTTCCAAATTGAGAAAAAGGTGGCAGGGACCAGGGAAAAACAACCCTCAAATTCATTGTCTGCTTTCCAAGCAGATGAATACAGCTCTCATTCGGGAATGTCACTATAAATTAGAGTTATTCACTAAATAGGACTGACAAGTTAAAGCTGTAACAGACACAATCCTCAGAACATGAGGAAAAGCAAGAATACTAAACAAGGTAGAACAACAATACCTGTAAACTTTTAACATTTGTGGGTTTGATGATAGATCCATGAGTCTGGAATCCTCTCCCAGCAGAGCCTTTGGTACCAGAAGACTGATCACTTGAGTCTTTGTTGAGGAGGCACAGCTTTGTATTCTTGTTAACTTTTTTGGGAGACTTCACCTTTTCAGTTCCCACAGAGCTGGAGCTTTTTGTTTCATTAAGTTCTTTGTTTTTGGGAGTAAAAGACACTACAATCCTGTTACCAAAAACATCTTCATTTTCCATTCGCTTCCAAGCCCGTTCAGCACTTTCTTGATTTAAAAAACGGAGAATTGCACTGCTTCCAGAAATGCTCAGCACCTTCCCTCCACAGTTGTCTGACAAACGCCTGAGTCTATTACTGACACTTTTGCTGTCTCTGTTTGTTGGCAGGTTATAAACATATAATAGGGTATGGCACGCCTGTTTAAAGGGAGTAAGGGTTTAATTTGATTGTGTCAGAATAGCCCCGTGTTCAGAACGAATATTTTTACATTGATTCTGATGACACATGCTCTCCTCCCACCCCCACCAAGTAATTCTTTTTGCATCATTCAATTTGGTTGGTAAACTCTCATACCAAGGTAGATCCTCAAACTTCCATCTTCAATATAATTTAAAGTTAGAAGAGACTACAGAGTCCCTGATCAATGGATCAATACTTGATCACTTCTCCAGATAAGAAAGCATCACTGCTTGCAACTCAAGAATTCTACATATTCTACACATGCATGCGAACACATAGTTCAAGAAGTTATTTTACAGTAAGAAAAGGTCGTGAGTGCTGTGCCAAGACAACACAGCAAATCTAGAGGTAATCATAAGGAAGACAAAAAAACCCAAGAAAATAGTAGACAGTCACTCAAAACTGTCAAGAAAGCATCACAGAGCTGTCTTAATGCACAACTAAGTTCTTAACCTATCTTTCTGCCAGTGAAAGAAAGGCACGTAAGATACATTATCTGATAAAATATTTAATGATCAGAATGTGACCTTGCTATTTTACTTTTTCAGTTAATTACTTTCTTTTATTATTTCATTCTTTCAGCCTTAAAGCAGAAAGCATACATCCACATGGTAACTGAAATACAGACAATAGTCAAATACCCATAAGACATCATGCCTCACCATAAAAACCACACACATAATTTCAGCCTGCTCTCCCCCTAAATTAGAGAGGAAAAAAAAAAAAAAAGGAAGATGACACTTCAAAGTGTCTGTCACATTAAGAATTAAAAACCTTACCGGCATTTTCAGTGGTAACCTTGGTGGCAAGTCTGAAATAAATTCTTCAAAACAAATAAGCTCATGAGCATGATGTAAAAGTGCTTCTGAAGCTTGGTTTTTATGTACCAAAATTATCCGAAAACCATGTCGATGTCTCAGGTCACTGAGTTCCAAAGCAAAGTTTACATCCGCTGGAGAAAAAAAAAAAAAAAAAAAAAAAGAATTAACAAGGAAGCACATGAAAAAGCTAAAAAAATCAGATCAAACAAACAAAACCCCAGATCTCACTTGACAAGTTCTATTTATCACTGAAAATTTCCAATGAAAAAGCACTAACAGCTACAAGGCTTCTCAATAGACATAATTTACATCGGCAGTTAGCATTCAGTCTCAGACAAGGGCTTCGTTTTAATAGCAACTTCTAGCAATTTATCAGCAAGGCATTCGACTGGTACTGTATACTTCTTTAACAAGCATTTGTTTAGCTTTAGGGAGAAACCCAAGGCAACACACAGCAATTAAATAGTCGAGTGGCTTGCATATTCAACTGCATAGTATGCTGCTACAAGAATAAAAAACAAATCAAACACATTTTGCTCAAAGCATTCTGAAAGATTACCATAAGGAAAACTCAATGAGTTTTACTTTATTAGCTTCCTGCTGAAGCTGTCTAACTTTAGACAGTATTTATACGCATACCTACTGACACTCAAAAAGACATCAGATTCCAGTGCTAATTTAACTAAGCCAAGTTCTCATCTCCCTTGCTGCCACTGACATTATTAAGAATTCTTGAGCAATTCAGTTAAAGCTGATTCTAAACACAACCCTTGGAAAGCAGAATACTGTCATATACAAAAGTACTACTGAAGAGGAGAGGAAATGAATTCTGCACTGTAGATGAGTACCACAAACACTTACTTGACACAAGAACCACAGTGGCAGGTGCTGTGTGTGTATCAGCAAATCTCCTAAGACTCTGTCTGAGTTTGTCATCAGCAGCATTCTTTGCTGTAGCATTGATGTGTGCAACAGTCACCTGTGGAAATACAGATAAGCTCTAAAGGAAAGCTTGATGTGAACTATGCTTGCCTAAATATATTTTTTTAAAAAAATTAACATAAAAACAAGTCTTCACGTGCTCCTTTTATTTAGATAAATTAATGCACACGTGCATGAAATACAACATGTATGGATCTCAAACTGTTCTAATGAGCAATGAACTTCAACCCCAGTTATACAGCAATGTCTTAGGGATGAGTTCTGCTGTTCTGTGTTAAAGATCACCATCTACATACCTTAAAAACATTCCATGAACCCTCATTTGAAATAGGGGGGTGACAAACATAACAAGTACTCACTATCAGTTTGTTTTACCTCACATAAGCAGATAACTGTTAACCTGTTATCATATCTGCAATTCAGGGGGTGGGAAGGGAATTTCTGACTTAGAAACCTGCACAAAAAGTTAAAAAAATACCAAGAAACAAAAGGTATTGATGGAAAATATACAATGTTAAAGGTGCCCCAGTCAATACCACTAATTTACAAGTGTCCTCACTAATCAGCATGGTATTCACTAACAAAAGTAAAAGAAATTAAGTTCACAGAGTCATAGTTCCTTTAGGTTAATGATTTAGTCACAGATTTGGAGGATAACACTAGAAACACCACCACCACTTATTACTGGATGAAATCAAAATCCTCTATGGACGTTAGAACTACAGCTAAAACAGTAATCTACATATAATGGAATGCAATTTCAGTTTTAAAAAGTATCACACCAGGAAAGTTCAGCATTAAAGACCCAACCCATAAACTAATTGTAAGTTCATGCACTAAACACAGAAGCTAACATACAGCTTTAGTGAACACAAATCACTATTAGCACACTCAGAGTACACAAATTCTCAAGCAAGAACACCAAGCAGATGCTGTTTTGATACCTGGCAGTTGTTTAGCTCCTGAATAACTTCTTTATTTTCTTTACTAATGTCACACACACAGATGAATTCTGCTTCTCTGTGACCTTTAAAAAACTTTTCACGAATCCTCTGTACAACTGCTATAGCTGAACGGCCAGTGGGAACTGAACAGTTTTCAATATCCCAGAAGACTCCAATGGGGGGCAAGTTTTCCAGAACTTGGCCTGTTATTGCAACTTCCGGAGACCCTGTACAGGTTTAACAACACAGCTCATTTTAATCTCCAAATACCAAAAATGTTAAACTTGGCATACTATAAACTTTGCACATGAGAAGCTTTATGTTTTAGAGAACAACACACCCAGGAACACAAGTTCAGTTTTATTTGCTTAAGGAATCTAAAAAACAAATCAGGTGTTTTCAAAGTTTCTCTTTAAGGGAGAAACTTTAAACCTCAGATCAGTCTTAAACAGAAATTCAGTCACTGTTAAGTTAGGATAAAGATGCAAGACAATCTCAGCTTTACTTTTAAACTATCAAACAACCAAGTAATGTATTTAAAAAAGAAATGTTATCAAATGTTGAGGTGGCTTGTGACACTAAAATTGCCTGAAGTTGTGTCACACTAAACTCAGCGGGTGCTGTATCTGTAATGGAAGCGAAAGATGAAAGCTGTTCAAATTTACAGTGTGCATTAGATACAGAATCTAAACAAAACTGGATGAGATTACCAGTATAGTGACTGTGATTATAGAAAATTAAGGCAGTATGGAACAAACACAAAGGTATCCTACAGTTCAGGAGACTGAGGTTAAGAATTTTTGCTATTACAGGCTAAGAAGTGCAAATAAAGTTTCTGGTGTTTCAGCACTCTGAATATCTATTTAATTTTGAATTAACATTACACACCCATTCCATGCCCACAGAACAACTGGAAAAGAAACATGAGGAATGACACAGAATCCTCACAGGTCAAAAACAAGCTAAGAATTAAAGTTAGCTGAGAACATAAAATAAAGCACAGCCAGCAAGTGTACTTGTTTAGGTACATGTTGACTAGTTATTCTTCTGCAAGATTCACTGGAATTGCATTTTGTAATGACACTTAATCGGGGTATTGCACCTTACAAACCTAAAAATGGGTGTAGTCTTAAAATTATAGTAAAGCTATCCAATTTTTCTCCCATGACTTTTTTTTAAGTTTATAACTTTAACACTAGCTATGATTTTGTAATTGAAGCAGTACTAACCCTGTAGAAAAAACATAGTTATTATTTCACACTGTTTTCCTCTCACAAACACTGAAAAAAGCTATATTGTAATTATAAACATTACAACTTTACTGCACTACAGACTAAGAAAAAGCTTTTCTAAGTATGTCCGAAGATAATTTCTTTATAAAACACCAGAATGAAATAGCTTCCAAGTCCTTAGATTTTCTTTTTCTAGTTCTTAAAATGGTAAAAAATGTAACAGTAAAAAAATCAAAAGTCAGTGGAGACAATACGGTAAGTTAACTAGGTAGTCACAACAGGTAAATCCAAGTTATGACTTTCTGAAACAGAAACAAGGTATTTTTTTACTGTTTAGTCTTCTATGACTTCATCACAGAAGTTTCCAGAGAACAGTGCAATTTAAGGGAACTCTTCATGTGCAACAGCATTTAAGGAGGACATCCACTAAGTGCAAGTTTCAAACAAACGTGGTTTACCATATTTCTGCGGTGATTTGCCAAGGCTGCTTGCCAGTAGCAAACTCTTCTCATTTCCTGTTCCTTTGGTTCCACAGCCATTACATATTGGGATAGGAGCAGGTGCAGTCTGTGCACTTGGAGGAGGAATATTTGGCCAGATTTTAGCAGCATCAACTAGGTTGTTTCTGGTTGGCTGTTGGGACAATTTTTCAAAATACATGTTCATTTAGTATACAATATTAACACGTATTATTCCATGCTAGAAACACTCAGTTTCCCTTCTGCAACAAATGCAAGTTCAGCTGTACTCTACAAAGTTAATTAACAGTCTCACTGCATGAAGGAAGCTCCTCTCCTAGAGTTTTTCCTAGCATACTTAGCTCTGGATTTCCAAATGCAAGGAAAGATGCTATTGAATTCCACGCATCAAGACAGGCCATCTTTAAGAGGCACTAAAAACATGCTCCAAAAAAAAAAAAAAAAAAGCCTAGCACGTGAAATCAGCACAATTAAGAGTACAAGGTTGAATCGCCTCTCTCCCCCCAAAAATAGTAGTCATAATTCCAAACACACTTGTCCTGGCTTCAGCTGTGATAGAGTTAACTGTCTTTCTAGTAGCTGGTACAGTGCTAAGTTTTCAGTTCGGTATGAGAGGAATGTTGATAACACACTGATGTTTTCAGTTGTTGCTAAGTAGTGTTTAGACTCAAGTCAAGTACTTTTCAGCTTCTCATGCCCAGACAGTGAGAAAGCTGGAGGGGCACAAGAAGCTGGCACAGGACACAGCCAGGGCAGCTGACCCAAACTGGCCAACAGGGTATTCCATACCATGTGACATCATATCCAGTATATAAGCTGGGGGGAGTGAGCGAGTGGCTGCGAGGTGCTTAGTTGCTGGCTGGGGTTAAGCCACAACAATAATGAATTCACCATTTAGTTTCTTGAAATTAAGACATTTCACTTTTATAATGGAAACTCAAATTTAGAAGTAACATATCTTGCAAAGTTGAGTATATTATTTCACTTGAAATTCCTATTAAAATTCAAGCACAGTTTTAATCAGTTCTAAAGTGTACCAAATTGGTATTGAAATATAAATTACAAGTTTGGGAAGATTGGACTAAGACCTATCAAACCAAAACTAGAATTTCCTCATAGCATCAGACACTTCACCTGACTTACAAATGGATCTTTATTGATCAGCTGCCCAAGGGTACATGTTAACTGTTGTAAGCCTTTTCTCAGAGTCACTACTATGGAACATTTTAATTACAGCTGTCAGGAAGAGATAACTGTCTTTCAAATCCATTCAAAGTTCTGCTTGAGTATATTACAGATCCCCTGTAAGCTAAACATTGTGATAGCTTCTTGTCTTCCTATCGAACTGAATGTTACCTCAGAAAAGAGATCATCTTCAAAAAGGATATCTGGCACACTTCAACTGTGCATCACCAACGAGGAGGATGCAAGCTGCAACCCATGGAAGGTGGAGTTTTGCTCAAGTAACATTATTTCAACATTAACCATATACCATGCTTAATGAATGAGAAACACAATGTGTACAAACCTTGCTCAAGCAGTCATTGCAGTAGTGAGAGCCCTTTAAACAAACTGAAGGTGCCATGTTTAGGTGCAAAGGGTTGGCGCACACACGCGACGTTAGCTCTGACTGTGCAATATGCTCATCCAAGTGACCTGTAGCCCCAGTTGTGAATTCAGAACAAGGAAAATAGCCAGAAGATGTGCAGCTCTGAAGGGCTGGAAACTGATGCAGTTTGTGCACATTACCATGACAGGACTGAAAATGGAGTTTTCCACAGCAGGGCAGATGTTGACAGGAAGATACACTGTTTTCTACGCACATGCCAGGGAATTCACTTGCAATGCCTGCCAAATTGCTTCTAGTTGGAGGGCTCTTCAGTGAAGGTGCAGACGGATAAGCAAATCCTGACCCTACTTGACATGTAATCGTCCCAGTGCTTTTCGAGTCTAATATCGTGCCAGGGTGAATCAAGTTACCACCACCACCACCACCACAATGCATTTGTGGAGTACAAGAAGAGTCAGAGCCATGAGCACAGCAGCTTACTTTCGGGCCAGGCGAAAGCTGTATTTGCTGTTGCTGAATAGGATGAACATCAGGAAGCGGTACTGCTGGAAACAGTTTAGAGCCAGCATTATGAGGAGATGAAGCATCCTTCAATTCTGCAGCAGCTTTCTTGTTCTCCATGTAATCCTTCTGGAAAATGAAAGCTCAGTTACGTTCAGATAGATAAATAAACCAATGATTTTATAGTATAAGCAAGCATATTTTTAGACTGTTACAATTTTGACAATAACAGAAATTTTGAAAAGTGTTATCTTTATGATTATTATTACCTCACTATCTGAACATGAAGTATATTGTATCAGTGGATTTTGGAAGCAACAAAACCAAAAAGCTATAAACCAAACAGCAATGGGTCTGTAAAACAATTTGAAAGGCAGAAAAATGTTTGGCTGAGAGACATTTGAAATTGCAGAGCAAAAAAAAGATTTTTCTTGTAAAAGCAAACATAGATGGATGCAATGTAAAGTAAAAAAAACCTCAGTTTGGAGGTACATAAGTAATGATCTTTGAATAAAAACTTTAAAATTGTATTAAACTTCTAGAAGTAATGCATTAAAAGACTAAGACCTTAAAAAAATAGAAATTATATCAAGCACATAAACTGAAGACAGAGAAGACTAAATTTTCACAACTACATAAGTACTTTTTGCCTACTCTGATTAAAGATACCAAAGATGTACAGACATAAAAGCATAGACAAAAATACAGTGGTTTGTTGGTTTTTTTGGTTTTTGGGTTTTTTTTTAAAATAGCAGCAGTGAAAACTAAGCAAGGTTATGAGAAACACCATAACAGTCAAGGTCAGCAGAGCTAACCTGCGTACAACTTGCTGCTTCAGAGCTTTAGGCCAGTACTCTGGAACTACTTTTACTTTCCAAATTGAATTTAATGCATTTACTACCACACAGTAATGAATAACTGATTACCTAAGTTCAAAACGATTCCTCTCTGCCTGATGCCATGTCTTACGAATTGAAGACACAGTCTGCCAAAAATCTGTCTAGAACCATTCTATATGTTTAATTCCAGAATTTACGGCAGCTCCCTTCCTAACCTCTGACACATGAGAATAGCAACACAACAGGATACATGCTTATCTGTTTCCCCCATTTCTTTTACTCACACTGAACATGCATGAATGAGTGTTACTTAACAGCTGGAGCTTGCCTGCTCAAAGTCATTGTCTTGTCCTATTCCTTAGCACTTTGCATCTTAAAAGTATAGAATCATACAGTTACAGAGCAGGAACATTTAAAGCAATAGAAACAAGAAAAAATTAGACATTCACAAAGAACAGTATCCACAATTGCTGGAACTACTATATAATAATAATAATAATTCAGAAAATTCTAAACTTACCTCCAAACTAAATTGACAACAAACTAGAAGCATAAAGACTACTTCCGTACTGTACTCTTCAGCAATAACTTCACAGAGCTTTCAAGAAGCTGCCTTATGTACTTTTAAAGCAGTCAGTTGTGTTATTCCAAACAGAGCTGTAGAGAGTAAAGCCCTTCAAGCAAAGCAACTTGCCTGCTTTCACCAACACTGATGAAAGAGCTGCAAACACAACTACAGACCTTAAATCCCCAAGTAGATTTTGTACTTACCATGGTAACTGCTATCTCCTCTTTCTCCCCTCCCCACTCGCCCCCTTTAGTCAGCAATAACACTGCAGTTAGTTATACCGCTCTGTACCAGGATATCAACTATGCTTTTAGTAAAACAATACATTACCGTTTTCGCACTGCAAGGCAAAGACTTTTCAGCAGCAGAAAAGCAATTAGAAAGTTTCCAGAGCCATGGTTTAGCATCATTCTCTTCTCGCTGAAGCCATCCAAACGATCTATTGCAGAGGTTCTCTGTCCTGTTTCCTTCCATCATACAGCCAAACAAAAAGGTTCAACATTCTTTCATCCCCGCTTCCTTTCATTCTTCCCACCTGCTAAAGAGAAAAAAAACGCATGCTTTAAATACCTTTTAAGGTAAGACAGAGAAAAATCATGGTGGTCCTACGAATTCCACTACTGCCAGATCACTGAGCCTGCATTATTTATGTTAAATTTAATTATGCATATGGGACACAGCCTTGACTATTCCTTTTTAGTCCAGGAATATTCTTCAAGACCTGCAGCACAGGTGAGGTAGTCTGAGGAAAACACTGTTTAAGTCTACAGCATTAGCCACATTGCTCCAGAAATGCATTGCTACTGACATGAAATAAATCCTTGAAACTTTCAGTGCATTCTCCTGGCGAGAGAAGCCAGGAGGTAGGTTTTCAAGAACAGCTCATCGGTAAATACAAAATAGGTGCAAGTGAAACTAATCTGAAAGAATTAAACTGCACATTCGTTGTTTTTCCATGGGCTAACAAAACTATATATACTTTTATTAAGCGTACAGCACTTAGTATTTAAACAGAGCTTTAAATTATTAAAGTTATTTACAAGTGCTTCTACTAATTCTCAAGCAGCCCTGCAGCACACCACAGTACAGCTTTACAGAACCACAAAGAAGCAAAGCAACTTGTTTGAGGCCCAGCCACGCTGCACCAGGAAAACTACGATTAGCAATCAAGTCTTCTAACTCCCCGACTACGTACTGCATTCATTAGACCACACTCCTTCCCTTTTTTTGCATTTAATGGTAAACACAATAACCATGGAATACATTCCGTAGCTTACATTTGCCCCAGCGTTATTTTTAACTACAAAAGAAATTTGATTTTTTTTTTCTATAGTGCAAATGTTTATTCACACGACCCCTAAGCACCCGAAAACTCCGTTGGATAAAATATTAAGTTAATCAAGTTCTGCAACTCTTTTAAAAACGCCTGGCAGCACCCACTCGTTTCGGAATTAGAGCCGTAACTGAAAAAAAATGAAACGCGACGTTAACCACGTCTGTCCGCGCTTTGCCCTCTGCGGCTCCCAGTTCCCTGGGTGCTTCCAGCTCGGCCTGGCCCGCAGCCCCGGGGGCGACGGCGAGGCCCGACCCGCCCCCCGCCCAGACAAACAGCCCCAGCAAGGCGCTGCCGGGCAAACGGCCTCCCCCGCCCGCGGGGCGGCGCCGGGCCGAGGCCGTCGTGCAGCTCCGCCCGGGGGAAGGGCTGCTGCCCGCGAGGGGAGCGGGCCCCGTCCCCGCCCGGCCGCGGCGTTCCGCCGGGGCCTCCCCGCTGCCGCAGGGCGGCGGAGGCAGCCCCGGGAGAGCGGGAGCCGGCGGGCCCGGCCTGGCTCGGCTCTGCCCCCGCCCGCCAGCGCCTCACCTGAGCCGCCCCCAGCGCTGCCGCCCCTCACATGCCGCCGCGGCCCCTCACACCCCTTTGTTGTCCTCCCTCCTCCCTCTCTGCTCCTTCTGCCGTCAAGCGACGCCGAGCGCCGGAAACCCGCCCGCTGCCGTAAAGGCGGCTGTCGTAACGCTCCGCTCCGCTCCGCTCCGCTCCCTCCTCCTCCTCCCCGGCAGGCCGGGCCGGCCCGGGGCGGGAGGGCTGGCTTTTAAGCCTGTACCCCAGGCCCGGGGCTCCCGGCGGCGGCCGCCGGCGTGTGGGCCGGGCCGGGGCGACACCCCGACCCGGGGTGGAGGGGCTGCGGGGGTGCCCGCGCCCCGCTGGAGGGTGCCCGGGGCCGCCTTGAGGGGATGAGGGAGGCCCCGCGCCAGGACAGCGGCGGCCCTCCCCGGCGGGACCGCCGAAGAGCGAGCCTGTTCCCCTTACGCTGGGACCCCCCGCACCTCACACCGAGAGGGGGGGTCTGGGGGCGCGCACACCTGAGCCCTGGCCTGCAGGGCCGGGCGGAGCGGTAGGAGGCGGCCCCGAAGGGGTCTCCGGCAGGTCCTGCGGAGGGGCCTGGCCTGCCAGCGGGTGCCCGAGGAGGCGAGCTCACCGCCTAGGCATGCGGCAGGCGATGAGGGAATTGCCACGGCGTTGGGCCGGGCTCTTATAGGTAATAATTTCTGACGCCTTGTGCAGAATTTAAGCTTTCACTTAGAACTTTTTCACACGCAAAAAATCTTGGTAGGTTGCCAGGGACGGACAGTTTTAACCGCTTTTAAGAGGCTGTTCCCTTGAAGGCAGTATATAGTCCGAAGCCTGAGGACAGCAGTTAAGTGTCAGTACTGCGCAGAAGCCCACTCTTTGCTTCTTTTAACAGAAGTGTCTGACCTCTCTGTGCTGTCCTTCTCTGGGTCGCTTTGGGCATCATTAGCTGAGTATAAAGGTATTCCCCAAGTAAGATATATACAGCTTAAAAAGATAAAGCAATGACTGGCTAGCAAAAAAGAACAAGCTTCTAACAAGTGGCTGGATTAGGCATTGGTATGGTCCCTGTCCCCTGATAAAACACCTTAAGTCTGCTGGCCAAACAAGCATGAAGAAAAGGGTGGGCCTCCACTGCTACCTCAGTTTTATAACTTGTCATTCGCTGGGCTTTTTGATGTGGGTGACACTGGCAACCCACTGAAGATAACCGGGTTCTATTCATGTTAGGATTTTATAACTTTCCACATAGGTATTTTTCCTCTTGGATCCTTGTGCTACTAATAGTCCTTGTCTCAACAACCCTACCTCTACTTGTAATCTTACTTTTCTTGTCTTTCTACTCACACAGATCTCACAATTTTACAGTTCCCTCAGAAGTCTGGGCCAAAGTCATGCAGCAAATCTGTATCATCCAGACTGGGCTTGCTCCTTGGCATGCAGGTAGCTGAGCCCCTCAAGAAAGGGGGTTAGTGACAGAGTGGGGTAAGGGTCTGCTTTTTGGTGGCTCAGTATCTTGATGACAAATGACATCATGGTATTAGGCGAAGTTGCCATTTTACCTTCACCTTTGCCTAGTGGTTGCAGCCACCAGCAAGGTTAAGAGTCTTCTTAGTGACAATGCTCATATCTGCATCCAGCCTTGCCCTTGCTACCTTGGTGTAATGCTACTGTGTATCAAGGCCTTGAGCAATGTTATGTTTTCCACTGGCTAACAAGCCAGTGCTATTAATGAGCATTTGACAGTTTCATCAAAAAATTGTCAGTTCAAGATATCAGAAGGGTTTTAAAGTAGTGAGAATCTGTTTCTTGCTTAAGCATATGCAAATCCAATTTTACATATACAGACTGCAGAGGATTATATAACCGATTGAGAGAGACAGAAATAGGTTTCATTGATGTTAAATACTTGCTCTTCAGTGATAGCAATACTTCGTGTGATATTCCATACATACATTTGTCACATCTTGTTATGGGTATCAGTAAGCCAGTTTAAAAAAAAAAGTTCAGTAGTTTGTAATGACAATTGCTGAGCAGTTCCTGTTCCATCCATAGAGTGGTTCTGTGGCGAGTTATTTAATTTTTGCAGCAAAGCAAATCTTTTTTCCCATAAGAAGCTTATTGCCAAAAGATAAGGTATTGCAACCTCACCAGAACTTAAAGTGTATCTGTTTTTGCCCACTTAGCTTTCATGGAAGAATCAGTGTAGCATTCTCATTCAAATAACCAGCATGTGAACCCCAGCACCAAAAAAATCTGTCATTTTTTAATAATTAATCAGCAAACTAAAAATAAATGCATAAAATCATTTCTTCTTCTCCTCTGCTAATTTTAAAACGGACAAATGTCCTCATTCTTCTTGCAAACAAGGCAGTGTTAGTAATTATAGTAACTTTTTTTTTTTAATATTTATTGCTTGTGTACAGCAGTGCCTCTGGTAGTGCATCTGAGCCTCTGGCATTTGTTAGGGTGCTATTTCAGAATTGGATGAGAGGCTAACAGCTTCTTCTGAAACCTGAGAATTTTTGCTATGTTTTACAAGTATTTCAAGGTGAGAACTATTAAAAATACTCAGGTGTACCTTTGATATCATCTGTGTATTCACACTATGCTCAAAGATTTGTTCAAAGAGTTGAAGCAAAATGTCCTTTGTCCCAAAATTGCAAACAACGTGTAAATTTTTTAATTACTGGGGACATGCTACGATAGCATGTGCCTTATTTTCTGTAACTTATCCGATAATAAAAACATTGTTGAGCAATGACAGAACTCCAAATTGCTATTAACCCAATTTTTTAAATACCTAATGTAGTTTTCTATTCATGGTTGTATAATAGCTTGTTTCCATTTACTTCTGCTGAACATCTGACCTCAAGATAGAATTATTTTGCTGAACACCTGACCTGAAAGTGTAATTGTTTTGCTCACTCTTTTCAGTTAAATTTATCTTAGCTATGGCTACATTTCTTTTAGTGGAATATTCTTACAGAATATCATTACAGTCCCCGCCTTGTTTTACAAAGTCTTTGGGAGAGGCGCATTCCCGATTTAGACAGTTAAGTCTTTTCAGGATCAGACTCTGCTCCAGGCCTATTCTTGCATCACAGAAGTAAATGAATCTGGGATCGGGGCCCCTGCGTGTGGGTGCCTGTCATCCAGCAGTTTGTAAAACGTGCTGCAGGGGTGCGAAGTGCTACTTGGTGACGTATGGCCATATGTATGTGGGCTGGAGGCAACCCACACATACGCAATAATTTGTGTTTTTGTTTTGGCTCAGGAAACAAATGCCAGACACACCCTAATGACCAAGTGTTTGTGTACGCTGTTGGGTGGGAACACACCTAGGGCACTTCAGAAAGCCTCCGCGTACCTCAGTCCCCTTCACATCGATCCTGCCTGGTGAGGGCATGGCAAGTAATTTATTGGCTGCGTCGAGCCGCAGCTCCATCCCATTGTCTGTTCCCCCTGCGGATGCTTGCGGCTCGTTTTCTGGAATGATGACATCGTGCCGAGATGTAGATGAATGCAAGTGTCTAATTTCATAGACTGCTTTGTCCTTGCAACACGGGCCTGTTCCTTGGTTGTGAGAAGGGGACTTCAGCCTGAAAACGTTGCACTGGCACCAAATAGTTGTGCTCACCGTCTCACTGCTTGCTCTTTCAGAAGAGGCCTTTGGAATAAAAGAAAATAAAACGTCGTTGCAAAGCTTCTCCCCTGTTAGAACGTTTCGAGGGAAAACACGCCTGTAAAACACCAGCGCGGTGGCAAACGCTGGTCGATACCGCGCCCACGGCGGCTCATCGGACGCCGGTGGAAGCGTTTCGCGTGGCTGACTTGTGCCAGGGCTGAGCGTGAGCGTGCGCCGAGGACGGGTCGTCGCGGGCCGGGGGCCGTGGCCGAGGGCCGTGGCCGGTAGCGGAGGAGCGGGACGAGCCGGAGCCGGGGGGCGGTGAAAGTAACGAAAGTTTCCAAACGATCCGGCAGGCGCGTTCTGGCGGCGCTGATTGGCGGAGCCCCCCGCGGCACGTGACCGGCAGCCAATGGGGTGGCCGTGTCGCGCCGGGCTGAGGAGAGCTGTGGCTCGCGCGCGGAGCTCGGCGGTTCCTGAGGCGGCGGCGGCGGCAGCGGCGGTGAGAGAGCGGGGCTGCCCTGCGCCCCCCGCCCGGCGGGCTGGCGGGAGGGAGGGCAGGCAGGCAGGCAGGCAGCGCTCCGGGGCTTCTCCCTCTGGCGGAGCGCCCTTGCCGCGTGTAGAGGAGGGAAGGGCGGTTTCGGTGCGGGGCAGCCCCTCCCGGTGTCCCTCGTCCTGCAGGGATAGCCGGGGCGGGGTCGGGGAGGCAAGGGGGGACGGAGCTGGGACCTCGCCTGTGTCCGCGGCCCCCCGCTCCTTCCCGCATCCTGCCTTGCGAACCTGAATCTCCTTCTGCTTGTGGAGTTGCGGTTGCTGGTGGGGAGGGGAGGGTAGCGTGGGAGCCGTGCCCGCTGGCTTAGCTCCCTCCCGGCTTCGTGCTCCGAATGGGAACGGGCAGCCCCAGCGCGCTGCCTGGCGGACCTCTTGGCTTGCGGCTGGAAGCATCAAGGTCGGGCGTTTCAGGAGAGAAAGCTTTAAGGCGTTTCCTTAGGAGTCACTGGAAACTCGAAAGTATTGGAGCTGGACTGGTATCTGAGAAGATGAGGGCTTTGCTGGATTAAGCCTTTTGGTAGAGAAGACCCTGAGGAGATAAACTCTCTTCAGCGCTGGCTGTAGGATTCTGTAGTAATCCTGGCACTCCCATGACCTCTTCCTTTTCTTTCTCTCTTGTGGTGATTTTCTTTTGTATTGCTTAAACAAAAGAAAATAGGCCCTTATGTTACAGGAAGAGCCTTGCAAGGAGACTATTTTAAGAAAAATGTAATTTTCATAGGATGGGAAAGCTACTTTTCAGGAGCAAAGAGGAGTTTTCTTTTGGTTTACAGTTAGGGAAAAAATGTCTAATAGGAGCTTCATCATCTCTGCCATGGATAATTCAGTAGTATTTATGGTACTGTTTTACCTTTACTTTTTCATTACAATATGGGGTTCTCTGACTCACATCAGGCATTGTTACAAAGATAGGCCAATGTTGTTCACCAAGCTAAAATGTTCTTTTTCTTAAAAAAAAAAAAGGATTCGCTATGCAGGGTTGTTTTGAGACCTTTATTCCAGGACTGAAATAATCTAAGTTGAGGTCCTCATGAATTTGGTGAACTCAAACTCTGATTCCCAAATTGAAGTTGCTTCAATAATTTTGTGTGTGGCTTTTAATGTGGTTTTTTTTTCCCTTAAGAATTTTGCAATTCTGCTCTCACTTGTATGAAATTGCTTCCTGCAACATTTATGCTGAGGTATTCTTCTCCTTGCAGAAGTCCATTCCCCACTTATGAACACTTCCACTTCCTGTATGATGTAGATAGAAGTTTTATCATGTCTGTGACCAGTGCTTGTGATGCTTGCATGCAGGAAGTCTGGCCAGATGTCTCTTCCGGCTTCGTGTGTGTGAAAACAAGTAAGGTGCAGCCAGTGTGTGTCTGCCGTAGACTGTGACTTTCCTTGTTTTTTCCGCATTTGCCAATGTTTAACAAAACATTGCTAAAACCTCCTTCACCCCCCTGGCCCTCCTCCCTCTTGTAGTGAGCCTAGACAATGAGGAGTTCCCAATTGATGTAATTAATTACTCTCCAGGCATTTTGCATGCTGTCCCCAAGCTGTTAAAAATCAAGGGAAGACAGCAGTGGGGGAAAACAGAAAGTCAAAGCCCTACCCTTTCTGCAGGCAGTTTAGAAAGATTCCTGTGAGTTTGGGTTGGGTTTTTTTTTAAACAAATTCCAGGAAAAAAAAGAAAGCCTTAATACTTTGTCTAAAACATGGAATTTTTCTTTTCAGTTTAAGTTTGTATCTTGCATCTTTGGTTAGTTTGAAAATCCCCATGAGCTAAGATGTAGTGCAGGTGTACAGGGAACCTAATAGGGCTTCCTCGTGTGTTGCAGACAAAAAACACGTGCCTGTGGCATTGGACAGTAGTGAAAAAATCTCTGCCATGTTGTGTCATCTCTGTGGCATAAGTATAGGTCCACAGTCCCTCCATATATTTGCAGTTTAACACTTAATTTTAAATTATAAGTACTATTTAGTAATGGTAACCATGAAACAGAGAGTACTCTTAATGGATAACATCCTTAGTGGGTCCATAATCTCATGTTTACAAAGACACACTTAGAAACCGAGGGGGACAGCATCTTTATTCTTCTGTGAATGTTATCAAGGTTCTGTGGAACTCTTATAAATCTTACAGTTTGGTTAGGGAAAGTTCTTTTGTATGTGACCAAACAATCTTAAAAAATGCAAATTAGTACATTCTTTCAGTCCTTCCAAAGTGCAGTGTAAAAGCACACATGAGAGCCAGATGTGAGCATATTCAAGCTTTTGAGGCCACAGGGAGCTGTGTCTTTTGGTTCCCAAGGGTTGTTTGAAAGCTTTCCGGAGCAAGATGTCTTGCATTCCATCTTTATCTTGTCCGACTTCTTTTTGTTGATGCTCTGAACACGGATATGGCATTTATTGTAACGCTTGTGTCAGAAGAATTCCTCTTTGGAGAATTCTGAAGTATATTTTAATTTGTGTAGCAAAACCAGGCATACCCTGGGTGGAATCTCTGTTCCTGAAGAAATACAGAAACTTCCTGTTGTCTGAGAGGTGAGACCATCTAAAGGAAACTCTGACTTGCTGTTCTCTGGAGTGGTTTAACCACAGTAATGGATGCTGATCCTTCTTGGTTTCTCACTGCACCTGCATCACTTCTTTGTGTCTGACTCTCCCTCATCTGTAAAAGAGAAAATTTTCTTTCTTCACAAGTGTGGTGCAAGGATTGATGTGTGTGTACACAGTGCCTTGAGCGTAAGGACATGCTCATTAACATCAAAGGCACTTTCAGTTAGCTTAAAAATAATACAGTAGATGTGTTGTAAACTTCCTAGGTCAAGAATACTAATTATGCTTGGTCATGATTTTCTTCTTAATGGGCAAAGGTACTATTTGGAAAAATCACTTCTCCTTACTCACACTCCTTTTCCTCTCTTTTTTCCCAGTGCATACTTCTGTAAATACAAAGAGCAGCAGCCTTCAGACTTCTTGCTGGAAGTGTGTCAGTGCATTACACAGTGGTTTTATTTGTTAGGAGGAAGACATGTAGCTTTGCCTAATTAACATTTTCTGTCAAGAAACTGAATTGTAAAAACTAAAGCTTAGTAACTTTTCCCCTCATCTGCCAGGTCCCTTTCTAAATAATAGTGTAACTTCTGTGAGTGCATAGCTGATGTTGTGCATTGAGGTGTGTGGGCACAGCCCACTTAGCTGTGACAGCTGCTTTTTGCTCAATAATCTCTTGAAAATTGCCTAGGCTGTGAAAAGGTCTTGTGCTTTGCAGCATTGCTTGGGTATGTAAGAATTGGGCTTTAGATTGCTAGACTACTTTGAGTACTTGATACTGTTGTCTGTAGTAGAGGTAAGAACTCCGTATGTTTGTCTCAGTCGAGTTACTAGATAGATGGCTGTTAATCCTGTTTAAACCAGGTGATTTTTCTGGAGAGGAAAGTCTCAACACAGGTTGTGAATAATTTTTTCCATTGAGTTCAATAGATGTGCAGTAGATACACATTTGCATTAGCTATGACATGCTGCTCAGGTGGTCTACTCCAGCATTTCCTGAGTATCACAAATAAGAAGTGTAGAAGGCAGGACTGACATCTATGGTAGTCGAAGGCTTTGGCATATTTCCAACCATGTTATCCAGAGCATTAGGTTTGATGTTTCTCCATTGTCAAGGCTAACTCCTATAAAATGATATTTGCTAGTGACCTGTTTATTAGAGTGCATCATGCACGTCAGAGGGCATTTATTTAATTGTGCTGTCTAGCTACTTAAGTCTTCAAACGGGAGTGACCAGCTTAAGGTTCTTGATTCCCCTGTGGCTCTTTCATGTGTCATTCCCATTTGGGACTATGTCCTGTGACTGGGTTTATGCTGGTACAGGGACAGCTGGATGGTCTGGATTGCTCACTGGGTTGCTGCAATCTATCTGCATACCTAGTCCAGCCAGGTGGTATTCCACTAAAACCTCTGTGGAGCTTCTATCCTCACTTCCCTGGGAATTTCTGGAGCTCCCTTCTCCCATGGCTTTCTGAGGTATCCAGATATATTGTGGCTCTCAGCCATACATGGCTTGTGATGTTTCAGGCTTAAAGTCAGGTAGTTTTGTCTATGTTGACCTAGGGAGAAATTTTTCACGTGTCCAGCAGTTACATGTATGAAAAGTTTAGGTGTTCTGGAAGTGTTAGCAGAGGAAACTAGTATCTTGAGTAACTTATCTGTGTCTCTTTGAAGTTTCTCTTTAATTTCACGGTAAGTGTCTTTAGGATTGTTGAAATTGACCTTAATTGCACTGTCTTTGGAGCTGAAGTTGTGCCCAAGATGTCTTCTCCTTCACTTGTGTTCTGTGTGCTTTAGCACAGCTGCAGCTAAAGTTTGACGTTTGGTGCTCTGTGCTGTGTAGTCAGAGGGTGGGGAAGGTGCTCACTGCTGGGGATGTGGTGTAAGCATGCAGCAGCTTTGGGAGAACTGGGGAAAGGGACCTGATTACTCGGTAGTGATTCGTTCACATTTATGGTGTATCTGACAGAGCCCTGTCAAGGTTGGTTTTTAGTTTGGTGTCCAGGTGTTCAATCACTTCCTGGGAGGAGGGGTGCACTGCTCTGGAGCAAAAAGTATTGAGGTAGCTCACTGCATTAGTTCTTATGCTTGATCCCTTAGTTTTCCAGGGTGGGGAAATGAAACAGGAGTTTTAAACTTTGAGGACTCATCATGGAAGACTCAGAAGGACGTCACTTCAGCTCAGTGGAAGAGGAAACCAGATACTGGAAAGAGCTGGCTATGAAATACAAGCAGTGGTAAGGCAGTGGCTTCATTCCTTTAAGTTGTTTGGTAGGGTGCATAACACTGTATGCAACAACATAGATAGCACCACATAGGGGAGTAAATTAAAGGTGGCTCAGCTATCTTGAGTGGTAGCAGTAGTGATACTTCTGTCTAAACTACAGCAGCCCAAAGTCTGTTATGCTTATTTGAGCAGTGAATCTATGCTGCTGTGGCACTGCTGATTTTGGTCCCTGCTGTGGTTTGAGTAGGACGGTGTGTGCTGAAATTGTGCCTCTGACTGCAGTCTGCGAGCAGCCCAGCTAAACGTAACTCGCTGCAGATCCTTACTGGGGGTGGAGATCCGGGCCATTGCAGAGAGATGCTGCTGTTCACTCTTTATATCTCTATGTGAATCAAGAATGATTTGACAGCATGTAGATGGAGGAGGATCCCTGGCTGAGAATGGACATGCTTTGCTCTTCCCTTTAGCTCAGTGTGTTGTTCTAAATGCAGTAAAGGGTGGAAAAAAATCCAGACTTTTTAGATGGTGATATTGGTGGGTTCTTTCCTAGACCAGGTGTTCAGACCTTTCAGTGCTGCTTGTTTAGCTTGCTGGAGGATTATTTCAATAGAATTGTTTAAGAGTATAAGAACATCTTTCTGTCCATCTTTCCCTCTTTTTCTCACTTTTTATTGCTAATTGAAAATGGCATTGTTCCTATTTCTAAATAATTGAATTGAATGAGAGATTAAATACGTGGATGGCAGTGGACAGCGTACAAGGTAAAGAGACTCCACATGGCCTCAACACCTATTGTGTGAAGACAGACTTCAGGATTTTTCTGTTTATTTGGGCTTTTTTTATTTGTTTACCAGTTTGCTATGAGGTGGCTTTCCATGCTTGATGGGAAAACATTGGCATATGGTCCTCTCTTCCTGTTGAATATGTATATTGGAGAAGGGCATAAAGCCTTCTGTGTTAAAGGGCAGTAATTTTTTTACATTGAGTGTACAAGAGTTTTTTTCTTTTTTCATTATGATAAGTTCTGTTGCTGGAATTGCTCTCTAGTGCTGAGAATACGCAGGAGGAATTGCATGAATTCCAAGAAGGTAGTCGAGAGTATGAAGCTGAACTGGAGACTCAGCTGCAGCAAACAGAGTCCAGAAACAGAGACCTTTTGTCAGAAAACAATCGTCTGCGAATGGAACTGGAGTCAGTTAAGGTAAGAGTGGATGATGCATATAGTATCTGTACATCCTCAGTGCAAAGGTGAATGAGACAGGCACATGCAGATTCAGTCTACCTTGTGGACAGGAACCTTCAGCATTACAAAGAAACTGAGCAGAAAACTACAAAAAAGAGAGTCTTGAAAAATTAAGAAATACCAATCTGTTGTCTGCTTTGAGGGTGCTGGATACCTTGGTAATGTTCCTGAACTCCTGTTCACAGATTGTGGCTATGTGTCAGGATAGATTTGAGGTGGGAGAAAATTGTTTGCAGTAGAGTGGAGAATAAACACGAACATAACCAAGCTGCTGTTCTATTCCTTCTTCCATCTTAGTGCTTTTGTTCACAGCTGTCTTGCTGTCCGCATTGTGTGGACACAGATAATATTGCAGAACAATCAAAATACAAACATGCCAGCTGTGTTCTTTCATTACACAAGAAAACTCAGTAGTTTTAAATCCTTTTACATAGTTGTGCATTTATTATCTGGTGTTCCAGATAAAGGGGGAAGCAGCAGCTGGTGGGTAGTGTGTAGAACTGAGAGGCATAAAACAGTTTCAGCCCTGGTTTTGTTACTGAATCTGTCTGTACTTGGGGAAAAATAATTTATCCTTTTTACACTTGGTGAGCCTTCTGTGAAACTAAGAACCAGCTGAAAAGCATTAAATTCCATAATTGCCAAACATAAGGGATATGAACTTATTGAGATAGAACTTCTTACCAGAGTGACTTAAGAAATAATGAAGCTATCCAGAGTATAAAGAGTGATAAGTCTGCCTCATTTCAGTCTAATTAAAGATGCCGCTATTCCCCTGTGCTAGTTGGCAGGTTTAGGAAATAGTGGTAAGTTTTCTTAAACTTGAAAAAAAATTGTCACTGAAATTGGTGTGCCTTTTTAAAGTTTGATCTTGTTGGCCTTTTGATTAAGGGTGAGGTATAGTCACCTAAGAAGCACTACACTGTATTTTGTAGGGCTAGGTCAATATCTGTGGAAGCAGAGATTAATTTAATTACACTTCTACTCAATTGAATGCAATAATGAGCTAATGGGAGTGAAGGTATTTGTATAAGTGATTAATCACTGGATTAATCCAGGTTTGTAATGCCTTTTGTCTGAATTGTTGTCCAAATTACTGTCTTAAGGAAATACTCTTCTGTTCCGGGCAGATGTCCTGTCCCTCTAGAGTACCAACTTAGTGATCTACACACCCCCACCCCTCACCCCAGCTTTTTGATAGCAAAACCTCCAAGGTTTGTTTCATTGTATTTGTTATGTTGCACTGATCTTTGTTCTTGTTGTATTCCTGCCTTAGCAGCATTAAATGCTCTGCATGTTGTATGGTGTATAGGTCTACTGTTCCACATAGCCACATAAACCCGTGGAAGCTGATGAGTTTGGGGAGAAGGCAGTTTGACAAAAATAAAACCTGCAGCTCACTTAATTGAGAAGGGCGTGGACTATTTTCTTTCTTTAGAGGAACAAGGATGAGAGGAGGGGACAATGAACTAGCCAAAGCAGTTAAGAGTGAAGATAGTAGGAAAGAACAATGAACCTCAAAAAGTGGAAGGTAAACATATTTTAGAAAATCTTAAATTGTTCTTCACAGTAGATAACTTTATTAAAACATATTTTGCTTGAAACGAACCTTTTAACAATGGGCTATTCATGCATCCTGAAAACTGCAGTAACAGACTGCAGTGAAGGAACAGAGACTCCATTGATGGCCAGATCAGCTGATAGTTTATTACAATTGGCTAAAAACAAAGACCTCGAACCTTGCAGTTCTGGTCTTTTATCTGAGTCAATTCAAGAGCAAAGCATTAAACTCGTGAAGCTATTGAGCAGCAGTGTTAACTGAGCCCACCAGGGGTTGGTGTCTGCATCTAGGTCAACATTAGTGAACTTTGGTGTGTGTGCGTGCTTCCTCCTCAGAAACCAGAGTTCACGCTACCTAAAAATAAATTGAAATAATGCTTTGGAGGGTTTAGAGAGTCCTGAAAAGCTAGTTGAAAGTAACCTGCTTCTTAGAGCTCGGGGGCTGTTAAATTCAGGATGTGACTATGCCTCAGAGATCCAGAATTATAGCAGTGTCACCACACTGTAATCAGATAAGAATTTCTTAATTCAGAATGGGTATCTCTTTCTCTCCTCCTTGCCTATGCATTTCATGTGCTAAAATAGCTGTCTTCAAATTATCAGTCATGCTAGACTATATGCCATGGTTTTCAAATTCCAGTGCATGGATTTGTTTTCAGTGACTTCAAGTGTGTTGTACTTAAATTCTGGATGGAGAAAGCACTTCAGGAATGCTACTTATACAGCAATCTTGGAGTTTCAAAAAAATCTCTGGCATGTTGAAGTGATCTGATAGCAAGGTGGTGGAGTATAAAGTGTTACAGTAGACTGCGCTGTGAAGCGTTCCCTATCACATGATGCAGAGCTAACTCCGCATATAGTGGCAATAGCGGAAGAGATATGTGATAGAGAAGCTAAGCCTTCCTCCCTGCCTGTGCCTCTCTTAAATGTACCCTTGTGTACATGTTGTAAAAGGAGACTGTTTTAGGTTCACGTTCAAAGCATGTTGCATAACTGCATCTGAAATGTTTTGTGATCTAGAACTCTGAACCTGCTTTGGGCTAATAAAACCACAGGAACAGTGGAGAATCCTGCTGGTTCCACAGCAGTATGTAACAGTGTCACACTTGGATTTTTTTTTTTCTTGTTATTTAGGCTCCTAAGTACTGCTTGACACTTTATTAGAATTGAAAATAAGTGGCTTGTCTTGCATCCTGCTTTGTGTGTTGCTAAAGCTCTTGGAGCTCAGAAATTAGGCTGAGTCTCGCTGTCTGTGAGAGCAAGGAACGGCCCTGTGCTGTGAAGGTCGGGAACTGCTTTGCAGCACCATTGTTTGGTAAGGAGTGTGACAGGAAGAGCTCTTGTCTGCTGGCAGCCCAGAAGTATGTAAGCAATTGGATTTGTTGGCATTTTACCATACGTAAGGTGATGTTTCTCAAAAAAACTTCACAGCATCTGCCTCTGCCTTTAAAGGGGCTCAGACAATGCCACAGAAAGAATGTGCATTGCTGAGTCCCTGATATGCTATTTGATTTGCCTTTGATTAGGAAAAGATTGAAATGCAGCATTCAGAAGGATACAGGCAAATCTCTGCGCTGGAAGATGACTTGGCACAGACAAAAGCTATTAAAGACCAACTTCAGAAATACATTCGAGAACTTGAGCAAGCAAATGATGACTTGGAAAGAGCAAAAAGGTGACCCACCTTCTGTGTTTTCTTTTTCCACCTCTGTCTTGTCCTGTGAGGTGGTGTCACTGAGCTGTTTGTGGTGCTGTGCTCATTAGCACTGCCATTCTAAACTAATCACTTAGGTGATGATTTTGGTGAAGAGGTTTGTGGCAGATGGGAAAGTGATAAATGTTTTTTTCCCTTTCCACCCCCCTACTGCGCTCTTTCATATCCTACAAGCTAAAATAAATTAAAAAAAAAATAAAACAAATCAAACCAAACAAAAATGCAACAATATCCCTTTTCTTGTGAGAAGAGTTCCTCTATGTGCTTGAAGGATCTGGTAGTGACATCTTGTGCACTCTTTTTCAGAGCCACTATAATGTCTCTGGAGGATTTTGAACAGCGTTTAAACCAAGCTATTGAAAGAAATGCTTTTCTGGAGAGTGAGCTGGATGAGAAGGAAAACCTTCTGGAGTCTGTGCAGCGCCTGAAAGATGAAGCTAGAGGTTAGACAGAAATCACTTGTTTCTTTCCCTTTCTCCCTTCCTGGCTTGTAGCTGTTCAGTCCTCTCCATATATCTTGGAGCTTGGCTTTTAAGTTTGCATCTTTTAAATCTGCTATCTGAAATGTAGAAGCAAATGAGGAAGTTTCAAGACTGTTTCCTGCCTCCCCCCTCTGCCCTCCTCCTTGAACTCCTGACCTTGTTCCTGAGCAGCTCACAGCAGCAAAAGTCTGTTCCAGCCTTCTCCTAATCTGTGGTGATGCTTCAGGGCCTTAGGGGGTTAAGAAGAGCCCCAGCTCTTCTAAGAAGAGTCCAGCTGGGGCATGTGCTGGTCTGGCTTCCTGTAACCTGTGAAGGTCAGGTTTAATAACCATTAACCTCATTGTTTCCTGGCCTGTGAAAATTGGAGCCTATGAAACACTAATGGGGCAGTAAAACAGGAGGGCTGTGACTGACTTTTAGTTACCTTTGAATAGCCTCATGTGCTAGCTTCCTGATATCCGTCAGTAAGGCTGAGTGAGAAGAGAGAGACCGTGGAGCTGGAAAAACACCTTCCCTTTTCAGATCTGCTCAGGTTCTGTGCCCTTGAGTGGTTTCCATAAGCTACAGCCAGTCTGCGGGACAGAAGTGCTTTATCCTTTGGCTAGATAATGGTGTGGCTTCCACCTGGCCTCAGCTCAGGTTTCCTTCATGGGGAAACCAGGGTAGAAGAGAAAAGGGTACAATAAGTAGGATCTCAACCTGGCAGGCAGCTGGAATGTAGCCAAGGTATGCCAAGTTGCCTAGCCTCAGTCTTGATGTACCTCTGCTTACCAGCCTGTAACATTTGGAAGGGAGTTAATTCCCTGCCTTAAAGGGAGCCTTGTGAAAGGTTATGAAAATTAAAGCCAGATTAATAGCAACTGAACTAATACTACAAAAACATCTTGAGCCACAATCCTGGAAAAGCCTTTAGTGTTCATCCAGATTTTGAACATATGCCTGGAGTAATCTTTAAAAGGATAAGTGACTTGACTTCACCTCCACAAGGGGAAAAATCTGAGCAAAACATTCTCACCTGTTTTTATCTTGGAGAATACATACTCCAAAGGCTTGCTTTGTGTTGCTTCCTTCGTAGATCTACGACAAGAGCTTGCAGTGCAGCAGAAACAGGAGAAACCCAAAACACCAATGCGAACTACCCTGGAAACAGAAAGAATGGACACTGCAGTTCAAGCGTCCTTATCTGTGCCTTCAACTCCTTCAGTGCACCGGGCACCCAACATCAACACACCCACCCCTGCAACATTTAGGAGAGGTGACTGACAGGGAACCAGCACAGAAATATTATCTGATGCTCTTGTTTTTACTGTCGTTTCTGGCTAAAGGAGGAATAAGGGAGCAGAGTTGAGTGTTTCAGTTACATCTAAATCCAGTCACCATGGTCTCAGTATTCGTAGACTGATTTTTTGGGGGGCTTAGTCATAGGCTGTTCATTTCTGTTTGACTTGAACTGTCCAGTAATAATAATTGAGAGGGACAAGATGAGCTGTCGGGACTGTACTATTAGTTCACAACTGTCCCAGAGATGTTGGGCTAACTTAAGGGAAGGATTTTAAAAACTTCAGTGTGATCTTTAATGTCATACTCGTGTTACTTGCATTGGCTTCTCTGTGATAGTAGGTGCTCTTTGAGAGAGGCTTTCTTCTTACTCTGAGCAGCAGGACACTGACAAGTCATCCTAGCTCTCTGTACTAAATGACTATATCTCTGCTTTCATGTCAGTAATATCAGTTACTTATTTTTTGTGAGCACTGATTATTTCAATATTTCAAACCTCTAACTCTAACTCTCCCATCTTCTTCTTACTTAAAAAGCCAGAAGTTTCTGTAACTGTGCTCATCTGTATGCATAAATGCAGGGAGTTGTACTGCCACATTCTGATGATATGATATTATAGCTCTGACACAGTTTGATTGTGGGCTTCAGTATGCTTAACCTAAAATTGTGTTTTGTGTGGAGGATTTAATACTTATGTAAAAGTGACAGGATTTGGAGATTTGTAGTAAAATGAAAGATGATGGTCCTCTCTGAGGACACTTCCCTCTGGTCCCACTGCAGCAGCAGAGATGCAGAGCAGGCTGGTAGAACGGATCTCTAGAAGTTCAAGCCACAGCATATCTAGCGACTTTAGCTTAGGACAGTGTAAGTTGAGCTGTCTCAGGGAGACAGTGCTTCATATTCCTAATGGGTATGAAAGATCTGGAGGTGAGATACAAAAAGGTGAACATATTGATGTTTCCCCTGTATGTCAGGCTGTCTTCTGACTTCCAGTGTCAAGGCTTTGTTGTTGTTGTTGTTTTGTAATGTATCCATATTTAACCTGCCCTGCAGGTCTTGAGGACAGTTATGCTGCAAGCCCTCTCACACCTGCTGCAAGAATATCTGCACTTAACATAGTGGGAGACTTACTGCGAAAAGTGGGGGTGAGTGATTACCTGCTAGCCAATGGTCTTGGAAAGGTAGAGCTGTCTGAAACTGCAGTCAGTGCTATTTGCCCTGTTGCTCAGGGGAGACTGGAAAGAGTATCTTGTCCTCAGGTTAGCTAAGCATGGCCTTGAAATTTGGTCTGGACTTTGTATGTTTCTGACCAGCTCCCAAATAAAGATGGACCCTGCTCTGCTTTTCTAAGATTTTATCCACATGGGGATAAAGCCTTCCTCTACGAATTTCCGAAAGCGCATATGCAGAAAGAATTAATTGGCATGAGTAAATTAAGAAGGGGTCTGCTCCTATGAAAAGCAGAGAAGAAAGCAGGCTGGTGCCTGCTGTCCAGAGGGCTTCTGGTGAAGTTTGAGCAAGAGACCAGTAGTCTTTTGAGCAAGGCCTAATGTCATGTTAAGCTGTAGCTTGACACTTAAGGTAGTGCTGATGCTGGAAAAGTTATCCCATTACCTCCTTCTGTTTTCTCCCTTAAGCGCCAGTGCTGTGTTGGCACGAGCATTTGTATGACTCTGATGTGCTGAGCTGCAGAACTGATAGAGCTGAAGAGTAACCCAGCAACAGAAGTGGAGTGATTTAGGATGGGAGCATGTGGTGGAGAATAGGGTATCTGTGGCTCAGTTTCCTCAGGTGTACCACCTACTACATACAATCTAATATGTGTCTAGGGAAGCAGATAGCTCAAATGAATACTTAGTGATCTAAAAATGATGCCTGTAAGAAAGATGTGAAAATCTCCCTGAGGAAGCTGAAGATTTTGTGTTCTTGCTGGTGAACAGCATCAACTCCTCAACCTCCCCTACAGAAATGGTGATTCAGCTTCTGAGAGATGTCTGGCTTCATCTCTTCAAAAACTCAGAACTCATGTGGCACTGGGGTCTAGCAGGTTCCATTACTGGACAACTCATTCTAAAAGAAACACTCCCCCCCAGCCCCGCCCCCAACACTCTTAATGCCATTTTGGTGTGCCACTGCCATCCTGTGAAAGAGAAGGGTGATATCTGACACTTGCCTCATCTCTGTTTACGTTAGGCTTTGGAGTCCAAACTTGCATCTTGCCGAAACTTTGTGTATGACCAGTCTCCAAGCAGAACCACGGTGTCCATGTACATGAACAGAGATGTCCTTGAAACACGCCTGAGTCCTCATCAGCCTCTGTGTGATACAGGGTGAGTGCTGTTCTCTGCTAAGTTGTGTCTTAGTGAGACCTGTTGGTGTTAAACTTAGTGACTGGTGTTGTTCTATTTAGTATTAAATCTTTGTTTTGGTAGAGACAGATTTGTTTTCAAAATATATGAAATTTAGTTATTCAGGGTTATGATTTGAGTGTTTCAGATCAGTTTAAAATTTGGATTCACTAGCTGCTGAAATGTGAAGACTAGCTGGAATCAAGTTTTGAAAATCACAAATTCAAAGCAAATACATGTATTTTATTATAAATCCTCTGTTTAAATGGGATGAAGTACAACAGAAGAACTCTTGCTTATTGGCTCAACTTGTTTTATGCTTTACATTCTTGTACAAGTGAAGTCTCAGGAACATTATGGCAGGTAGGGACTTCCCTTATCACAGTTCAGATTCTCATTTATGGGACAACTGGAAAAAAGGCAAATAATGGGTTCACTCAATCAGAATGCTTTATGGGTGCTAAGATGTGTTTCCAAGGAGCAGCTGACAGGAAGTTACCTGACTCAACTTATAAATTTGTCTGAACGCTTGAACTGGTTGTCTTTCTTGAAACAAATGAAGAAAAATCAGCAAGGTTAACGCAAGTTGCAGTTTAGTGTCTGTGTAAACCCTGCCAATGCTGTACTGCACATTGTTTAGATTCTTTGTAAATTAAGTGCCTATAGTACAGTTTGTTCCAGACTTAATTATTCAGCTAGACCCTTCTGCTGGGAGTGCTGGTTTGTCCTGTTACCCAGTGTCTAAAGTTGTTGTGTGGAAGGAGTGTTCCACATTGTACTTGCTATCCCAGCCTGGGGAGAAACCTCATGAAAGCTCCTACAAGAAAGCCTCAAGGGTCATACATTTACATATTTGTGCAGCTGATTATACATCTACCACTGTAATGCTAGAACTGAAATTCCAACACCTGTAAAAGATAGCTTCTCACTACTCAGAGGGAAATGGAGCCCTGTGTTACAGTGGAAACTCAGCCCAGGTAAGTAACGGGCTCACTTAGTGCTCAGAGTGATATTCTTTTATCTGTTGATTTAAGCTGAGCAGTGTACTCTGGAAGTGACCAGTTACTCTGAAGATGGTAACTATTGTGGTTTAACCCCAGCCAGCAACTAAGCACCATGCAGCTGCTCACTCACTTCCCTCCCACCCAGTGGGATGGGAGAGAGAACTGGAAAAGAAAAAAAAAAGTAAAACTCACGGGTTGAGATAAGAACAGTTTAATAGAACAGAGAAGAAACTAATGATGGTAACAGCAGTCATAATAAAATGACAATAGTAATAATAAAAGGATTGGAATATACAAGTGATGCACAATGCAATTGCTTGCCACTCGCCAACTGATGCCCAGTGAGTCCCTGAGCGGCGATCCCCCCCACCCCAGTCCCCCCACTTTATGTACTAGACGTGATGTCACATGGTATGGAATACCCGTTTGGCCAGTTTGGGTCGGCTGTCCTGGCTGTGTCCCCTCCCAACTTCTTGTGCCCCTCCAGCTTTCTTGCTGGCTGCGCATGAGAAGCTGAAAAATCCTTGACTTTAGACTAAGCATTACTTAGCAACAACTGAAAACATCAGTATGTTATCAACACTCTTCTCATACCGAACTCAAAAACATAGCACTGTACCAGCTACTAAGATGACAATTAACTCTATTCCAGCTGAAACCATGACAGTAACGCTGAGCAAGAAAGGCACTAACTTCTTTCTTGTATTTGCAGGTTAGTGAAACGCCTGGAGTTTGGAACACGACCTTCAAATATTCCGGGACCAATGAGCCATCCCTCGCAAAGTGTTGTTAAGATGCTGCTTTGAAAAGCCTGGCTGGCTTTGGCAAAGGGGAAAAAAAATAATTTTAAACTTTAGTTTTAAAGAGAATATCAATGACCAATCAGGCAGTGATCTTGGGGTAGGTGAGAATGGAGTAAGAAGCTGCAGTTGGCAGTGGCCCCCTGTGGCCTTGCCCAGTCTGGCCTCTTGGCAGAGTTCTGTGGGTAGTGTGATAAAGCAATGCTGCCTAGCAGTGCAAGACTTAGAATTGCTTCCTACATCAGTTGCTCCTTGCAATTTGAGTCTTTTGACACTGCCAGTCAAAGCCATTGTCCCTCTCCCTACAACAGATACAGTATTCCCTATGCAGCTCCTCAGGCTTTGGCTTTTGGTGTTAATACAGCACCATGGTGTTCTGGCTTAAATTCTGGTTGTGCTGGCTTTCTATCATGGGTGTTGTGTGCTGCAGTCACCTGAATTAGAGGAGTGGTTTTATGTGGAGAAAGGTGTATTTCTGCTGGGAAGCTGCTCAGCTCTTTGTGGGATGTTTCCTGGTCAGAATCTGGGTACGCAAAAACCTGCCTCTATAGTGGTCAGAGGGTTTTGTAAGCAATGATTTGCCATTAAGAAGAGGTCATGGATAAAGGTGAAGAATGCCTAGTGCATAGCATACTTGGGAGATTCCAGAGCTAACAGCAAGATAGGAGACTTTGGACTGGCTTAGCATATAGACATCTCTTTTGCCATATTGTGGCCCCTAAAGCCTGGCTGTTGTAGGAAGCAAGAGACCTGATTAAGTTCCTAGTTGTAACATCTTAATAGGTGGATTTTAATGCTTTCCAAACCTCCCTTTATTAATGTGCCTTGGGTATTAGTGATTTTTTTCTTTTTTTATTTTTTTCTATGAGAATATATGCTTTCAGCTATTACTAATTTAGAAATAGTTTTTAACCTGAAAAGTACTTTGTGCTAGACAAGTGTATATGAGTAGAGAATTACTCTATAATCAGGTTTTTCCCCTATAAAATATTACTGCATTTTAGGTTGTTTTTTAAGTGGAGTAGGTTCTCTCACAGTATTAATGTACCTTATGGAAGCCTGTACTTACAAATTGTTTAGTCATTATTTTTCCATGTTTTTTGTGGGGGGAGTGGGTGGGGAGACCTTACTTGACAAAAGAATGCATAAATGGGGTTGGGGGTTTTGGTTGGGGGGGGTGGGGTGGGGTTTTTTTATGTTTGGGTTTTTTTAAGAAAATGCTGTGAAAACAGCCACTGATGCATCTGTTTCTCTGGAATAGGAAATAACCACAGATCATTCCCATCATTCAGGCCATCTACAAAGTTGGCTTAACTGGGAAGCAGAATAAAGCTTATTTTGAATGCTAGTTGTCGATTCATTTTGAGGTTTTTTTGCAAGTTGTCACTGTGGTTTATGCACAGATATTTGCTACCAGTTTCTCATCTGTTTCTGATCAATGAAGCTGAAAGAGACATTGTGTGTTTTGCTGAATCATATGCAAAGATTTTCCTACATCTTTTTTTGTTATGGTTCCTACCCTAAGGAATGTAAATATTTCCATAGCTGAAGATGCCTCTGGGATTTACAGTGCATAGTATTGGTATTGCTTTTTCTTAAAATCTTGAACTCTGGCTGTTTTAATATGATTTTTGTCCTCTCCACTCACACAGGGAGTTGACACTTTTTTCTTATCCATGAGGAGCAGAAGCACATGGGCTACTTTGTTAGTTGTGCTGGCTCATGGACTATGGTTCAGTGGACTGTGTAGCCTGGAGGGATCAGTGAAGACGTAGAAAGTTGGAAAATCGTGGCTGTGCTAGTATTATATATTTTACAGATATATGTTTTTAATGTGACTACAGATGTAATCAGAAAGATGAGGGGTGGGTATGCTCTTGAGAATTGTCAAAATAATTTAGTCCAGAACAGCCACCTCTGTAATGGTACAGAGAGGAGCTTCAGTTTGGCCACTGTTGCAGAAGGATGCTTTCTGTGGTATTACTAAAGAAACTCTGACTCCCTGTTTTATCCCTGTTCTGTAGAGCTTGTGACTGGAACCTGAGTTTCTCGAGTGATAGGGCAGTGCTCTAAACACTGGACCAACCTCTCCCATTATGCATGTGAATTTTCTAGATTAATTTCTTTTAGAAGGGCTCCATGTTCAGTTTGCTGGTTCTGCTCCAAGCATTGGTGCTTAAGACCATTCTATATGAAGTCTGACTTCCTTGGTCTCCTTGTTCCCACACATCCAGGCTCACAAGCTCTGTGTTTAACAGCCAGCTCTTGAGCACGTTTACAGAGCTGGGCTGTGTGGCTGAACAAGCAATGAAAAGGTCTTATCCGATAGCTCCTAACCCCCCTCCTCTGCAGCTTGTCATCTTAATTGCTCTAAATGGTTTCTTACTTTTAAACTCTTCCTTTACTTTTTCATGAGCAGGGAGAATTCTTTGGGCCCTAATTCTGCTGGCTAAACGTTGCCTGGTCTGAATCTCCAGTTCATGATCTCTTTGCCTTCTGGAACAATGCTTAGATCTAGAAGATGATTGCATGAGCTGTCAAGGTGGATGGTTTTTGCATGATTTGCTCTCCCTGTAGTCACACTGCTTAAGATTCACTTGCTGTGCAATGTAAGACATCGAGTAAGCTCTCTGTACTCCATTTAGAGTAATTCTACCCCTGGCTTTGCTGTGCATGGCTCTCTACTGATCCCTTAATGCAGAATAGTTTGGTTTGGATCACTGCATTCAGTGTGGGCTGCTGTTTCTAATTGTTTTCAGCCTGCTTTAGTTGGAAATATCCCTACACTTCAAGGGTGGGTTCAGCTGCCTAAAGACAGACACTTAGGGCCCTGCCTGCTTTTCAGCTGCTGCACCAGAATGCTGCAAGTCTCCTGCAGGTCCTGTGTCATGTCTGTCAGCCCTTGGATACATCCTAGGGCACCTCATTTAGCTCCGTGTGTCCATGAGGTAATCAAACCTGTCCCAAGTACTTCATGTCATTCTACATTCAGTTCAGTGTACATACTTTTTCTTATTCCTTCAAAAGCAATTGCTTAGGGGAAAATCAGGTTTTTGTTCTAATGATTACAGATGACCTTTTCTAAAAAGTATTTGAGTTGGAAAGAAGCTCTACTGCATCCACCATTCCCTTCAAGCATGCTGTATTGCACCCAAGTGACACCTGTACACAAGAATACTGGAGTAGTTTTTATAGCCCTTTATTAGTGTGTAAGCACATCCACAGTGCATATAAAACTGTAACAGTTGACTTAATTTGAACAAATGATATTTTATTTTTCAGTAAGTGATTAAAAAGGCACTTCCACCTTGTGAACGGTGCATCAAGGGTGTAGTAACCAGGAAAAAACCCTATATTAATCGAATACTCAAGACAAAGTTTAAGAAAAGAATAACTGACCAATGCCTTCCCACCCCTCCCTCCCACCCCTCCCCACCCCCCCACAACAGTCTCACAAATCCTGTGTAAACTATAGTTCACTGGGATTTAAATCATCTGAGCTACTAGAACTCACTTTCTGTAAGATTCTCAAAGTGTCTTTTAACACTCCGAGTGTTAAAAAAACTCCACCTTTTCAAATACACTTCATGGTAAAATAAGTTTTGGAGTACTTTTAACATCAATCTATATGTTGGAGACAAGGCAGTTGTGCTTTTATCATTGTCAGAGGAGTGGGTGTATGTGACCTTGACACTAAGAGTAGACTTATACAGTGCTAAATATCGTCCTCCCTCCCCTTGCTGCAGTGCAATTTTTTAAGCGTGTTTATTCACTGGCTTTTGTTCCATTGAAATCTCCATCTCTTGCATCCATTTCTTCATCACCTCCTTCTGTTGCGTTCTCAATTACTCTTCTGCCTCCAGATCTACGGGGTGGGACAAAAGATGCTGGCTCATTTCCCCTCCTGTAGTAAGAGGAAAAAAATAAAAATCAGGTGTTAGGTCATTTGCAGTCCTCACAAATAAGCACAGAGTTTTTTAACAGTACCTGTGGGGCTTATGTATTTAAATGCAGAACAGCCAAGAGCTATGGGCCTCTAATACAACTTTCTGTTCTGTAGCATATAAGAGTAATTTGTGGACAGGTTGAGACTCCCAGTTGCTTGGAACTGTGATAGGATTCCTGTTCTTGTGCTTAAAATTCTCCTCTAAATAGTCTCATCTACCCCACCCCCATCCCCTCTTCCCTTCATTTCACTGTTCTTCTCTATGAGGACTGCAACTGGTTGTGCTTGGAAGGAATGGGAAAGGGGGCTGCTTGTACCCACAACAGCAGGGGAGTGTCCTTCCTGTCCCTTTAGAAGAGCAAGGAGAGAGAGTGCGAGCTTGTGCTCAATTTCTGACCTGCAGTCTGGATAAGCCCACCAGGTACTGAAGGCCCATGAGACCTGGGACTGGAGCAGTGCTGTGGATGTCAGCAGGCATTTTTGAGCCCACAGTCCCCCTCTACAAAGGCTGTGTTGGTCGGAGTACCACAGCTGCTTTGATGTGTGTGGCATCCTAGGTTGTGAGTAGCTCCAGTCTCTTTCCCAGTGGAGAGAGGACACCATCACTGCTTTGGAACTGTGTTGCAACTCAGGTGCTGACACTTAACAGTGCAAGTGTCTCGCAGAAGAGCTTACATAAAATGCTTTGTCCCATCTTATCCCCTTTTCCTCTCCCATCTCCCTCCCATCCCCATATGTTTCAGAGTCACAGCCCAAGGCAGGGACACTTTGGTCCTCAAGGTTAATTTTTTGGGGAGGTGTGAACAAGTGAGACAGAAGATGGGTTTTTCTCTTCTTGGCCTCCATTGCTACTATGCTACAAAATGCTTAAGTTTTGTAACATGGCCTCTCACTTGTCCCTTGTTAAGCAAACCTTTGTAAAGGCTTGAGACCACAGACATAAGCAATAAAATAAATTCATGATCACTGAATGTTGTGCCAAAATGACTAATTTGGTGTTAAATACATCTGACTGCACTTTTGGGTACAGCAATCATGCATAAATATTTAAAGGCTTGTCTTGTCCTTGCAAAAGACTAAGCCGGTGTTGTCCTTCCTGAAGCAGCTATTTAAGCCCAAAGTTCAATCTTCCGTACAAGGGAAGCGGGTGGAACATTGGCTGGACTAACTTATTTGAGAGGCACAAATCTGTGTTTCCAAGGTAGAAATGTGACATGTAGTCTGTTTTCCACAATTCTGCCTTTAAACTTCAGTGTGAGCAAGCAATTAGCTGGATAATAAAGCTTCATTTAAGATCTGCTGTTAATTAACCGTAGTTCTGGTGCCAATGGCATGTATTGAACACAAGGGTATGTCATTTCTACCCTGGTCTGTGCTTGACAGAGTCTTAACAGCAGTGTCTACTATTTTAGGATAGCAGATATTTGTTATTACAGTTTAACAAGAAAGTTCTAGTTAGGTGAGTAAATTCATTAATTTTTGTCATTGAAGGAAGAGCTTTCTACCCCTTTGGACTCCTGCTGTCTGGACTCAATTACTCAAGAGTCATTTGTAAGATAAATCTCTTTATGATGCAGTAATTCACTGAAGTGCTATAAGAGAACATGGGAATGGTGGGGAGTAGCAGTGGGAGTCTAACCAAATTGTGCAGTATGGTTTTGGCTACAAAGAAGTGAACTCCCTACCACATATTCACTACTCATTAACATAAGCTGTTGCAGTATGCATAAACTTCATACTTCTTTAAACTGGTCTTGGTCCTCTGGATAAACACTTTTTGTTTATATTTGTTCCTCTTAAACAGGTTTATGGGTTTGATAATATTCATGTGGTCATTTGTATTGGTACCTTTAGAATAATGTGTATAGTTGAGACGAGCCTTAAGCATTAGTGTTTGCTTAGCATCTCTGTATTTTATCTACCTTTGAACAAGTGCTACTGGAGCAGTGCTTGAATAACAGCCTGACGGGAAATATTAGGCTGACTGAAAGGCACATGCAAGGACAAGACATCGTCTTTAAATATTTGTGTATTCCCAGCAAAATCCAGCATATGTAAAAGAGAAGATATACAAATATTACAAGGCAGTAGCTCTTTAATTTTTGCAACAGCAGGTATTATTCCTATCTCCAGAGACTGTGGTAAGTATAGTATAATGCTGTGCTAGGTTACAGTGTCAATATTAATTTCTGTGACCGTGCTTTACATTTTAATAACAGTAGACAAGCAATGTAATGTCTGCAAAATGTCTCTAAAAGCCTTATTAATAGCTATTTGTAAGCAACACAGGCCCAGAGTGCTATGTAATGAAAGGCAAGACTTTCTCTTTTGTCTGTGATTGTGTGGTGTAAGTGTGATAAATCACATGCAAGTAAGATCTTCCCAAATCTCAGGTGAGTTAGATGGGATCTTGCCTTAGAGTCAACATTACAATGTGTAACAAATACTGTGAAATTCTAATGACATGCTGTGACGCTTCATATTCATTAGTCCTTTTAATCAATTTTACTAATCAATGGTGTATTTCATTTGAAAAAGTTTAATCCTTGTGGCTGTGCACAAAGATGAGGTGCAAAAAAGACAATTTTCATGCAGAAAAAGTCAGTACTTTATTAGGTACTCTGTTGGTAGGACTTGTGAGAATGCAACATTGGTAAGTCTACATCAGTACATAACCTACTTGTAAGAAAGATGTATCGCTGATGAACAGCTAATGATAGCTAGATTATTGTAATATTTGTCTCTTTTGATAAAATAGATTAATGCCAAGATATCCAAGCCTTCACAGTTTGCAGAAACCTCACATAATTTTTACTTGGGCCGAAGAAAATGGAAATTTGTGCAACACAAGCTAGCTGCAAAGTTGAAGGCATGGTACCTGCTTAGTCATGCGAAGGTTCCTGTGTCCCTCTGAAACAGAGAGAAAGAGTCCCGGGCAGTTATACTAAGCACATGGTCATGATCAGAGGTAGGTAGATTACTTTTAAGTAATTAAACAAAGTACATTACAGCCAATTACATTACAGTTAGATAAAACAAAAATTAGTCTTATGCTATTCTATGTAAAGAGGGCTGGACACAGCCACTCCTTCGTAAAGCAGCCAGGAGCATGCCCCAACGAAGATGGTGCTAATGGAAAAGGCTACCGCATCCCTAACTCTTCACTTTGAAGTAAATCCACATCTGAAGGTTCATGCGTGTTACCAGTAAACACGCTGGCAAACTGCTTCAAGAACACAACTAGGCACATGCTTTGCTTTCATCTGAAATACTGTTGGTTTTAGGTAGAAAGCAAAGTTTTGTGGTGTGATGATGTAGATTGAGCAATTTCCTTATAATTCAAGTCAGCCTCTTTACTTCAGCGAGTTGGTGTTTTCAAACCCAGTGAGTGCAGGAGAACTCAGGTATGTAGCTGGCTGATCACAGATTTATCTTTTTTCCCAGTCAGTTTTAACAAGAAAATGCAAAGGGACATTTTGATCTTTTCCTTGGTCTGATGACACTGAATCCCTTTGTGCTGAAGTCCAAAGAGACTTTTGGAATAGAATCATATAATGTGCTTTGCCTTTTGCCACCTGTGATGTTGCTTGAGACTGTTTGTGGTCGTTGTGTGCGAGTTGTGCATGTGTGAAAGTGTGAAAACAACAAGCATTTTGTGACTGCTTCTGTACAAAGAGATACAGTCATTATATAAGGGGTGTTTTCAAAAGCAACCAAGCCTAATTCTGTTCCTATTTAAGCCAACAGGAGTTTTGATTAGAAAGTGTAAGGCCTGTGCCATGCTATCACAGCTGTTCATCTCACAGCTGAAATCCTGAGACTGCTGTAGTCTATGAAATGCACTTCACCTTCTGACCTTGGCCTTTTGTTGTACCTGCCAAGCTAATACAAGGAGTGAGTAACTTTGCAGCATTATCAGTGTCTGTTCTTCACTTGAACAGATTTTTTTTCGCTTCTGTAGTTGAGTTCTAAATTTCAAGGCTGTCAATGAGTGGGAACAAACGAGGGTGTTCTACCTGAGCTTGCTCTTCAGTGCTGCAACCTCGCGGCCCAGGGCTTCGTTACTTTCAGTAGCTTCATCCAGCTCTCTCTGCAGCTTCCTGCGGTTTGCATTGATACGCTGAGACTCTTCCTCAGCCTCCTCCAGCTGCCTTTTCAGTTGCTTGAGTCGTGTGTTGCCCTTCTCGGCCTAAAGGGAAATTTTAGAGTAATGCTTGAATTCAAAACAGCTTTACATTCCTCATTTTAATTTCATACTTCTCTTGAGCGTTTTACTGAACCATGGCCTGAATCAAAGTTAGAAGCTTAAAATCTAAAAATATATAAAAATAACTTTGCTTTGTGGGAGTTCATTTTGCTGATAGATACTGTATTTCGACACTACCTTGTTGCTTCTTTTGCTGCACAGTCCTACCTCTGCTTTTCTGGCTTGGAGGTTGGTGTGCATTAGGTAAAGCGAAAATTTTAAAACAGAATGTGTTCATCATCTCCATTCATATAGCAATAAGGATGTTGTGCACAGTCCTATATATCACTGTGCAGTCAGACTGTTGCAGCTGGCTGATTGACAAGGACTAGTGCTTTGGCACTTGACTCAGCATGGAAGAATAATTATATTGTCCTGTCTTTTAGCAAAGGGCTGTATAGCTCTCCCAGCATAGAATCCAAGCAGACAGTCTGCTTTCTGGAGGGATATTTCTTTGAGGCAGAACATGAAATCTTTCTTTCTTAGGGTAAAATCTGAAAATCCCTGTGCCCCAGACTAAGACCCTCATGACAGTCTGATACCTGATCTTTGTACTGCTCTGCTTGCTTTCTCTCATCCTCCACCTGCAGCAATGCATCCTTCAGCTTCTTGTCCTTCTGGCGCAAAGTCTTGGCTGCAGCCTGCTTCTCTCTGCAAGTGACAGTGCAACATTTGGTGATGTGGAAGTTCTGTAGTCTTCACCTGCCTCAGGCATGTTGCTCATGAAACTGACACTAAGGACCCATATGTTAAAGGCCTTACTGAATTTAACAGATGAATTCTAAGCAAAATTTAAAGATCATGTTCTTCTGATCAAAACAAGTATGTGTCTTTGCTGTATGCTAGAGGTGCTCCAGGAGATCTGTTCTAAAACACAAGGTGATTTTCAGAAGAAATAGTCCTACAAATGGCACGATGTGTCATGGTGATTAACCTGATAGGGTCATAGGGCAGTTACTGTAAAATGTAAGGGAGCAGATCCTTGCCTTTGATACCAGTAGAACTTTTCAGCAATAAAATAGTTCTTAATCAGAACCTGTAACAACTCCAGTTACTGGCGATATGTCTAAGAAATGTTAAGTGAGGGAGAGACTTTACCAAGCCTTAATGGCACTGAGAGCCTGATGACACAAATCCTGTATGCCTTTGTTTACTTTCTGTCTCATTAACTGGAACAATAAATGGACAGCTGTGCCCTCTGGGAGACCAGTACCTGGCTTCCTGTTCCAATTGCTCTTCAAGAGAAGCAATTTTGGCCTCCAGAGCAGCAATTGTAGTTTTGAATTTGGACTTCACAGCTCCCTCCATCTCTTGCAGCTTACTCTTCAGCTCTTTGTTCTGCCTCTCCAGTTGCTGCCGAGCATTTTCATTCTTCTGTGCAGTTGAGCGCTCTGTTGCCAGCTCATTGTTCAGCTGCTCTGCCTGCAAGGGTGAGAATGGATGTTGTCAAAAATGGTGCATGCTTTCAGAGAAATGACAGGTAGCAATCTGGGGTGGCAATTCTCCAAATAATTATTCAGAACCACAAATAGCTTTTGCTGGAATACAAACAGAAGGTGTCGTGCTGAAATGAGCTTTACCTGCTGTACCGCTTTCCTCATGCGATCACCCATTGCCTCTATATTGCTTTGCTCCTCTTCAAGCTCTTCCTCCAGTTGTGCAATTCTTGCCTCCAGGCGCCGTTTCTCATCCTGAAGGCTTGTCCTGTAAGTTTAAATTTAATAAGTGTGTAGTTATGGCTTTGACGAGTTGAATGTGTCTGAAACTATTATGAATTGCCAATAATTCATAAAGAAAAGAGAACTGGGTGTTTCAATGAAACCAGTCATGTGTGTACGTGTTGTGTTGTCAAGACCAGATGGCTGTTGGGAGAAGAACATAACTTCTCTTGGCAGCCATGCAATGTTCAGCAGCATGTTTACAGCCTTGTGAGTAATCCAATCTATTCCTACCTTCCAGAAGTAGCGCTTGCAAGTTCTTCTGCCATCTCTTCTTTCTCCAGATCCGCTTGTTTGCGAGCTCTCTCTGCAGCAGCCAGATCCTAGGAGAACAGGAAAAGGCAGCACAGTAAAGAAATGAGGAAGTAAATGTTCAGACAAATAGTTACAGCATGATACACAGGACAGTAAACTTTCTAAAACTGGTATAAGAAGTGTTGTCTTGTTAACAGAATGAATTCTTGTCATATCATAAATCCTATGGAAGTACAATGAATACACTTTATCCAGCCTGTCAGCTGGTTTCTATTTTATTGGTTTTAGTCATAAGATTGCCATTTCATGCACGTAGGAATAAAAGAACTAACAAGACTTCAAGAATTTATAGGTATTGAAAACAATTTATGTTGGATTATCCAGTTCATTTCCCTTTAAGACTGGTGAACTGTGCCTTCCTCCAAGGTGATTGTTTTTTCAGCTTAATCTGGCTATGCTCAGATGTAGATCCAACAACTTTAGTAGAGTGCATGGAGCAGGTGGAACTTGTTACAACTGCTGCTTATAGCTTTCCATCCCTGATAGCTATTATATTATTTTGTTGCAGATCTCTTTTGCTACTGAAGGTCATGTGTAGTCTGCTCTAAGTTTCCCACTTTACCTCTTGAAGCTGGATGAGTTCTGCTTCCAGGCCCTTTGCTTTCTTCTCATTTTCTCTGGCTGTAGCAAATATTTCTTCTCTGGCAGCCCGTGCATCATCCAGCTCTCGTTGGTAGTCCTTCATCTGAGCCTTATTGAAAAGAATAACAGATGTATTTTTGTCTGGCTTTATTACAATTTCAGTAGAAAGAAATTTGAACAGAAAAGAACACATACACATTTACATAATCATAATGCCTGCTTAAATTACATTTTCTGGAGAGATCAGCTAGCACATGTTGGAAAGGTCTGAAATGCTATTCTAAGAAGAGTGATGCTTCCACTTGCAAACTGCAGCTTTTGTAATGCCTATTATCCATATTTCCTCTGAATATTGCAGTCTTAATCTTTCCGATACATCCCTTTTTGTTATTTAGCTGTCAGCATATGGCAGAACAGTTGATATGGAGACTTACAGTATAAACAGGAAAATGCTAATTCAGAGACAAAATTACTTCAGAACAGTCTTTTATGCTTTTGAGGCAAGTGTTCGAACCAGGATTGAAGCCCTGTAATAGATTTTATCCTGTAGCCCTTTATGTGGGAATCTATGTTTTCCTTCATGTGGGTAAAGCCAATAGCAGATGAGTGTTGGCCAGGGAGTTTTGGAAGCTCTCTGTAATAATGAAATTTAAGGTTTTCATCATTTGCCATGTGAAGCTTTCCATTGTCATTCAAACTGAGCATTACAGTACAGATACTTGAATCTTGGAGTCTAGTTAAAACTCCCCCTCTAACCAATCATCTGTAATGGGTATCAAGTTCACAGATGTCACCTAACTTTCATATGGTGGCTGTAAAAAAGACAGCAGTGGGAAAAACTATATTTGTGGGATTACACACCTGTAATTTGCGAAGTTGTTTGATGGCTTCTTCCCGAGCTTTATTAGCAGAATCAGCTTGGCTTTCTAGGTCTTTAACATCAATCTCTAGCTTCTTTTTGGCTGCAGCTGCCAGGGCACGTTGCTTCCGCTCATCTTCCAGTTCCGTTTCATATTCATGGAGCTGATCATTAAAGAAAACAACTTAAGTTTAGGAAAGTCCTTGAGCACTATTAAACACTCTGTGTGTGTCTGAATAAGGTATACAGCCCCCCATATCTCTATTAATTGTGATTTTCCTGGCAGTTAAAATAGATTTCCGTTTTGTCCAAAAATTAAAGATTCTTGAAAGGAGTCAGCAATTTGTGTTCTGTATTGATGGAAAAATGTATATTACAGCAGTTGTCCTTGCTGTCACAACACTTGTATACAAATAGGCTGTGTCTTGTCTGTTTTCATTTCCAATGCTTTTGTATCCACTTAGTGTACCTTGGGAAAGCAGATACATTAAAAGCTGTCTTTTTTCACTTGTACTGAGAATATAGGGAAGGTTCTTCTGTGTCAGAAATAACAATTGAAGTTTTATACTATATTGGTTGTAGTGTTAAATTGCTACATCTGTTGGCAGTTGTGCATCTGCTACTGAAACAGGAAAAAACCTGTTATGCAGTTTTGTGCCTTTTTCAGTACAATTACCTACTACTTTTTTTTTCTTTTTTTTTTTTTAAGTTTGCCAAGCACAAGGCAATATAATATTTTTTTCTCATTATAGTAAGGCGCTTTTAATAGCGTCATGAGGCTGCGGACTTTCAGATGGCTTGGTTAGGTATCTACAAAGGCAATAATAGAGAATGGTACCTGTTTAAGGAGTTGTCTTCTCTTCTCTTCATTCTGTTCATCTCTGGCTTGTAAATCTCTTTCAAACTGGCCTTTCAGGGCCTGCATATTAACCTCCAACCTGAGTTTGGCATCTTCAGCAGCCTGTAGCTCATCCTCTAGCTCTTCTAATTGTGTCTTCATCTCTTCTACTTGCTGTTCAAGGGTCCGTTTAGATTTCTCCAATTCGTGGACCTTTCAAGCAATGAGAATTTAATAGTCTTGTTATAAGAAATAAAAATAATTCTAGTTAAACACAGTCTACCTGCAGTATAGGCCACATTTGAAAATACCAGCTGTGGACAATGAATGAACTAATTTGCACTGAAAATGGTAAATTAGCAATTTTTGTACATTTGCAAATCTGTCTTAAAATAACCTGAGATTGTCTTTATCCCAACTTTCATTTTTAATCTAGTCAAGTATCAAAATTGAATTTATTTAGTATTAGAAGTAATATTATCATATCACTGTAATAAAAGAAGTGGTTGGCATCAGTGTAAATTTGCTGCAGCTATACAAGTAAATGTTAGGTTGGTGGCAAAGTCAAATGTAACTAATAAAATCAGATTTCCAGAGTTTACAACTTCAAAGCTGCTTAATAAACTAGTAAATTATTTAGAATTTCTTTAATGGGTTTTCAGTCTTAGAAATCAATAAGAATCTCCTTCATGCTTGAAGTTGTTAAAAATAAAGATGGCTTACAGTTACTTTGCCAAGTCTTTGGAAAGTTTGGGCACAAATGGAACAACCTTTGAATTCTGTGTGAAACACCTGATCTTGCTGAATGGATTTGTGTGCTACAGAGAATTTCCCACACTGAAAACAATGATCTGTTTGTTAGCTGCTATCTTAAGTTATTGTTGTGGAAATTGTTCTAAGCCCAAAACTTACATTCTTGCCAACATCGTCTTTGGAGCTAACAAGATCTTCCATTTCAGCTTTCAACATTTTGTTCATTCTCTCCAGTTCTTCTTTGGCTTCCAAAGCCTCTTCAAGGGCTCGGGCCAATGACAAAGCCTTTGTTTCTTTTTCTCTAGCTTCAGCTTCTGCTCTGTCCCTTTCATCTGCATATTTTGAAGAGATGCTTTTCTCTTCAGCTAGCATCTGTAAAAAGGTAAGAGTTAATACAGGAAGAATTAGTAATAGTGTTTTTCTATTGCAACTGTCTTGTCAGTTGACAAGAAAAATCTCTGCCTTTATCAAAAGTTACATAAATACAAAATTAACCAGTGCATGTGTAATTAAATTTTAGTTTATTTTTTGTCCCTGCTTTATCTTTCACTAAACCAGTGGAGTCTCTGTGAGTTCCAGAAAAGTTAGGTTATAACATAGCAAGGGAGAATCTTAAATCCATACCTGATCAAATTTCTTCTGTTTCTTCTCCAGGTTGGAGACCAGCTGACGCTGGTTGTCTAAGTCCACCACCAGGTCATCCAGCTCCTGCTGGAGTCTGTTCTTGGTTTTTTCCAGTTTGTCGTAAGAAGCAGCCTTTTCCTCAAACTGTTGTGTGAGACTTTCAATTTCCTTCTGGAGTCTCTTTTTGCCTTCTTCCATGGTTTCTATTGTGCTGGAATATTCCTGTAGCTTCTTCTTAGAGTCAGAGAGCTGAAATTTGAATTCATAGGACAAATCTTTATAGCAGTGACAACAAAGCTTGGCAGAGAAGGTGGCCAGGAGACAATCAAGACCCAGAAATCTTATCTAATTTCACCCATGTGAAGTTAATGACCAGTTACCCATCACCCAGGCCTCATAAAATGAGGCAGACAAGCCTAGTATGCAAGACTATCTTGGGAGCTACCTTGCATTTGTACCTGTCCTAGACATCACACTTTAAAGAAGAGGGAGACTTCTGGTTCCATTGTGGAGCTTCACTGATGCCATCTGGGCTAACAGCACTTGTTCCCTGAAGGTCCATGTGCTGTGCCAGGATAGTTCTACAGGTCTGAAACCTCTGGAATTACTGACAAACTCTCAGTGATGGGCTAGTGATTTAGCTATGGCACTGATACCTGTATCGTCAGTGTTGAAATATGTCTCTCCAGATTTTGTTTTGCTTCTAATTCTTCATCCAACTGCTCTTGCAAGCTGTTCTTCTCATCCTCCAACTGACGAAGCTTGGTAGACACGTTTAGCTTCTGCCGCGTTTCTTCCTGAAGCAGCTCCTACAGTCACCACATCAATCAGCAATACGGTCATTAGTTTAGGTCTTTTTATAGTGCATTTTATAAATATTGTAGATGAGCTGTTCCTGGATGGAAGTTTACCTGTGTATCTTGTAGCTGAGATCCTAAGGTTGCAACATCTTTGGTCAATTTGATTGTCTTGCTTTCTGCTTCATTGAGCAAACCAGTAACATTTTCAACCTCAACCTATGAGACACCGCAGTGAATAAACTCAGTTATTTTGCACAACTTCAGAATCTTACTACAAACTTTTGTTTGCTCTAGATTGAAATCTTAAATTTGAACAGGATCTGAATCTGCTCCTATGCTTCTGGGTCACCTCAAGCACCAACAGTGTTTCTATCTTAAATGGAATTCACAATTTTGCCATAATTTTGCTGGACCATATGTGGGATTTAGGTCCTGTGGAACTAAATCCTACACACAGACTCTGCAGTTTCTGCATGTGTCATCTCTGTGACCTGTTTATTAAGACCCCCAAGGTCTAATGCCATTTTTGTCTAGTTTACCTTAGTGTTTTATTACTATATATCAAAACCTAGTCATATTCATAAGGCAATACTAGTATGTCCCTTTCAATGAATTGCAAAGGGGAATGGGGATTTTTGTGGATTTTCTTTCCTCTTCCCAAGTTTGACAGAAGTTGATGCATTTTGATTATATTTTCTTATTTATCCACTGTCGTGGTTTAACTTTAAAATAATAAAGAAAAGCTTATTGCTGCTTTGAACAAAGTTGTAACAATAAGCTTGATTAGTATCGCTGGACACAGAACATCTGCTAAAGCACCATTTAAAATGATCTTTAGTTATTTCTTACTAGACACTAAATCATAGATAAGTGAGCATTCTCCTTTTGTTGCCATTTTTTCTGAGCACAACATATGTGTTTAATAGCTGCCTAATCCATTTCCAGAAGCCACATTCCTATCAATGTTCCCCACCACCCAAAAATGAATGAACAGAAAGAAACTGTAAAATATGCAGCACAGTCACTGAACCAGCGGTGGCATTACAGACTGCAATGTGTACAGAGCGATGGTGAGATTAAAAGCTCTCACTTCCATGAGACAGAGTGATTGTAATCGTTTAAATGTGTGATAATTGGGGCAGGAGTTCAAGGTAGGAACCCTACAGATGATTAAAAAAATGAGCATTTTGGCTGAAGTGGACAGGGCCAGGATTCCTCCAGTTATACCCTCACGGAACAGTATAAACTGGTCTTCTCAAGCTCAAGGTGTCACAGCAAAAGGTCAAACTCCTTCCTACCTGTAACTTATGAACTTTTTCATTGAGTTCTGTCCGAACACGCTCTCCATCAGTGTATTTGGACTGTAACTCTTGCAGCTGTACTTCCAGCTTCTTCTTTTTGTGCTCCACATCTTGCTTGGCCTGATTCAGGCTCCTGACTTCATTAGCCAGATCAGCATTGTCTTTCTCCAGTGTCTGTTTGGTCTTATCCAAGTTTGCTTTAGCCTACAAGCATGAAGTGAGGAAAGATGATCTATAAAAGGAAGCCATGTTATCTAGTGGATAGTTTTCAGTAAGGTGGATTTTTGTTTACCCGTTTAAATTGTTCCAGCTGCTCTGTTAGCTCTTCCACAGCTTGAGTGTGCTTTTGCCTCATCTCCTGGACCTGGGCTTCGTGAGTTCGAGTCTCCTCCTCCAGAGCTCTCTTCAGCACTGTGACCTCCTGTTCACGCTTTGCTCTGGAAGGTAACACACATAAATGGAGCAGCAGCAACATAAGTGTTCTGGTCACTGGGAAAATAGCACTACTGCACAGTTAACACACAGTATTGTACTGAGATTGGTGACGGTTTTTTTTGGCCCATGTGCTACATCTCCATACCTGAGTTCTTGCTGGGTGGCTGTGGTATCCAAAGTATCCTCAAGCTCTGTCTTAAGAGCCTCCAGCTCTTCACCTAGGTCTCTCTTCTGTTTTTCTGCTTTGTTTCTTGCAGCTCTTTCGGACTCTAAGTCTTCCTGGAGATCAGAGATGTGAGATTCCAATTCACGGATCTTCTTGAGGGCATTGTTCTTCTGACTAGTTTCATCTTCAAGCCTGAAAAGAGAGTATTTCATTTTATGTATTAAAAAAAAAAAAAAATCACTTTGAGGAAATTGATATACAGAGATTAAAGTTTTATAGGTGCTGTGCAAGAAAGTACCAAAGAAAGAGGGGGGACTGATGCAAAAAAGATCTGGCAGCTGTAAATTATCAGGACACAATGCCTGGAGGTGCTGATCAGCTGATTCAGCAAAAGTTTTGATTGAGTGTTGGCCCTCTTACATTTGTACAGAAAATCCACTGAAACTCTGGAATGGATCAGGGTCAGATTCTTAAGTAATTTCTGCCTTTTGCCTATGAAGTATGTTGTTAGATTTTCATTCTTTACTTGACAGCACTGCCAATGCGATTGGGAAGAAGAATTTTCATTGCTATCTGTGTTTGTGGGCACAGATTATGTGTTTGTGGGCAAACAATAGTATAATTATTTTTTGCAAAAGGAAATTTGGAATATGGGGAAGGCATGCAGGGTGGATATATAACTGAGACATGAGATTCATGGCTGCAGCATCTCAATGTCTGGGAAGGGGAGAGACACCTGTTCCAGCCTGGGTTTTCCACCTGTATGCAGATTCAGGAGTGAATACCTGGCTAGAGCAGCCTGCAGCTCTTCCTCCTTCTTGGCTAGTTGTGCTTTCAGCTCAGCAATTTGTGCCTGGAGCTCTGCAATTTGCTCATGTAGATCACTTGACTCCCCTTCCAACTTCCTCTTAACTTTCTCCAGTTCTTGTCTGCTTTTCTCTTCTTTCTTCAGTCGCACTGAAAAAGTAAGGATTTTGGTTATGGGAGTGCAATAGTGCAAGGAGTCCTTAATCTGATCTTGAACTTCGGCAAAAAAATGTTTTGGCCTCCAGTAAGGCCATACGTTTAACTACGAGTCACTGTGTTTCTGAAGCAATATGCAATACCTTACTGTCATCACTTATTTCTAGCCAAAGAATCATTTATCTTTCTCCAGAAGCAGCATTAATTTTTTTCTCAATTTTCTCTCCTCTACTCTTTTGTATGTAAAAAACCATAGGTATCTATGATTTATGCACCCTGGGGTTTTGGTGATTCTCACACACAAAATGGCTTTAGCATAAGAAATTTGGAAAACATCACACATATTTTTTAGAAGTTCTCACCAGATTCTGTTTATGGTTTTCTGTTTTGTGCCAAGGCAGAAAAACTGATATAAACCACTTTTGTTGATGTTACCTTCAAGTTCTGAAATCATCGATTCATGTTTGTTTTTCAGCTTTGTAAGATTTTTGGCTTTTTCTTCTTCTTCAGCAAGATTTGTTGTTAGATCGCTTATTCTTTCCTCAAGGAGTTTTCTTTCCTTAAAAAAAAAAAATACTTCTGTTAACAAAAGTGTCTGTCATTGGTGATCATGAAGCAACTCTTTGCCAACTAAAAATGTCCAAGGTACTGTCTTTTTATGCTGTATTTCTTGAGATTGTAGTGGTACATTTTGATTTGTCAATTACAGAGGAGCTGAGGAGTGGTGCTGCTATTAAAATCTTGTACTCTAATGGCTGGGAAGTACAGGGCCCATTTCAGAAGAGCATCCCCTTTCAAAAAGTACTGGAATACATGCTTACTTCCAGTTTCCACTGTGAAGTTTGGTTGAAATTAGTTGAAAACCAAGAGAGTTATTTACTCTGCTTGGGGCCAAGAAGACATGTCTTCCACTGATGGTGCTTGATTGCTGTGAGTATTTTGCTTGAAGACATAGTTACCACGAGATCTCAAAACCAATAGTTTTACACAATTTTGAATTGTTTAAATAAGCATGGAAATATTATCAGAAGCTTGTTCAATAGAGGCTGGACTGATGATCTGGTGAATCTGTACACCCATGAGATTACATAGTCAAGAGTATTCCTGTTGTTCTAGTGGAAGAGAAGGTTTTCTCTCCTCTTGCACTGTTTTGACAAAGTAAGAAAATGGACTCACAACCCTTACCTTGGTTAGCTTGTTATTCTGATCTTCCATTATGAGAATATCATCTTCCATTTTCTTTATCTTGCCATCTGCTGTTACTTTTTCAAGTTGCAGTTTCTGCCTTGCAGCTTCTTCTTCTTCCAGCTGTTCCTCAAGGTCCTTTGAGGGGAAAAAGAAACCCACAAAATGTGAATTCTGGACATAAAACACCACTTAGATTATAGGAAATGCCACCTGTATATGGGGTATGATGTAGACTTTGTTGTTTTTATTAAGAGCTAGACAATCTGTAATGCTTGGTGATTTAGAAGGAAAGATTTGTTAAAATAATTTTTTAGAAAGATTATTTAAAATTGAGATGGGGAAGAAGAGAACACTGGAGGAAAGAGCATCAATTAATTGTTCTTATGTCAGTGGCACAGACATACATTCTACAGAGGGCTGCACAGCAAGCACTTTCGTAAGATGTGAGGTTTGCCAGTCTCTTTTTCTCTGTGAGATACAAGTTATTGTCTGTATTTGTCACTTATGCCTCCTTACCAGCATTTGTTGTTGCATCTTTTTCTTTTCTGCTTGCAACTGCTGGCTGCGCTCCTCCTCTTCCTCAATTCTGGCTTCCATCTCATGCAGAATCTCTTCCAGCTCTTGTTTCTTAGCAGCTAAACGGACTCTCATCTCTTCAGCTTCAGCATACAGTTCAGTTTCTGCCTGAAGCTGTTCCTGAAGGAGGTTCTTCTCTTCACAAAGCTACGCAAATAAAATGGATAGGAAGTTAAGACTTGGATTGCAAATTGCCCTAAGGTGTCTTTTTACTAGATAGTCCTAGTGTACAGGCAGGCGGCTCTACCACAGGTTCTTGTGTGGACGGTAGGCCTCTACTGAAGTAACTGGGAGTTTGTCTGCACTGAACTTTTGTTCTGGACCATCGCTGTGAATACAATCGTGAGTACAAAGAAAAAAGACACCTTTATTGTAATAGCTTCTAGAAATGGTGAAAGAACAGCTAGAGTTTTCCAGAGGCTCAGTGCTGTAAGTCACCTGTGTGTGTTTCAGTTCCAGCTCCTTCAATTCACTCTCTGCTTTTTGTTGTCTTTCCTTAGTTTTTTGTAGTTCTTCATCCTTGGCCTGCATTTCTTCCTCTTGGCGGGTGACTTGCAGCAGTGGTTTCACCTGAAAATAAAGTTTTTTTCTAAGAATGTTTTCTATCAGTATTTATGCTACTAAGCAAGGTACTTAAAGGTGCCAGGCTGACTGGCACTAATGGTAGCATTGTCTGTTGTAGCTCAGGTAGTGGACAAATACTGTCCAGCCAAACTTGATGTAACCATCTTTAAACCAGCAAGCCTCAGCAGCGTTGCTATTTTCCATCTCTGTGCTAATTCTTGGAGCCTTGTGAGCACCTCTGCCTCCAATAGCGTCACTTTTTGAATGGCTCCAAGCCTCTTTTCATCCATTGATAATGTACAAAAGCTACATCTTCTGCATAGAAAGGTAACATGCACATGCAGGTGTGTGTTACTGCCTATTTCTGTTTGCAGAGGAGGTTGCTATCAGTGCAAGTACGAACAATTTTCTGAATCCAAACTGAAGGCCATTCTTGAAAAAAATCCAGGCCTCTTCAATAGGAAAATGGACTTGATTTGCTTGAGTGCCTAGCAGGATGATGTTTAGTGTCCCAGTTAGGGAACTCCTGAGCTACTGAGTCCCCCCTAGATACATAACTCTGCATGTTCACAAAATTCAGTTTTACTCTGTCTTCTCATTATCGACCCCTGTGAAATGATTTCATTTTTAGCAATTAAAAAAACCCCCGTATGTGCAAAATCTTTTACAAATCTCTGCTTAACTAGTTTTTTTTTTCTTCTCAAGCTAGAACTAACTTTAATGTTAATGGCATTATATAACTATTCAGAGTATCTCTAACCCCAAATTTTGTGAAGCTAATGAGGCTCTTGCCATCAGCTGCAATGGACTTTGGAACAAGGAGTGTGCCTCACATGATACACCTTGGTATCTTGTGCATTTAATTTCATTTGGAAAGCTGAGGAGAGATTCACTGATAGCAGTCACTCACTTTAGTGAACAGTCTCCACCATTGCCAGTTCCTCAGCTTCAGATAAGCAGCACAATTTCTTTGGATAACCTTCATTGCAGTCAGCTGTTGCTGTCTCTTGGCAAAGGCTCTGCGATTAAAAACATAAAGCAAATTGGTTCCGTCTGAGCATACAAGGTGTCTGCAAGATACACGCATTAAACAAAGAAACTGGCATGAAAGTCTGCTGATTAGCCACATGGTTTGAGAAGTCTGGCACAAATTCTTTTGTCACTTAAACAGTGCCTGTGCTTTCTTGAGGAAAGGTGATAACTCTGTTTAGCTTTCTGGTATTTTTAGTCTTCTGGTTTTTGGCTGTTTGCACTCCATAGGTAGGCATAAACCACGAAGTATACATCTGGTTCTGGATGCGAACATCTTTGCAGAGTGCATGGGCAGTCAGAACTTGCATTGATCATAATTCTTGAAACCTATTATCTTTAAATTTCTTTGCTCAGCAATTTGAAAGCCTTGGTAGTGTGCAGAAAACGGGCATTATTGTTAATAGTTTTGTGATGCACGTTAACTGAGATCATGCTAGGTGATCAGTGCTTCATGCCCAAGTTGTGTAAGAACTTATTTTATGTTTTACAAATGCCAGTGGTGCTGCTACTTGTAATAGTGTGTAAGACTCCAGTCATAGGCTAGGGTGCTCCTTCTGTCTCTTGTACAAACACATGTTTAAATGATGGATCACTGCCTCGGAGATCTTACTGTACAGAGGGTGTAAGTAGCCTCACAATGTAATTGCTTCTCTGTATTTATACTAATAAGCCTCTTCTGGGCAGGAAGCGAGTCCTTCATTGGACACAAGTTGAGTTGTAATGCAATACAAATAATAGATAATAATAAAATGTCTTGATATCTTCAGTTTGTTACACAGAGAACTAAAGGCTACTGTAGATACTCTGCTGCAGAAGACATTCTTTTTGTTAGCACATATTCTTACTTTCTTGCTAGGTAGCCTCGGCACTGAGCCTGGAAGGCGATAATGACATCTGTGATCTTCAGGTCTCTCTCTTCTTCCAGGTGGGCCAGAACGCCAGTTCTGAAGAAAATTTTACTCTGTCCAATTCTGTACAAGTTGGGATCGAGTTCTAATGCTTTGATCTGGAGGAAGACAGGGATATTTGTTAACTCCAGTGCTGAGGTTTAGGGTATTAAAAAATACCTTTCATTTCTGTTCACTCTCAACAGCTTTTATATAAGAAGTATAGACCTGATTATCAATAGGATCAAAAGTGCTTTCCTCACCATCAGTATGCAAGCCTGCTTCCCATCCATAAATCCTTTAGGAATAGCATTTGCAGCAAGAATTTCATATCTGCCAAAAGATGTCGATGTTAGGGAGGTTGAAACACATCAGATTATTTTGTCCAGACAAACATTTCTAACACCACTACTAAACCCAGCGTTAAGACTGAGTGAGGGATTCCTACCGCTGACGGAACTCCTGGAAGACAATCCTGTTGGGAAATCCCTGCCGGCAGATACGAATACCTTCCAAGACACCATTGCAGCGCAACTGCTCCAGCACTAAATGGGCATCAAGTTTGCCAGCCTGAAAAGGGAAGAGAAAGTATTTTTAGCACAGTAGAAATTTACAAAAATGTTATGGGCTCCATATCTATGTTTGAAGACATCATTCAGCTCTCTGATGTGCTAGTATAGCAAGCAGCTCAACATGAATAATGTGCCAGGAGTCTGAAAATCGAGTGTTCGAAATTTACCCTTTTTTCGTGATTTGGAATGATACAGCGGACAAAGTTGGGATTAGTATTCCTTAAGGTGGTCATCAGTTTGGTCAGCTGCTCCTTATAGAGTTGGCCAACGGTACGGAACATGCCTTTCTTGGTTTTTGAAGCACTAGGGAGTGAGCTTTCAGTCATCTTGGCCATCTGGTCCAGCCCAACTATACGGTCCACTGAAATATAAAAGAAAGCATGAATGGAACTGCTTATATAAACTGTCCTCAACTCACATTACACTTGTCACTGGCATTGTTAAACTGCAGCTTCCCACAGAGGACCAATACATTTTTGATGCAGTAGAAGCTTACTAACAAAAGTACTAGAAGAGCCTTCTGGGTGAATAGTCTACTTCTGTCAAACATGAAAATGAGGATCTTTGTTAACTAGTGACAGAATGGAGCAACTGAATACACAGAATATATTTTATTTTATGTTTGCTCTAAAAAGGACAGTCCTTCTGCAAAATATCCAGTTGGGTAGGTTGGTGTCAGAACCAGGAACAACAACATCTCTTGAGTCCCATCTGTTACCCAGTGGTTCTCAAAGTCTAGCTAATCATCTCCCTCCATTATTTGATAATTGTAAGCCACCTTGCTTGTGTTTGCATGCACATTTATGTCTAGGTAATAAATATTTATTCTGTAGTATATGTGTTACAGATCCATATAAACTTTTTGAAAACAAAGTGTTTTATATGCATACAGACATTCTTCTGATGGAGTTTAGTTGAGATTATACGTCGCTGGAGAGAACTGTGCAGGACTTCTGGGAGAGGAGTGTGTAAGCTAAGTCATTTATAAAACCCAACAATAACCTGTATTAAATGAGGACTACAATATCGCATATTCAGCAACGTTATAACCGTGTAATGAATAATTCTTATTCTGTTGCTGAATAATATTAAATAAGGAAACTTTTTGATAGTGTTTGAAAGTATCTAATGATGCTTTCCATAAATATGTCTTTAGAATGCATTATTTTTGTTTCTTAGTTCAGTTTGTTCTATGCTTGTTATTTTCATACTTGTGTCCTACCAGCAAGGGATGGCTGTCAAAAACTTCTCGTAGAAGTTTCTCCCTTTAAACCGCATTACTGATTTAGAGTTGCAATTCATACCGTCTTTCCAAAGGTCTGCTACAAATTTGTCTGAAGACTGGTTCAGGAGAGAAGTCACGTTGTCATTTAGCGGATCCATGTTCTTTGTTAGCCAGGCAGTTGCGTTGTAGGTAACCTGCAGGAAACAGTGCTATGTAAAAATCTGTGTCTGATAAAGAAATCTGGAGTCTCTTAAGAACACAGGGCGCTGTCCTAACACAAAATCACACAAATAATAACAACAACGCGAAAAGCTTTCTATGGTTGAGAACTGAGTTGAGTATTTATTCTTACAGGTACTAGCATCTGAGAAGCTTTTTGCAGACATATCCGTGTGCCTTTAAAAAAATCTGCTTGCTAGAAAGGAATCTGAATCACTTGGATTTTCAATAACCCTAGTGCTGGTTATTTTTGTTCTCATGTGAGCTTAGTGCAGCGATGAACATTTTGCAAATCTTATTTCATATGTTATGTAATTAAAGCACTTACTACATCCATTATATAATTAAAGGCATCCCTTATCAATGCAGGTACCAGACTGTTTCTTTTTTACCATTTGGGCATCAAAGAATCAAAATTCCCTAAGTCAAAATAGCTCAATCTGTCCAGTACCTTGCCTGCATAGTGCATTATACAGAACTCGGTTTTATCCTTGAGTTGCTTGGGCTTCTGGAATTTGGGATGGTTGCCTTGTTCTTGACATAGTTTCTCCACAAAGGATGTGTCAGTAGCTTTGGGGAACCAGCACTCTTCATCCAGCAGAGCCAGGACACCTGGAGGGTTGGTCTACAATGTAAGCAATAGCAGATCAGTATTGTCACAGAGAGAGACAGAGCATCACTTTCTTTATTCCTTATGTTACAAATCCTCCCAGGCAACAAAGCATCCGAAATACCTTAAATGGTTCTCTTATTGTACTGATACATAGCTGACCCCGATGCAACCTATGTACTATCCACCTATAGAGATAAAAACTTACTGGTCTTTCAATCAGCTCAATGCAAGGTTGCAGGTCAAGGCCAAAGTCAATGAAATTCCATTCAATGCCCTCTCGCTGGTATTCCTCTTGCTCCAGTATAAACATTGTGTGGTTGAAAAGCTGCTGAAGTTTCTCATTAGTGTAATTGATGCACAGCTGCTCAAAGGAATTGATCTATGAAGAGGGAAAAAGTGAATTCGTAATGTTAGAAAGAGACCTTCAAGAGGGAACTTAAATGACAACATGAAAGATGTTATCTTTCATTTCTTTTTACATATTACAATAATTCAAATGTAAGGATCCATATTTTTCTAATACAAGGTCTTGGAAATTTACAGTAAGTTCTCAAGTGGTAAATCTTTGAACTGGGACCTGTTCAAGAAACCATAAAAAGCAGACCCTTGCTCTAAACACCGAGCCCCACAGAAGCCCAGCAGGAGCATGCTGCCAGCCCCCAGCCCTTCCTGCCCAAGGGAAAGGCGAGCAGCCAGGTATAGTAGGCCTTTGGGTTGTGATGGCCATGGGCTGCTAGCCAGCTTGAAAGAACCAAATTGTTTTTGTGGCTCTGAACTTAGATATTTGTCATCTTGCATCCAAACCACTGCATGATAATAAGGAGTTTAGCCAGCTGTGTCCCACAGTACATACCTCAAAAATCTCAAATCCAGCAATATCAAGGATCCCCAAGAAGGAAGCACCTTGTCTTTTTGTTTTATCAAGAGCTTTGTTTACACGAGCTAGAATCCAACGGAAAAGACGTTCAAATTGTGCCTTGGCCAAAGCCTCTATGGCAAAGTCTGCCTGAAAAAAAGAAGAGAAAACTGTAAGTGAAAGAAGAAACCCAATTAGCTGCTAATTTCTGTAGAGATAGTGAGACAGAAACCTGACATTTCCCTTTAGAGAAGATGGAAGGAAAAAAAGAAGAAAGGAGAACAGTTTCAGGAGAGCTGAGGAGACTGCAAGTAGATACCTGCTCTTTGGTCTGAGCTTTCTGAACAACATCTCGTCCTACTTTGATCCTTGGGGTTAGAATAGATCTTGTGAAATCTGTCACATTAATCCCCATCAGGTGACACACTTTTTGTGCAGCTAGAATAAGAGAGTGAGATTTTTTCAGATTGAATTTTCTCTTAGCAGGTCAGTAAGTGTGAACATGAGCAGCTGAGCAAGTATGTGAAGTTATTTATCTTCCTTAAAAGCTCTTCAGTTGTACATACAAGAGATGCCACTTGCCATAAAAGTATTATTCGTTATCCAAGCAGCAAATTCACTGCTCATCAATTTATGGATTCAAGATTACTAGAAAAGGTAATGATAATTGAGCTGATTTTAAGTATGGTATATCTTTTAAAGCCTGTGAAGTATGTATGTAATAACAATTAAATAAAAAAGACTGATAAAGATTGCTTAGTCAGCTGCTATTTTATTAATTTCTTAATGTTAACTAAGTTTTTTAAGTGTCAAATCATACCAGTATTGTCTGGCATAGAAGCTTGATCAGTGTTTCTCTCCTTCTTGAAGACAATATTACCCAGCTGTAGGACAGATGAAACAACCCTCAGTATAGCTGTAAGAGAAACGGATAATATAAATGAGGAACAGAATGGACACATTTTCAAAGCTCTATTCTCTGCAATAACAAAGATTCATTCTATTGCGTATAGTAGTCTGTACCTCTATGGAAAGAGCTAGGTTTGTTTTAAAAGACTGTGCCATAAACCGCAGGAGTTTGAGAGCTGATTGAGCAGCATCTCAACAATCTGCGCGGTGGAGTAAACAGGTCAGTCTGGGAACACCAGCACCTCTGAGCTAAGTTGTGCTGGCTCCCCAGGCAGACCCCCAAGTCTCAGGAATTCATCTCCCACTCTCAGTGGCCTGTAGCATCTTCCCTGCTCAGTCACTTGATCATCTGTATCTCTGTTTTTAAAACAAACAAACAAAAAATCTATGAATTACCAGCAGCTGCAAAAATGTGTGGCACTTCAAAAGCTCCAGTTGTGAAGGACATGCGGATATTTAGTTGTGCAACTAAAATCAAATGTATATACAAATCTTTGAAGGATTAGTGTCAAAAGTACAGAAAAGTAATTGATTAATGTTTGATTACTAAAATATATATAAATGTGATGTCACCTAACTTCAGGTAGTAAAATCTACTGATGTTACAGATGAGACTGTATGAAACCAGGGAGTGCTATTTGTTTATTTGGTAAACTTACACAGGAGAATAATACTGTGCTAAATGGGCTTCTATTTTAGAGCATGAAATCAAAGGGGTTCAGACAGTAATATGACTCCTATTGTTGTAATGGAGGATGCTGCTGTCAACACCAATACACATGCCCTGGCAGGAGAACGAACCAGTCTTCATCAGTAACGTCATCTGAATCTACCAAGTCTGGGATTTGCATTGCTGTCCTGCAAGGCAAGACATTTTTTCGCAGCATCCCTCAGTCACTGATGCAGGGGTGGGATGTGATTGAGCTCTGCTCCCGGCTGCCACGGCTGGTCCGAGGCTCAAGTGATGGGGTGACACTGTTTCTGCCACCAGGTGTCACTTGGGGCATGGCAATGTGCATCCACGGGCAGCGCACACTGGCATGCACCAGCTGAAGCCCTGCACTCCCAGGAACAGTGAGAGGGGAAAGCTACACTGATAGATGTCTCTGGCAGGCCCACATTTTCAAGATAGTTTAGTTGTTGGTTCATGCTCTTTGTTTTTATTTCTCTTTTCTCTGAATCAGTGAATACAAGTATGAGCTATTTGAGCCTGTTCCACTTCTTTAAAAATTAATTCAGAATATTTTGCAGCTTTTTTATAGTAGTTGTTGGTAAGTTCTGGGAAAATGGCTTTAAATAGGCATTACTGTTGTTAGAGCAGGCTTGAATTCAGTAGTCTGTTTTGGGTATGTATGGAGTTCTAGTGAGAAATCTTCCCTTTCATAAACACAAACTACCTTTCAAAACACCATGTGTTACAGTACTTTTGCATGCTGACAACTGCACTGATGCTGTGGAATTCAAGTGGGTCAGGAGTGCATGTCAAATTCCTCTTACAAGCAGGTCTGTGGAATTTCTAAGACTTCCAAGAAAAAGCCTTGCAATTCTTCGTTCAGATGGACAGCAAAATATTGTGACAACTGTTTTATTTGATCCATGTTTAAATTACTGTATGGAGCTGCCCTGTGCATCACCAATTGTTCTGTTCATCACAGAGATAATTTCTCTTTGATGATATAGACTCTATTTTCCAACATAGGTGGTTATTCTTCAGTGTTTCTTTCACTGTGTTTCCAGCAAGTGCTGCCAGTTTAAACCTTTGAAGGAGGTGGTTTGTAAGAGTTTTCACTATTGCCTTCAGCTGCTTCCACCAGTACCCACTGCAGCAATAGGAAAAGGTAGGCCACTGTAGTAATTTTTTAAGTAGAACTTTTCTGACAACAACCTAAAAGCAGTAGGTCATCATTAGATCTCCTTGCAAGGCAAAAACAGTCACAAGACTTCCTGAAGCATCACTCTGTTTAATACAAAGGTGGCAATGATTCTAAGGACGTTGGTAGTGTTCTGTGTTATGGATCTATGACAGTGGGTGCAGTGTCTTCATGCCAATCTATTGTCAGCCCCTGCTATCCTCCACGCAGATTCCTGCTGCTGGTTTATGTTTTCTTCAGGCACTGTGGTGCCACCAGTTTAGTTGCTTGCTGTTACTGGCTCTGACCGTGCTGCTTGTGTTACGTGATCTTGAGCCTGTGTTTAGATCCTGCCTTGATCTTGCGTCTCTCCTGATCACACAGAACTGATTTCCCGTATCATTCTTAACGTGAGGCAGAAACAAATCTGTGCTTGAGAAGTTTTGCCTTATGAGAAAACCTTCATTCTCTTTCCATGAGACATCTATGGTTTAATTCATCCAATACCTCCTGAGAGGGAGGGAAATCTATGGTCACTAATTCACAGTGCACTTCTTAGAAACAGTAGCTAGGTAATGGTTGGTGATAGTTTTACACAGAGGAAGTAAGAGGCAAAGAGGTTAAATAACACAGGCACATTTAGAATGCTCCAGTTGGTAGTTCATGCAAGATCACACTTTTCCAGAGAAACATGGACATAAAATCTAAATAATCTTAATTTTCTTATATGAATGTAGAATCTTACTTCATATGTGTATTTTGCAAAGTGATTATTCTGGACAGAATTAACCTTTGTGCATTTGCATCTCTATATAGTGTCACTTGCAGGTGTATACCTTGAATGCAATCTTGCTAACAATACTCACCTGTCTGTTCTTCCTCAGTAAAGCCCATAATTGTCATGGCTTCCAAGGTCTCCTGGAACATCTCATCATCTTGTTGAGCAGGAATAGGTACATGGCCATTAGATAGAAAGGTATAATTGTTGAAGCCTTCCAGCAACAGATCATCTAAAAAGCAAAGAAGAAAAGCTTTACTTAAATGCATCAACTTTATGCTCTTAGTTCATGAGTTGTCCCAGTGAACAACAGGGAAAAACCCAGTGTTTTCACCAAAGGAAGACTCTACTTGTATCAAGAGTTTAGGGTTTTGTGGAGCACAAATATTTTCAAAATAACTCTTCATTTAGCAAGATTGATTGTGTTAAGTTTCCAGTTTTCATTAGTAACTGAGGAATGTCTCTGCCCCTCAGTGGAATTTTGCACCCTATGTACTCAAATCTGAGACATTCTTCCCAAAATTCTTTCATTTAATGCCATGTGTAACCTACTCAGAATTACACCTCTCCCTATGGGGATTCATATCAGGTAATAATAAGAATGGAACCAGGTGACAACCATAGTGGGCTAGACCAAAAGACTCTTCAGCCCTATGCTGTGGCCAACAACAGATTCTTAGGTAAGGAGCATAAAAAAACAGGGAAAATGCAGAGTTATCCATTGCTTTATACATTCTTTGGCAACTAGTGATTTAGGGAAAGATATCATATTTGAACCATGATGTTCCAATACATACTATGTCTAATCCTTTTTTTGGATCCACTTACACTTTTCACCTTCTCAACATTCTGAAGCTATAGGTTTCACAGTGTAATGATGTGCTGTGGGAAAGACATTCTCTTAATTCATTTTAAAACCACAAACTAATATTTTCATTTGGAACCCTGATTTCTTTTGTGCAAAAAGTAATGAATAATTCTTCCCTATTTGTCTTCTCAATATCATTCAAGATGGGGTCTGAATGGGTTTACATCTCCTGTAAATTGAAACATCCTGTAAACTGCAAACAACGTGGCTTAAACAGGTGGACATCAATTGAAGCTTTCTTATAATTCACTTGAGAGAAGTATTTTCTATAGCTAAAGAGCTGTTTATTTATAGAAAGGATTGAATGACATACAACTAAAGAAGTTAAGATAAATTACTTAAGTAAGCCATTGTTAAGACTGTTCAATGAGATCTAAGAATCATTAGCAAGTAACTTACTTCTCATCTGTTCAGAAGCTCCAGCAATCAAATAGTAAAAGATATGAAATGTTCGCTCATCTTTAGCCTGACGAATAGCACGGGATTTTTCAAGCAAATCTGTTTGTCAAGTGTGTTAAAAAAAAATCAATAACATATTTCAGACCTTCCTTAATTGTGCCATCAGCCTCAGAACCATCAATAGCATTCTTGAAATATTTGCCACGAGCTTGTCTAACAAGAACATGCGTCTAATGCTGTGGCAGGAGCTCTGGTATAATTCTCACCACAATGAGTAGATCAATTTCCTACCTCTTATTTTGTATTAAATGCTGGTAATCATGGTAATAAGCACCACAATAGACATAGGTGCTTCTAAAATCAGATATATAAAAATAGTATTATCAATGTAATTCACACCACTTTTAAAATGAAGTACCAATATGATTCTTTCAACATAAGGTGGGGCTGCCAGAAGAACAGTTCTTGAGGCCAGTATTGTAAGTATAGAAGCAATAAAAGCAAACTTTATTTATGGTCCATTTTTGTGACTATAAACTACTAAAAATGAAGTTGGCAATAGTGTATTTCAACACCAGTCAGTGATTCACTCTTTAAAAGCTATAGTGCTATAGACAAAGCTTCAGTTAAGAGCAAAAAAATTAAAACCTGATTTCTTCTAAAGATCACTTGTCAAAATAAGACCAGAAAGATAAACTGTTTGTTGCTCGGTGCTACATCCAAGAGATAAGGTCATTCTTTATAGCTGCATCGTTCTTATTTCTTGGAGCAAGCAGCTCCTTCTCTATGCAAAGATGAGCAATGCAGCACTGAGGAATCTAGCTACATACTAATTTGTTCATTAAAACACACTATCTCATAAACATAACCAAGGGAACAGGCAACAGTACTTGGCAAGCAAAGTCAGGCTAAGCTGAATTTCCCTGACACGTCTGTACTTGTTTCCTGAAAAAAGACATTGAGGTTATTGAGGTATAGCTCACTGCTCTGTGTGTGTCATTTGAAACAGCAGGGCAGTATTTAGCATCCAGAGCAGACAAAGTTGTCTGGAAATACCTCATACTTGATGCTCTCTGGGGCATCAGCACCAGCAAAATATTTGCTTCAGTTCAGTTGAGGGAGTTTTGAGAACAAGTAATTTCTGACCATGGCAGTTTAACAAAATATGCAGAGATCAAGTCAATTTCCGGATAAATTGTCCCTTGGTTTGACAAAGGGAGAGAACTGTAAGGACTCTAAGACAGCTTTTCTGACCGCACCATGTTCTTTTGCTTTTCCTGTCTCTTTTGTCTTTATTAATAAAAAGTCTTTAGAGGGGTGGAAGGGTGTCCTGGTTCAACCACGACAAAGGGAAAGGTATATCCCTTTTACTAAAATGACCCTTCAGTCCTCCAGACATGAACTAGAAAGCTGTCATACTAGGTATCATATAGACTTCTCCCTTACCAGGTTATTCTCAATACTTTTTCTTGGAATGCCTCTACCCCAGTACAACCTATATATGACCTTTGCAATACCTAAGCAGCTGGGCACATGCAGCCACAGGCTTGATCATTCAGTCTGTAAGGCTCAGGACCCTTCCCTTACAGAAGCCAGGGTGCACAGGGCTGAGGGTAAGATCACACTGAGCATCTGGACTTCAGCCCAACATGCAGCAGGGACTGGGACAAAGTGCCAAACCTGGACTTGAAAACTGGGAAGCACTCTCCAAGTTCCTGGGTAAACTGTAGTGATGATACCGAGCATTAGGTGTTTTTTAAAAGTGCCTGTCACAGCACCAGTAAGAAACAGTGAAGTTCCAAAACTTTTTATGCAGCTGGAAATGTAGACCACAGGGAACCAGTGTGACCCATGCAGGATCACATTGATATGAAACGAAACGACTACATGGCTCTCAGGACCACATGCAATCTTAACCACAAAACAATCTTTTCCCATTATTGTATTACTGGGACTCTGCTTTTAAAGTCCCCTGCCATTGCCTTTAGGTATGGTGCTTCCATTTTCTGAAGCTGTATATGGGGAATAGCACACTTTCCTATAGCTGAGAAAACAGACCTGAAAATATAAACATGAGAGTAAGACAAACTGAGAAGCTGGTATCAGCACAAATGGAGCCACTTCCCACCGTCTTTGTTTATACTAGCCTCAGCAACATTTGCCTTTCTTAGACATGCAATGGAGCTTGTTTATCTTGCTTCCTTTTGCTCACCCTAGTTAGCTTCCAGTGCATCTCACTGAAAAGGATACAAGTCTCTATGTTTGCTCCGACAATGTAGCCTGTCACATCAAAGTTGATGCGGATGAATTTGCCCTGTGAATGAAAAGAAGACCTAGATTGGGCTGTTCTTTCAGGTTATGCCAGATTTTTCCAATATTAGTTTTTATCCTGTTTAATAAGACAAGTACATCATCTCCTTAAGAATAACATGCTTGACTTCCTCCTGCTGGGACAACCTGCGGAAAAGCCTGAAACGAAGTAAACTTCTCTGATATTCCCTCTGCAGAGATTAGCCCCCCCATTTCATTCAGGCACTTAGCGGGAAAGGAGTCTTCCCTACTGGACCAGGCTTTGGAAGCTGGGAAGATGACAACGTCTGTCTTCTACTTTGATTTCCACAACATCAATGAGGGAATAGCATTGGATCTGTGTAACTCCCTCTGCTAAGGTTCATCTGCATGGATCCTGAACTTTGCAGGGAGAGAGCAGAGGTGGGAGAGGGGGGTCTGCAGGGAAAACAAGCATCTGCCAGTGCTTCCAGAAAAAATTGTCATCAAACAGTGACAGCCCTCAGTTCACATCATTCTAACTTGAATTTGTATGACTGTTTTTTCTTTTTCTCCTGTAGTTTTTAATTTAATGTATTAACCACTTTTGCTAAGTAATAGTCACACCTTAACACCTTATGACGTATATGCCAGTGGTGCAAAGAAAAAGGAAGTACAGACTTTGTTTGCAAGTATGAAGGTGGAGATGTCCTGGAGCAGGAATTGACTCTGGAAGGCCACACATAGACTGCTAAATTGTGAGAGGACAATGGTACTGTCAAGTTTGAGCTTGATCTTTAATCTTCTATAAGGCAAAATTCCTATTTCAGAGAGGAATTCTAAACTGTTTTTAAGGGATTAGTTTTAAGATGCTATTTAGAGTAAAGCACTGATGAGGGCCACTGTCTGTACATTGAGGTTTAAAAGATGCTGTAGCTACCCCCTTCCCCCATAGACCCAATTGGATTTCTCCTACTTACGAATCTGGAGGAGTTGTCATTCTTCACAGTTTTGGCATTTCCGAAAGCTTCAAGAATAGGGTTTGCCTGTAGAAGCTGTTTTTCCAGCTCACCCTAAAATTCATTCGGATGCAGTTAACCCTAAACTTCATAATTACTTAATTAAAACCAACGCATTTACACTGGAGAAAAATGTGAAACATAATTTAAGCCTTTAACTTTTTTTTTTGCTGAATACTGGACTTCATGTGGATTTGTTTTCATTCTCCGTTAATCTTTGTGTTTATATATTTGTGCAGTTGACTGCTGTCCTGTATACATGACCCTTTTCCAGCCCTGTTGCCTGTGACAGATCAAAGTCTATTAATCTGTTTAGCATCATGACTGGCCTTTCTTAAAAAAATGGGTCATTCAATGTAAATTATTTTTTTCCAGTTTAATATAATTTTTAGAAGGGATATTCTTAAAGGAACCTCTAGCATGTCTTTTTCAAGTTAGTTTACTGAGATCCTTTGCTAGCAAATGACAATGTAATTAGAATAACTTGCCGAGAATCATTTTAATGTAATGCAGCACAAAGCTACAAAGCACATTTCATCCAATCTATTAATAATGATCCATGCAAGGCTATTTAGGTTAAATATGGAAATGCATTGATGTATTTCAAACTAGGATAATGAATTATCATGCAAACACACAAACTTTGTATTATATTGTTAATTGTGATTGGTAATTGCTAATGAAACAAATCATGCAATGAAACAAGCATGCATTTAATACTCCTATTTCTAAACAAATCAATGAAGTTGAAAAAATCCTTTGCTTATGAATACAGCTTTTCTGAACTTTTCATTCAGGTCTGTCCTATGAGGTCACTCAATTTCACATTTGCTTCTTGTCATCCTATTCTTTGAGTACTGCTCTGCAGTAACATGCGTTATTTCAAATAACTCACCCTGAAAAGGAAAAAGTCCTTGATACATAATATGATATAATTTAAATAATTTTAATTAGAATATAAGGTAATATTTAGGTTGAATCTAGGGGAAATAATTTGGAAAATGAAATTGCTTCCCAATTAGTGCACAAAACTGATAACCTTTTTCTAGAGGCTGTTCCTGAATGTCTTGTAACTTATGTGGCAATGATGAAAGCTGCCTCAAAATATCAGTAAAAAGCAACAGATTGTTAACAAATGGCTAAACTTATCTGCATGGTCATGAGACGGCAGAATGAGCGCCTTCCTGAGAGCATAGATCTTTTGAGAGCTAAGGCATGTATCAAGACTGCATTTTGAAAAAAAGAAAAGAAAAAACCCACCAAAAATCCCCCAGAACTTACTACCTAAGAGTTAGAGGGAAGGAAGATTTCCAAACAAGCTAATATAGGAGTCCTAGAATAACTAATGAATTCCTAAAAGTGTATGAAATTTCTCTGTACTGAGAAACTCTTTCCAGTTACACTGTGTAGACTTAAAAACTCTACTATAAGCATAGGGTGTTGCTGAAATCAGATGGTGACAGCTAAAATAGAGCCTTGTATGCTAAACTGAGAGAGATACCACCTGCTTCTAGTGAGAACTGAACTATGCCATAAACTTGGGGGATAAAACTGTGGCTCCAAATTAACAGCCTTGTATGCAGCTGTAAGTCCACTGAACTTACAGAGTTGCCTATGCCAGCAATGAATTAGGTTTTTCTTTCAGAGAGCTTGTCAAATGAAATACTAAATTAACTAAGGGGCAACACACTGTCCTTTGTCATAGCCAAAGTTTGAGAGGCAGCAGTCAGAACGGGGGAAGAAAGACCCCATTAAAAAAAAATAAAATCCCATTTGCCTGGCACAGAAAGAGAAAGAATATGCCAGCAAACCTGCCTATATTGCCAAAGCATTGGTATGCTGGTGCAGCACACCACAACACAGGAGCGCCCATGAGGGCTTGTAAGAAACTGCCGTAACACCTGCAGACACACGCTGCAGTGGGAATTGCTCTGTTACACATCATAGCAGCAAGCTAAGAACATGCTAACTTTTGCAGATGTGAACAATTCTCAACAGTTGCATGAAAATGTAAAATTGAAAGCAATATCAAATGGAAAGCATGCAGCCAAACAAATCAATCAAACACTGTGAGGTTTAGGAATTATTTCACAACAGTCCTAAAAAGTTCAACCTGAAGCACAGAAAGCATTTGGGTATTTTCATTCAGAAATCACATTGCTCAATTTCAGGCTGAGTGGCTCTTTCAGGATCGTGGGAAATCTCATTCAAACTATGGCAATTTGAACACACGTAAAGAAGAGAGTGGTATTTGAAAGATGACCCTGCCTGTGTGAGACTTCATTCTTTACCATGGAGCCTGACACAGTTAGGGTTGATATGTGAGAGCATTTGGTGCTATTGTTGCTTTTTATCATATCATACAACATATTTCAACAAAATCTCTCTTAAATTTGAGGTGCAACAATAGCATGCAGATCTACACTCAGTGCCTTAAACACACATCAAACAGTCTAAGTTACTCACGTAAGAAAAAGATGGACCTTGCTGTATTGAATAACGTGGTATAAAACAAGTGTCAGTATCATTTCCATTACACAGACATTTTTATTGTTTTTCCTGTATTAAAATAACCAATACACAGTTTCCACGCAAATAAACCAGGAATACAAATACAATCATCTATTGCAGACATACCAAGAGTACAAATACTATTAACATATAGAGAGCATTTTAACTGAAGGGAAAAAAACCCTGAAGCAAAGGGATGGGGTTTGGATCCAGTCCCAGGTTAGTCTCCCAGGCCCAGACAAGGACAGATATTTTTATGGTAAATCCCCAGTTCTTCTCTGGTGCGACTGAGGCATTTTGCTATTCATTATTTTTTCATAACTGAAATTGCTGTGTCAGTAGTCCCAGTCACTGAATTACTATTTGTCAACATGTTATAGAACAACTTAGACTTTCTCTCAGCTCCTATCTGGTGGATATTTGCCTTCAGGTCTTTCTCAGGGCCAATGTGATCCTGAGACTCACATAGTTCCCCAGAGGAGTCAGCAGCAACTGCAGTTACATGCCCATTAGGGATGGCCTTGAAACCACAAGTTCACTTCCCCCTGCCACTGAGCAGGGACCTGGTAGGAAGAAGTAAGTTTCTCGCATAAACATTCAACAACAGAAAACGATGCCTTTAGTCTTGCACCATTTCCACTAAATTTAATCACAGATTTCTAGAAAATACTATTCAAAGGGACATCTACTCCCTCCCCTGACCCACAGCAGAATCTGCCGTGCATAAACAAACAATTACTTCTGGTGGAAGAGCCCAGGCTGCACACCCTGTGCTCTGGATCCTCTGTCTGCCAGGCCACAGGGTAGGCAAGGGCAGCTGCAAGACCCAGGACAGGTGTGGTCATGAGATTTTTGCCTTGTTTCCCACTACCCCACTAATTACTCTTTTTGGACCCAGCCTTGCATTTGGAACACACTGACATGTCTTCCTGATTTAAGCCTGTTTTGTCATAAAAGTGAATTGCTACATTTTTTTTGCAGAAGTTTGAGTACCATTCAAAAGGCTGAAAATGACATAGGAGCGGGAGTTGTATCATTGCAAACAGCAAAGACAGTTGAGAGCCTCAGCCACACTAATGATCTCCGGGAACTGGGCAGATATAAGCTCGTTATTATGGTTCAGAGCAAGAAAACGAACTTCAGTCACTAAGGCAAGACTATCACAAATGCTGAAGCAACAAAGTACTTAAAAAAAATTGTGCCTTTCAGAATTGTTTTCTCTGACAGAGGGGTAAAAAGAAAAGACAAGTTTTATACTGGCACTCTTTGCTGGTTAGTAAGAAAACTCACTTACCAACAAAGCCAATCAAAACTTTGGAAGTTTAAATGCTGGTATACATTTTTGTGATGCAGTTGGACAATGTGTTAGTTAAAGGCTTTCCCAAACTTCTTAGTTGCCAGGGGTCAAGGGTAAAATAAGGACCCGAGCCCTTCCAGGCTTCAAGGCCTTCATGCTAGGATATAAATAGGTGCTATGCATATGGAAAGCTATGAATATTTCTCTTCTAGCAAAGTACGTTCTGATTTGATGCCTAAAAGGGTGTCAAACAAAAGGGTTTTTCCATAAACACAGAGCTGTGATGTAATTGTGTACTCTTAATGTCGACTGTTTGGCAAGCCACAGACGTTGACTTGCTGTTAGCACAGTCAGCTCAGTACAGCCCTAACAGGCTTGAAGAAGAGTTGGATATGGAAGAGCTCACTTACAGTGATGCTGATGTCCTTTTTGCCCTTATGCGATGAAGCAACAACAGCCAGGTACTGAATGACCTTCTTGGTATTTTCTGTCTTGCCAGCACCAGATTCACCTCTGAGGGAAAAGAAAATAACACAAAAGAAGGTAGGTAACTAGTGGACTCCTTCTGCCATGTGATGTATTTAGTGTATAAAAAGAGGACTGGAAAGTGCCCGACTCAGTATTTACCCCAGAACACCATCTCTCCAAATCCACCTGACTTCAGCATGCAAAGAACACATTATCAGAGCTATATCTCTGTCCCGACAGTATTTTGACTGGACGTTGGGCCATTTAAGGCAATTCTAAAACATGATGCATTTTTGAACAGCAGTTCATCTTGCTTTGGCAGCATCTGAACATTTATGAAAAGTGGAGCTGGCAGGGAGTCTGCTTGTATTTTAAAACCAAAAATACAACATTAACGATGATGTGGTACAGCAGTAAGAAAAAACATCAGCAGTAATACAATAGTTTTCTCTTCTGAAACTCCGGCATTAAAATAGACTAACAGCTTGTATCAGTGCTGGACAACAAGCGAACGATCCTGCCTCATCTGAACTCCGTGTTCAAACGCTCCTTGAATTCAGTGGGACCAGAGCTGGGACTGCCTGAGGTGTCTCTGCTAACCGGGTAATGAGGGACGTCTTGTGTGGGGAGATGTCTGACCAGCAGAATTGGCATCCCGGCTGTGCTCTGTGCAGTGTCCCTTGGGAAGCAGGAAGGCAGTGGTTACTTTTCACCTCCCGGAGGACTTCCAGGGTTAAGTTTATTTACAACTCTTAAGCCTTCTCTTAAAGTAAAATAGTGGTTTTCAAAGTACAGCTACAAGGGCCAGATTTACACAGTCTTCTCAGAAGAACATTTCCAGCCTACTTTT